>NC_052052.2:55858054-56165540 GCF_903992535.2 Arvicola amphibius | reverse complement strand
GAAGCCATGGACTTTAGCCTGAAAATCCTACAACACATTCTTAAGGTCAGACCAAATCCATGGTTCCCTGCAAAATGAGAAATGTCTCTCACCTGGCTCCTGTATTAGTATTCTTGTTCTTCAGCTGATAGAAAAGATCTTTAAATTCTTACATTTTGAAACTGTAATATATCCCTTATGTGACATAAAGACTTGTACAATTATGACTAACAATCTTTTCATAAATTTCTGTTATTCAATAGAGAGATTATTCAGTAGTTAGTATATTCAACTCTTACGGAAGATCCAAGTTTGGTTCTTTGAACCCAGATGGGGCAGCACTCAACTACTTATAATCCTAGCTCTAGGGAGTTTAACATAATTGATACTAGCTGGCACCTGCACACACACACACACACACTCACACACACCAAAAGAAAAACAAAACAAAACTATGCATCTAACTAAAGTAATAAAAATAAAGTAAACTATTCTGTATTATCGTGGAGAATCTAATGTAATTGCAGGACCTTTTAAGGAGACAGCTGTCATAATAGGGAGAAGTGAGAGAGCCAAGTCTGGTGCTGGAGAATTGTCTGTAATCTGTCAATCATGTTTTTAATAAAACACTGATTGGCCAGACAGGAGGTAAAGATTGGAAAACCAGACAGGAAGGAGAAATAATGTAATGAGAACAGAAGAACTCTGGGAAGGAGGAAGTTGATTCCTCCCACTCCTGCCCAGATCACTGAAGCAGCAGGATGTGATCTGCCCCACTGAAAAAAGGTACTGAGCCACATGGCTAACATAGATCAGAAAAATGGGTTAATCAGATGTGAGAATTAGCCAGTGAGAGGCTAGAGCTAATGGGCCAATCAGCTTTATAACTTATAGAGATCTCTGTGTTATTTCTTTGGGGCTTGCCGGCCATGGGGTAGCGGGTGGGACAGAAACCCAAACAAGCAGGCCTGGCCCCCTCATGTTACACAAGTCAGAGAGCCTGGGAAAGCTGCTGAATTGCTGCCTTTACAATGGGAAGATGGAGTAAGAAGTAGAGAATGTGGGCAAGCTCTAAAAGCTTGAAAATGCCACCAACAATGAATGAGGGTCCCCTTTCACTCATCATCTCCAGCATATATTGCCAGTTGTTTTGTTGGTCTTTGCAGGGGTAAGATGAAATTTCAAAGTTGTTTTGATATACATTTTCCTAATTTCCAGGGAAAATAAACACTTTGTGATATTTATTAGCCATTGTTTTTTCTTTTTTTGAGAACTTTCTGTTCAGATTCTAGGCCCATGTTCTCAAATGTGTCATTTGTTTTTCTTCGTTCTTTGAGTTCTTTATGGACTTCTGATATTAATCCACTGTCAGTATATTGTGAAAGATTCTTTCCCAACATGTGGGGTTCCTATTTACCTAATTACTTGTTTCTTTAGCTATGTAGAAGCTTTTTAGTTTTATGAAGTTCCACTTGTCATGTGTTGGTTTTAATTATTGGTCAATGGAGTTATAATAGCCAGAGGAACAGGAAATTTGCTCTGAGCTTGTGTCACCTAGAATTACCAAAAGCCACACCTATGACATCTCATCAAAATGACTGGCTAAACAAGCCTTGAATATGGAAAACACTAGTAGACATGCCAACGTGGATCTGAGAAAAATTCAGGAGGTCTCAACCCTAGACAAAGAGCTAAGGACTGCTAATGTTGAGGAGTGGAGAAATTCTTTCCCAAGGAAGAGCATACTAATGGCATATCCAATATTAAATGGTTTGCTCTAAAAACATTATACATATAAGTAACATTATATGAGCTGTGCAGGTTGTATTTCTTAGGCATGTGTGTGTATATGTATATAAATATACACAACACACATAGTTTTATGTAAGAAAAAAATAAACAGGCTGATCTAATGGGAGCTCACCAAGGCCAGCTGGACTGGGACTGAAAAAGCATGGAATAAAACCAGATTCGCTGAACATGGCGGACAATGAGGGCTGCTGAGAAGCCAAGGACAATGGCACTGGGTTTTGATCCTACTGCATGTACTGGCTTTGGGAGGGCCTAGCCTGTTTGGATGCTCACTTTCCTAGACCTGGATGGAGGGGGGAGGACCTTGGACTTCCCACAGGGCAGGGAACCCTTACTGCTCTTCGGACTGGAGAAGGAGGGGAAGGGGAGTGGGGGGAGGGGGAGGGAAATAAGAGGTGGGGAGGAGGCAGAAATTTTTAATAAAATAATAATAATAATAATAATAATAAAAAGAAAAAAAGAAAAAAATTAAACAAAAAGAGGCCATAGATTTTAAAAATACTTGGGACATTATTACATGAACAGGAGAGAAGAAACAGAGGGGAGAAATGATACCATTTTAATTATAATATCAAAAAATCATTAACAAGCTAGAAATATGTAAAGATATAGAATATGAGCCCACTATACCTCCAGCAGAAGACAGCTTAGACTCCATGTTGATTTGGGGATAATAGAATTCATTTCTGACTTCTGCACTCTGGAATTGCAAAAATAAATTTGAGTTGTTTTAAGCTATTGAATCTGAGGTCACTGGCTCTTGCAGTAATAGGAAGCAAACACATTATTGCAATAAAAATGTATGAAGCAGAAAGAGACCATGGAAAGATGAATATTTAACCTATTTCAAAGAACTAAAAAAGCTTGTATTTTACATAAATAAATTAAGAAATTTTAAAGTCAAGAAGTTGACTATATTTCATGGGTATAAAACAGTATGAGTACATTTCAGGGAGAGAAAACATTTACAAATAATGAAGGTGAAAATAAACAGGAAATATTTGAGACCTGTACTTTGAACGGTCTGGGTACACTGCATTCAAATAAGCCAAGAAAAAAATCAGATGGGGCAAACTAAGGAGCATGAGAGAAATGTGTTAAATAATTTATATTAATTCTACCCTCATGTGGGTAAGATCACAAGACTTTAAATATCAGCACAGTTAGATGTAAGCTGGGCCATAATTTTTGGACTCTGAAATTTATTTAGACAGGGAAAAGTGAATTAAATTCTGCTAGAGCCTTCTAGGTGAAAAACATAAAGGGACAAAAGATTGAAAGAAGTAGATTTCATGCATACACTAGAGGTATTTACAACTAACGATCAAAATGTGCCTTCCAAACTATGAGAAACAAAGCAGCCTGCATTCAGCCCTAAGTTCCAAACTTGCCTTTCTGCTGAGTTTGATCTCTTTTCCTTGGTTTTCTGATAAAAAAGCAGTGTCACCTAGGTCAGCCATGACCTTTATAGTCAGTGTCTAGGTTTCCTGAATGCAAAGTAGGGTCACCTTGGTCAGCCATGACCTTTACTCTATGTGAGTCTGTACACAGCCATGTGAGTTCCTGTCAGCTCAAGTTTGCTCCCGTGTACTTACATACACAATTGGAATGCCAGTTCAGAATATGAAAAAGTGAACGACAGTTTTGTATTATTATTTTCCTGTGAAGAGATATACCAGAGCCAAGGAGAAACAGATTATTTTTTAATATTAAGTACTTTAAAATTTCATGGAAATTTTTTTGGTAGAAAAATAAGAAAAAACTCAATTCCAAAACTTAAGCTGAATGGAGGATCTAGTTATTTCGGACTTCTGATAGTTAATATTCATGGGAACTTGACTAGATGGGGTATCTTCACTCATATCTGGCAAAAATCATCTCTGTGTGTGCCTGAGGGCATTTTAGGAACAAAGCAACAACTGAATTGATTTCCTGAGCAAAGTGGACTGTCCTCTCCAGTATCAAGGGCACCATGTTGTCTCTTGAGGGCTGAACTGCACACATAAAGAGGATTCCAGGCTCTCCCTTTGACTACTTCAACTGGGTAATTAGTCTCCTTCTTCCACATGTATTCCTGGTTTTCACTTTTAGGATCTAGACAAGTATCTAAATCATTGACAGTTTATCATTCTGATCTTCAAATTACACAGCTGACTTGTTTTGGTTACTATCTGTAAATGGCAAATTGTCTTCTCTACACAAGCAAGCCAGTAAAATCCTTTGTGTTTGTTAGTTTTGAATCTTGACTATTGCAAGACTCTAATTTATTAAACATTTTCTCTGACATCATACTATCACAGTTTCCACTTTGTTCTGATAGCAATAATCTCTAAGTGGATTTTTATTGCTAGATGGCCTTTGTTTCATAGAACTCCTTGTTACAACTTATTCCAGACTAGCCTAAGCTACTATTCTCTACAGTTTCCAAATAAATCAACCCCACAATTGCATTTGGGATTTTACATGAGACCTAGGAATATGTTAAAGGAAGCTTCACATATCTTTCTATGTGTCCATAGTAGCTGTACTGTATCATAAACTAGACATTAAATTTTCTCGTTTCCAACAGTCATTGTTCTCTGAATTGCTAGGCCCAAATGCATTTCTATGTACATAGTAACTGCCCATAAATATATGAAAAGTATGAATAAGCAAACGAATGAACTTATTTGTGAACATTGCCTGTACTACAGATCCTGTCCTATATCCAGTCCCCATTTTATACAATGAATTTTCTGATGGATACAGTCCTCTTGTGTGTTTTTATATTAGAGAGTTCTTATATTCTATTACCTTTAATTTAATAAATGGCCTTGTGGGTCTCTTTTAGTGTTCAAAACACTTATAAAGGAACAAAATATGGTAATGGTCCACATTCCAGTAACTACATTTTGCTTTTCATGAGGAAAATAGTTTTCAGATTGTGATAGGAAAACAAAACAAAAACAAAAAACACAAAATAAAACAAAACAAAAATAATTACTGCTTACTGAAGAAGGCAAGTTTGGGTTAAATTAATATTTATTCATTTATTAAAATATGGTAATTTTACTAAAGAATTTTTCTGGACTGTTATGATTTTAGTAATTCTCAGAGTTTCTACCTAGTTATCCATACTTTTTTTTATAAAATTCCATTATCAATTAAATAATTTCATTATAAAAAACCTACAGCTAATTTAACAGGCATTAAAATACATGTTGGTTATTTTCATCTAGTAGTACTTATATGGTATTACATTTAAATGTAATATTAGTATGGTTTCTCTGAAAGTCTGGGAAATTGAGATTCTTAAGTCACTAAAATATTGTTTTTTAAGGTATCAGAAAGCAAGAAATCTTCATCTTAATTTAGCCTGTCACTGAAAAACCTTCACTTTATTCTGGGGAAAATAATTGAAAAGTTTACACCAAATGTTAATAAAAATTGCCTCAGTTTGATAGTACCTAAAGACTTTAATCGTTTTCCATTTTTAAATGAACAAAAATTACTTTTGAAATCATAAAATTGAGACCTTCTACAAAATTAAGGAATGGCTGCATTGTGGTTGTATCACATGTCATCATTGAAGCAGCCCCGAATTCAGACAAGGGAGATCTGTGATGACACTCCACATCCTTTTTTTTATGGGAATCTGGATTAGAAGTTAAATGGCAGAACTTTGGTTTAGGGTTTTCACCAATTATATGACAGAAGGTCAAGGGCCATGCAAACTGTATCTTCAGTTTTCTTGTGTACAGTTCAGGCCTGTAACGTTTTGTAGCTAAAATATTTTTGGTTAAAACAGATGGGAATAATGTGTTCCCAAAAGAAATAAACAAACACATGGAAATTTTTTAAAAAAAAACTCAAAAAAACAAAGAAAAAGAGAAAGTCATATATGATGGCACATATAATCTCAGCACTTGGAAGTTCTATGATTTCATTGAATTAAAGCCTAGGCTACATAGTGAGCTGTAGCCAGCAATATATGTCAAGGCCCTCTCCCAAAGCAAACAATAAAAGCAAAGACTAAAAGTTAGGACCCATGTCATGAGAAGATACATGAATGCCTGTTTATGAAATTTCAATTAGGATTGCTAGCTTGTAATTATCTCAGAAGAATTTAATCAGTTGATCCTGGTGTTATGTCCACTGGAAATTAGGTCTATCATGAACATGTTTACCAAACACCATAGCTCAACCACACAGGAGACTGAGAATCTCTGACATGTATTCCCTCTGCTCAAAATAAAATGAAAAGTCTGAATCCAGAAGATAGCAAAAATTCAAAATCTAAGTAGATTTTGTACTTATTTTTATTCCTCATCAGCCACGCATGTGTTTAGGGTATAGATTAGCTGGAAGGGCCCAAGGACTCACACATCAAACACACACACACACACACACACACACACACACACAAAATCAGATTCCAGAACTGTGCTTATAAAATCTTTACAGAAAAAGCATGCAAAGTCTTTACTATGTTACTTTGGAGAAGGATATTTGTTAGATTATAATACAAAAGTAAAAAGTATAAAATGATAAAAAGAAACTTGACCTTAGTTAAAATAAAAACTTCAGGTTTTTGAGAAACTATTAAGAAAAGAAAGAAAGAAACCAGACTGAAGGAAATGTTTGCAATTCAAATAACTGATGAATGCTATTAAATGAGTATATAAGAAACTATTTTATCTTAATAATAATAAGAAATCAAAAATAAAAAAAATACTAAATGGCTTTAACAAATGATTCAATATATTAAAAGTGTCACATCATTGAAGGAATAAACATTACTATAACAACTACAAACACAAATATTGAGTTGTTTAAATATTAATGATTAACTAGACTTTCAAGTTATAAGTAGAATGTAGAGCAGCTGAAACTCTTATCCATGGTTGGTAAGCTTTGAAAATGGCATATCTACTTTGTCAGGAGTATTTTATAGTTTTCTATGAAGTTCAGAATTCTTGTTATGTGATTGTATTTGGCACACTATTAATCCAAAATAAAAATACTTTAGATAAATGAAAGTATATGAAAAAAATCCATAACACAAATGGGTATAACAGCATAATTTCTAACTGTTCCACACTGGAAAATACATCTAGTAAATTGGACAGCATATCAACAAATTGTAGACTATGCAAACAATTTAGTATATTAATAAAGGGCAATGAACTATTAAGATACATGCCACCAAGATGATTAAAAAGTGTTTAATAATGTGCATTAGAAGGCCAATACAAGCCCCTTCATAATCTGTAATTACATTTTTCATATTTTCTTTTTTTCTCTCATTTTTTTATTAAAAATTTCCTTCTCCTTCCCTCCTCCTCCCCCTTCCCTCCCCTCCCTTCCACCCATACCCCCACTCCACCTCTCTCCAAGCCAAAGAGCCATCAGGGTTCCCTTCGCTATGTTAAGTCCAAGGTCCTCCCAGCTCCCCGTAAGTGCAGGAAGGTGAGCAACCAAACTGACAAGGCTCACAGTGAGCCCATCCATGCTGTAGAGTTCATGCTCATTGCCATTGTCCTTGGTTTCTCAGTCCTCCTCCACCGTCAGCCACATTCAGAGAGTCCGGTTTGGTCCCCTGTTCCATCAGTCCCATTCCAACTGGACTTTTTAAAAGATTAATGCATAGCTATTTTCTAAAATTCAAAGCTAACAAAAGGAGAAGGGATCTTGTGTATGTGCATTCCTGATAGCTAGCAGTATTTACATAGAAGCTTTTCCATCTTCCGTTGAGAACATCAGCTTGCAGATTTCTAGGTTCCTAAGAGTCACTTGAACTACACACTCATGATGACAATGCTGTAGTCGGTGTGTTAGTCACTTTTCCTATGCAAGAAAAAAACTTTATAGAAGAGGGAGAGTTTACACCTGCATGATTTCTGAGGTTTCAGTTCTTTACTTGGTAACACCATTGCTTTGGGCCTGAAATGAGGCAGCACACCCTGGCAAAGAGGTTGTGATTGAAGAAGCTGCTCACTTCAAAGCAGTCAGGAAGCAGAGACTACAGAGAGCAAGACAACGTTAAGGGGCTTTTTCCTCCTTTCAATGCCCCAAGGTGTGTTATAGGCCCATTCACACTCCAGGAGGGGTAAAGAGTTCTTTGTACACAGTATTCATGTCACTCAGAGAAAGCCTCTCAGGCACACTCAGAAATGTGCTTTACTAACCAAACACCTATCATCCCACTCCACCAGACCATCAGTATTAATCCTTGTGGGTGTCAATCATAGCTATCAGGTATTTCTTCTGTTTTTGGAGGCAGGTCATACACAGTCCCTGGTAACCTTGGGGTCATCATCTAACTGAGACTACTGTTGTCCTTCTAAATCTCCCGCCTCTATCTGAAAGGTGCTGGCATCACAGCTGCCACACTCAGACTGAATTTCTATTTTAAATCACGAATTAGAAAGTCCTACTTCATGTGAGATGTGTCAACAAGGACAACACTGTGAAAGAACTTCTCTTAAAGAGCAAATTACATTACAAAGTTGTAGTCTCCATCCAGTTCCCTATCTACATCCAGGGATCCTAATTTTCAGATACCCTGTATCACTAACCTATAAGCTTTGATTGCTTAAGGGGTGAATTTTAAAGAGAAATTTGTGGAATGGCAAGAATATTCTTTTTCTTGTATCTAAAGTAATTGAAATAAATATATAAGAAATAAAAGAATTGATAAAGATGATTTGTGAATACCCCAACACAAAAAAAATGTTGACTCTCTGAGTAAATAATATGCCTTCTATACTGATACAATCACTAAATGCCGAATACATACATTGAACTGTCACATATATGCCAAAATATGTACAAATATCTGTGACAATTAGAAAGAACTTCTTTGCTCTTTAAAATTAAATTTCACTCTGTGTGAATTATAATCAATAAACTGTATTACAAAATCAAAAGCCCCAGCAAATCACTGAAGATAAATTACACATAAAAAGGCACACAGGTTCAGCTTTCTTCTTTGCCTCTGTCCTATAGTTTAGATGGTTTTGTTTATATTTGTTTGCACATTTCATATAGGTATAAGATGTCCATATGCTTTTTGTTTTCTGTCTCTCCACCCTTTCTGACATCAACTGTAAGTTTTCTCATGGGTCCTTTCTTAGTAACAACGATCTGGATGAATTCCTTAGCCTTCTGTGGCTAAGTCAAAGTAGAATGAAGGCCGCAGATCTCCTGACTCTCTTTGCACTATCACCCTCCAGTCATGGTGACAACATGCTTAGTTTCATTCAACAACTCTTTCAGTAGCACAGAGCTATCTGTCATCCTAACTGCTGGAAAATGCAGGGACTTATAGCTGCAATAACCTGTACTTTTACTAATTATAGTTTATATTGTTCCATACATAAAGGTAGACCAGAAAACTCGCATTACACTGATTTGTCAGCTGTGGATAGAATTGGGTTTTTTGACACAATATTTAAACTTATAACCAAGAATAAATTTAAAGAAACTATATTTAGCCCATACTGGAAACACATTCTATTGTACATGTTTGGGACACTTGACATTTTGATCCATCAATCCAAAAAAATTAACATTACATATAGATTATTTTGAAGAAAGAAAACATTCATTATAGTAAAGTCAAAGTCTGATTCTTGTCACCTAGGCAAAAAGAGGATCAAATGTTACAATTTCAGTTAAAACATTACTTATCCAAACATAAAATTGTAACTACATTACATTCAAGTGGATCAACTTTCATGATACCTTGAAATTACATAGCAAGGTGTTTACAAATAAATCAGAGTATCTTTTCTATTACAGAGTTTTGTTACCATGTAACTCATATATTACACAATATAATTTTGCACATACTGTGTTTATGTGGACATTTTTCTCACATGCTACTCTATAATTAAAACTGAACAAGTTATCACTATATCTAGATTATTTCAGCTTCAGACTGTTTGTCCTTCAGAATGACTTTAAACAGAAACTTCCAGTTCATTTTTGGTTATATCAGGGGGGACATGAGATTTCAGATGATTAAGGAATAATCATCTATACTATGCTATATTAAAACTTTCTCAATTTTATCCTAATGATGTTAGGCATATTATTATTTTAATTTCTTTTTGGTAAAGTAATCCAGGCTTCTGTTCAAAAATGCATTGTAAAATAATGCACCATTACTGATTTCACATGATCTAAATTTTAATTTTCTTTTGGAACTTCAGTCTTATTAACAGGAGATGACATTGATCAGAACATTTTAGGACAAGCTAGAGATTCTTATCTTTAAATTTAAAATGAAAGTGGTACACATCCTGAGGCACTATGATCACAGAGAGATGTGGGAGGCAATAGTGCAAAATCTAAGATGCAGAGCAGCCCTAGGAAGAGAATTCTAAGCAGAGAGAATGCCATTACAAGAGCTAGCTAGCTCCAAGGAGAGAATAAGTTGAACATATTTTTAAAGTTTCCAGGTAGTTTGGTCAGTGTACAATCCACAGGCTTGAGTACTGTTTTGAGCATAAACTATTCAAGCTCTCTGTTCATTAACAATTAAGATGGCTTCACTATTATTACCATTTATATATACATATATGTGTATAAGTAAGTATGTAGTTTTTCTTGTGAATTATTATTCATGCTATGCCATCATAAATGATGTCTGGTCTTAACACAGTACTATATACATGCATATGAAGAGAGGAGCCTATAGCAAGTTTATCATCTATTTGTCTACAACTTCCAATTGTTGTGGGTTCTACAAACTTAAAGTCTGTTGAGAAGCCTGATAGACAAATGAGGAAAAGGGATAGATTACTGAATCTAAATCCCTAATCTAAAATTAATTAATTTTAATTAATTAAACAATTACAAAACATTTTACATTGATATGGATTTTAGTTTATTGATATAAATTTCAGTTTGATTTTATTATACTATATGTATATTTCTACTTTTTTAGGTATTGTGTTTATACAGTTCATTTAAAAATACAATGTATAATTAATAATCATATATAATAGTCAAATTTAAGTTAATATTTGTTAGGTTTTATATATATATACATATATATATTAAATGGATAGGTAATATATAAATGCTTCAAAGACCTAGAGAATATGGCATTTAAAGTATTTTAATAACCTAAAATTCCTTCAATGTGAGACATGTTTGCTTCTGACAGCACCAATTTCTCCCGAGAAAATAATGGGCACCAAAGACACTCCATATAAAGTTTGTTTACTTCTTGGCAAAATTTACCTATTGGGCAAAAAGCTCCCCTTACCTCAACACTGATAGTAAACACTTTGTCCAAGTGGACAAGCATGGCACAAGGATAAGTGACTGATGGAACTTGCCAGGACAGGGTAGTACAGTCTTTCAATTTTTCCTGCTTCTTAAAATGGTTTGTCAGATATTCTAGACCTATGGTCCAAATTGGATGCTCTAATATTACAGAGGAACTTTGGGTGACTATTCAGACAGCCAGTTGTGTGTGAAATTTCTTACAGTTTTCAGAAGTTGCTTCCTTGTTTTCCTAATTACTCAGGTAATATTACTTTCCTTCTCAGGTCTTTGACATGGTTGAAGACTAGATAGTTACAATTACAGTCCTCTCATATCTTAGCTAAGAGCATTTTGGGTACAAGACTTTGACTCTAGAGTAAAGGACAATTACTGGAGTAATATCTGTAATTTTCCAATTACCTATTGTCTGGACATTTAGAATGTGTTTCTTGCTTGATATATATCTCTTTTTATTTGGTTTAGTTTCATGTTTATGTTATCACCTTTTCTTTCTTCTGGACAATACTTGATTGTTGTTCTTTTTGTAGATAGTTTGTTAGGATTAGAATATTCTTAATTAGTAAAAAACCAAAATGTTGTAAGAGCTCAATCCATTTACACAATGTTATTTGCAGTGACTAGCACTATGGGAATGGTTTTTTTCTTGATATGTGACCAGATAAAACAGAAAAGACATTCTCTCTTTGGTGGTCAGAATAGAGGGAAGCTTTGAAATTGGTCCTCATTGCCCTTGGGCAGAAAGGCAGGACAGCAGCAGCTGAATGAGCAGTAGCATCTACTTTGTCTTGTATTTGTGAGTCTGATTTTCCATTGCATTCCTTAACAAACTATTTACCAGAATAAAAAGAAAAGAAAAAAGAAACCAGGTGATGGTGGTATATGCCTTTAATCAAAGCACTCAGGAGGCAGAGACAGGTTGACCTCTGTGAGTTTGAGGCAAGCCTGGTACACAAAGTGAGTTCCAGGACAGCCAAGACTGTTACACAGAGAAACACTGTCTTGAAAAAGCAAAAATGAAAGAAAAGGGGAGTCTTGAGAGATGGTTTAGGGGTTAAGAACACTGACTACTCTTCCAGAAGTCCTGAGTTCAATTTCCAGAAACCACATGGTGACACACAACCATCTATAATAGGATCTGATGCCCTCTTCTGGCATGCAAGTTCATAGAACCCTCTTCAAATATGGCGCACCTGCATTCATTGAAAAGTGAAAAGGTAAAATAAAAGTAAGAGAGAAAATTAAGAAAGGAAGAAGGTAGTAAAGAAAGAAGGAATGGAAGAAGGAAGGAAAGGTAGGGACAGAAATCATAATTGAATGATGGAAAAGAAAGGAAAGAGAGAAGAGAAAGAGGGGATAAAAAAAGAAAATTAAGAAAGGCAAGAAGGAATAAAAGGTGGGGGAGAAAATAGTAATTAGTTTTACATTTGCATTACTTTCTTCAGACACTTCTATGTCTCAGGTATTGATTTAATACCAAAGATACTCAGATAAATCACACAAGATCTCTGGCTTGAAAAGCTTGCAATCTATGGGAATTATGCTTGAGTTATAATTCAAGTAGATGAAATATGATCATATAGTGATATCAGGTTACAGAAGAAAGAAAGATGTGTTATGTCTGGTAGAGCTGCAGAAAAATTCTGAGGACAGGCAATGATTGGCATGAATATTGAGAGATAAGCTAGGGGATAAATTAACAATTAAAAAGTTACAATAATGATTGTGCCATACAAGCTAGAGACTCTGGAGTAAGGGCAGTTGGAATGCATACAGAGAGTTGGTTGGAGGAGAGGAGTGGGTAGAATCCTACATTCCACATTTGCCTGTTTTTCAAGCTTTTCTTAGGGCCTCATATTGATTAAATTTATCCAGAGCATGCTGGGAGAAGTAGAATTATTAATTATTAGTCCCTGTAATACAGAACTGAGAGCTGGAAACCAGAGGGTAGATTCAGTGTGAACACAAAGCTGATACACCTCTGTATATCGATAATCTGAATATTTATATATTTGACCTTAAAACCAAGATCTAGATCTAGCTTAATAGTTGCATGTATGCACTTCATAAATATGTCAAGAGCCTCTTTTCCCTAAACATTTGTGTCTTAGTATGGTAGTTATAGTAGTAAAGTGAAAAATACAAAAACACTTGATTGTCTGCATGAAGGTGGTTATATTAATCAAGGTTTTCTAGAGTAGCAGAACTTATTGAATGAATTTTTCTTTATATATACAGAAAGGGATTTATTAGAATATCTTACAGTGTATGGCCCAGAAATTTCTACAATGGTTGGCTATGAATGGAAAGTTAAAAAATCTAGTAGTTGTTCAGTTCATGAGGCTGAATATCTCAGCTGATCTGCAGTATTTTCTAAAATACCAAAGGAGGCTAAGTTCTAATTTCAGTGAAGAAATGGACTTGTTAGGGAGGCAAGAGCAAGCAGGCAAAGAGAAAAAGCTTTCTTCTTCTACCTCTTTACATAGGATTCCAGAAGAAGGTGTGGAACAGGTTAGAGGTAGGTTTTCAGAGCTCAAACCATCTGGATTAGTGTCTTTTTCTTCCTAATAAGATCCATGTGTTTCGCCGGGCGGTGGTGGCGCATGCCTTTAATCCCAGCACTCGGGAGGCAGAGGCAGGCGGATCTCTGTGAGTTCGAGGCCAGCCTGGTCTACAAGAGCTAGTTCCAGGAGAGGCTCTAAAAAAGCTGCAGAGAAACCCTGTCTCGAAAAACCAAAAAAAAAAAAAAAAAAAAAAAATCCATGTGTTTCTTACTATGTCAAAGATCTAAACTAGAAATAGATCTTCCCACTTCAAATTAAGCAAAAGTTCCTCACAGTTGTGCCACTTCACTTTTGGGTTTTAGTTTTAGTTAGTTCCAGATGTAATCAAGTTGACAAACAAAAGTAGTCATCACAGTGATATTCTTAAATTCTGGGCAATATTGGAGCTAACTTATACATGAACACCTTAATCTGTCAGGAATGGGTTTGTGTTTCATAGGTATCACTGTCGCCCCTTTTTGGTTGCCTTGTCTTGTGTTCTTTGCCTCTCTTTGAAAGTCTGTTTACTGCTTTGGTTGCTTTCCCTGTGTTTTCTGTTTAAGTCAGTTTCTGACAAACACATCAGCACATATCACAGTAACTGGTCAGTGTTTTGATTGGTTCTCTTAATAATTACTCCACTTATTCTGCCTTCTTCCCCTCATGAGACATGAACCCCCACAAATCTACACATGCCCCTTTGCTCAGAAAAATTATTTGGGTTTTAGATCCAGGTGATTTACTTCTAGAATTGATTTTTTAAGACCCTGCAATAAGTATACACCAACAAATATTTTCCAAGTCTTGAAACATTTCTACCAAACATAAATTCCTGATCTAAGTAAGCATTGAACTCCTGTTTCATTTTCTAAACAAAATAACTTCCTAAAACAATTTATATGAATATTTGGTGGCTAAAGATTTTCCTGGGTCATTTTTAAAAAATAAATACATACTAATTTTTTGATTTATTTTTTTATTGATTTTTATTGAGCTCTACATTTTTCTCTGCTCCCCTCCCTGCCTCTTCCTTCCTCACTTCAACCCTCCCACAAGGTTCCCATGCTCCCAATTTACTCAGTTTCTTTTCTGTTGTAATAAACATTCTCAGGAAAGCAAATTGGAAAGAATGGGTTTATTTGGCTAGATTTCCAGGTCACAATCCACCTCTGAGGGACGTCAGGGCAGGAACTGGAAGCATAACCCATAGAAGAATGCTGGTTTTCTGGTTTCTGTTCTTGCACAGGTCAAGCCTCCCTGCCTAGAGATGGTACTACCTATAGGAGTCAGAGCCTATATATTTCCAAAGACATACCTTCAGCAAACTCTAATCCAGGAGATCCTCCAGTAGACACTTCTTTCTTCCCAGGTGTCTTAAGTTTGTTTCAAGTTGACAATGAAAATTTATATTTTGAATATAAATATAATTTTATATAAGCTTACAAAATTGTTCATTTTTCTCTTATCTACAGGATTGATTTTTTAATCTCTAACCATACCTAACATTACTTCTTAGAAACAGTAATATTCTTGTGACTTTCAGAAGAAAGTAATAATCAAATGAAGTTTGTAGACTACAAACGTAAGCAGAATCATATCTTTGGTCTAAGACTTGTAGTTTCAGTTGAGATTTCTCTACCTTTCCTTTTTTTCTTGTGTCAGTATCTTCTTGGCTTCAGTCATGTCAGGGTTTATCTTCCTGGAATTTGGAAATTCAGCTCATTAGATCATTTGAATAAAAGTCATAGTTTGTGTATGTTATTAATGTGTGTCAGTTTAACTCTTATAACAATTCTAAAGTAACAGGAACCTTCTTTTAATTCAGAGTTACTCTTCATGACTCCAATGGACATCTGATACTGTGGAAAGCATCAAACCCTAACCTTGTCTATACCCTTCTTTCTTATACATTCAAGACTGTAAAATCTAATGTAATGAATTCATTAGATACAGAAAGAATCTTCCAATGATAAGCTTTAAATGGCACTAATACAACTATGTAAGTATACTCTATTAGTGTATCTTACTGCACTGTACTTACCCTTATTTCCATGATGATGTAGGATGACAATGTTTACATGAAGTGATAAAGTAGGATCAATGACAGGCGCTAGGAGACAGCAGAGCTACTACTGTTTGAAAACACCTGAGGAGGGGCATCATTTGTTTTGTTTGATAGGTCATATTTTTATTTTTGTTCTTAATTGGTAATCTTTTACCTTTTCACTTAAGGACATACTTTGTGCTTCATTTGGCATATTTAGATTGGCAACTTCATTGCTTTTTATCTTACATCATTATTAAGTATAATAAGGATTATTAAAGCAAAAAGACTACTATAGAACAGTAGTTCATCTTGTCATTTGGCAATTTCCTCTAGACTGAAACAGTCCCTCAAGGTGAGAGGAATGGAGCAAAATGCTTGGGGGAACATAGAAAAAAATGTCACAAGTATGGAAAAACAGAAACTTAGAAGGTTATCAGTGGCTCCTCCCCAGAAGTCTAAAAAGGAGTAAAGTAAACACATGCTGTGAGGGGATTCTGACCAGTGAAGTTGAAGAGACAAGATGCTCCTACTGTCAAACTGCCTGTGATCTCCCATGGTGGAAAGGACTTTGGGTGATATGGCTACTTTTGAGTCATTACTACTTCTGAAAGTAACCCTTAACCATACTCTTGCTAATAACCCCAATTACAGCTCACCAAGATGTATACTGGTGAAATTATTACTTTTGGTTTGTTTTGTACATCCATTCAGGGAGTCATAGACTTGTATATCTGCCACACAACACTTATAGTCAAGATGACTGCTCAATGATTAAATCAGTGCCTGGATCAGTGAGTGGACAAAGGGATGACTCATGTCTGTGAAGGAATAGCATGGGATAGCCCAAGAATTCATCACATTACTAAGAATCGTAGCCATAAAAAAGGCTTAAATGTTAGAAAAAAAAATCATCATTAGAACCAAAGAAACAATTGACTTCTCCTGGCTTCTTAAAATTTTTAGTAAGGTATAGATAGAAACAAATCTCAATGTGAAAATGGAAAATGGGGGTGGGGAGTAGATAGGTGGCTCAATGATTAAGAGTGTTTGCTGCTCTAGAATTGCCTGGAGTTCACACTCTAACACATCAGGAGCTCACAACTTAATGTAATCACATCTACAGAGCACCTGGTACTCTCTTCTGGCCTCAGAGGACACCTTCACACATGGGGACATACATGCACACAAACAAACTCACAGAGAAATAAATAAACCAAATGTTAAAAAGGAAAGTAGCTTTCTTGAAATAAGTTCAATAGAAACACAAAATTAATGATATTCTTGGCAAGAGGTTCTAGGCTAAATGAAGTCATTCACAGGAACACCCTTTGCATTGTTCTACTTCCCCTTCCCCATTGTAAGTGATATTTATTTTTATTTCATTATTTCCTTCCTTTCTAGGTCAATTTATGTTCATTTCCAACTCTGAACTGGATATGACTATATAAATATAACATTCATAAACTCATAATTGCAGCATCTAATCTGAATGTTATTCTTTAAAGCATTGAAGTCATTATAACACTCTAATTTAAAGCCACCATGGAGCTTCTTGTGAAAGATATTTATATCCTCGCGTATTCATGCTGAAAGTAAATTATACAATGCTTTTTCTAAAAGCTCAGAATTTCTGGTTACTGTATATGAACTGAAACACACAGGTAGGCTGTGATGTTACCTTTGATTATATTAAGTCATCTTTCGTTTTCTGCCATTATTATTTAGCTTTGAAGGCATGATTGATTGTAGCCCTCTGGCTTCTTTTCATGGTAACATATCTAACATCTGGCAGGAAGGAGAGTGGCTTACTGTTAAGTGCCTGGAAAGCTTTAAGCTGGCACAGTTCATTCTTCATAGGGTCCAATCTCTTTGCAGCTGTCTGTAAGTAACTGTCAGCTCCAAACGGTGGTGAAATGTATAAAAGTTAAAGGAGAAAATATTGTGTTATATACACAGCAGAGGCCTGGAGTTCTATTGCACAATCTGAAATTATGAATGTTTTTCCTTGCAAAGTCCTTGAATGGCACAATGGATTAAGATAAGAATGTGACCCAGAAGCCAAAGATAGCAGGGCTTGTCAAGTCTATGTCAAGACATTCCAGATCAGAGCAAACATGCTCCCAAACAAGTTCATTTCCTTTCTTTTCGTACCTGGGAGCAGACTGAGAATGCAGAATGAGAATGTTGGCCTTATTATAAAGTGCAAGAATTTTGCCATGCGGTGTTTTCACAGGTCTTCTGAGGTTTTTTTCAGCTGTACTATTTAATATGAATGGAAATGCTCACCTTTGATTTCCTCCCCCCCTTCTCTCTCTCTCTCCCTCCCTCCCTCTCTCTCTCTCTCTGTCTGTCTGTCTCTCTCTCTCTGTCTGTCTCTCTGTCTCTCTCTGAGTGTGTGTGTGGGCATTTGAATATATCTTACCATCTGGCTTTTTAAGGTTAGGGTGAGGTGTTAATTCCCAGTTGTTTTTATCCATAGTCTATCAGTTGTAGGGTTTTGCAGCTAGTGAGAAACAGTGGGTACCTCTGGTGAGAGGAATGCCTCTGTAGATATTTAGCATATGGTGGGAATTAAGCTAAGAAAAAGATGCAAGCTGAGTTTACTATAAAAAACAGTTTTTATGATGCAAGACAACCAAGCCCATAGCATAAACATGCAGGAACCCCATTGTGTCATCCTTTCTGGATCAAGCAAGGTGCCTAATTAAGGCAGTAGGTACCACACAGGCTACAAAGACTCAGCTAAAAGCAGAAAAGAATACATGCAAGTCCTTGTCCTTCCTATAGGAGCTCAAAGACAAAGCAATAAAACTCACTCCTTCCTCAGAGTCTTACACTCACTTCATCCTTATTTCCCCCGCCCTTCTCAGGACCACATGGGGCAACTGGTCGTCAAAGACTCATGCTGATTTCGAGAAGACAACTCACTACTGCCTTGGGTCCTCAAAGCCTTTATAATTAATTACATTGATGTTCAAAATGATTTGAGGACAATGTCTCCCCAAATGCCTGAGGTTTTCTCCTAATAAAAGCCTGCCAGGGCCAGCAATTACTACAGCTGGTGACATAAAGGGCAAAGGAGTCTGGTTTGACTGAGGTAGTAAACACTGTTGAATGCAAAGAACGGTGGTGCTGACAGTTGAGGAGAATCTGGATCTTCCAACGGCACAGTGGCAGCAGACATCCCTTTCCAGTTTGGATATGTTCTGAGTGTTAGGGAAGCAGCAAAGGGTGCATGTTCACACACGATCATCTGTGTATGCACAGAAAGCCTAACCAACAATTAATAGCTTCCTCTGTTGCTGAATAGTTAGAGAACAAAAGCAAACAAATCACTTACTCTCTATACTTCTGAGTGCAGTTCCGAGGTCAAGAGTCAAATATAAAAGTGTAATCTTCTTTATTAATCATATTCTCTTTCTGCTTTGTAGAATAATTTTCCACATAGTTTTTTTTCAAAGTGATAAAATAATTTTAAGATACGAATAATTTTGGTTTTGCTTGGAGTTTGGACTGCCTTATGTAATTGGCAGAGTCACCAACATTTCTAAGAGTTAGCTTTCAGAAGAAATTACCAACACTAAAATGGCCTTGGATGTGATCTACATGGCTCAAAGGAAGCTTTTAGATATCTGAGGATGCTTACATACATGCAATGCTCCTTTCTCTTCCAAGCTTCCAGGATGCCAGTTTCATTGTTGTTTTAATATTACAGGCCTGCCCATTAGGTATTGCCTCGGAATTCTCTGTTTCTAGGTGCCAAGAACTTACACTTGGACTTTGTGGTTCCCATGAACCACATGAGCAAAGAGTGAGCAGGATTCGTTTAAACCAAAGCACGTCAACATTCCAAGTTGCTTCAGTTCTTAGTACCCCTGTTAAAAATGTTACAGCTATGATGACAGCTATGTGATGGCTGTCATATCACAACACACTTCAGTTGGCTCCTGACTCTGTGTGTATGTGTGAGTGAGTCTGTGTGTATGTATGTATGCATGTATGTGTGTTGAAAACATATACACATGTTTTAAGTAGTATATATAATATATGTGCATATATAATTACATATGTGATTATATATAAATATGCATATATGTGTAATATTTCTAAAAATTTGCATTATGCTCAACTGGAAAAGCAAACAGATCTTCCTTCTTTGATTAGTACACTTACATATGAGTAACATGAGGAACAAGAACAATTCTCTATTGAATTCCCACTATATACTAATTATTATTTAGATAACTTCTCACTTATTTACACTGAAGCAATATCCTAATCAGCATGCGTATCATTTTTATAATTCCCATCTTTCATAAGGTCAAATTAATAAGTAGACACTGAACAAGCTTCTATTCCAATAACCGATTTCCTTAATATTTAAAAAAATGTAGTCATCTTTGGATTTGAATACTACTTGTGAGTCAGTCAGTCTAACCTTCCATCTAATACCTAGCAGATTCAAAGTAAGCAAAACCTGTTTCTATCCAAACTAAAGAGTAACAGTTTAGATACCACAGGCCATAAGGTATCTTCATGACCGTCCAATTCTATCCAGTTGTTGCCATGAAAGGAGTGGTATGCTATATATGTAGATTAATTTTCATAGCTGTACTCAGAAAATTTAGTCAAAGAAGCAGTAAACTGCCTGTGACTTGCAGCAGTTAGTAAACGCCCTCAATATGGTGTTTGTTAATTAAGGCATTTTCGTCTACATCCCACATCTCCTAGGTATACCTTCATTTTATTTTACTCTTCTATAACTTTCCCCAGCGGCTGTATTTTCTGTCTTTCTAGAGTTAGTTTCATCCACACAGTTGGGATTTTTGCTTGTATGTCAGTTTGGTGTTTCCTTTTCTCCCTATGACATAATCTTGCTACTTAGTTGTTTGGCAGTTTTTAGAGTTTGACATTTAAGTTTTTGGCTATGGAAATTTGGGATCTAGGCCTAAGGAACTTTGAAGAGTTTGGGCCAGGCTGACTGATCTACCACTTGTGAATGGCTACTGCTCTGCCACATCTTACTGTTAACTGAGATGCTTCTGTCACACCCTTGCTGGTGTAACAGACTGTGACCCTCTGAAATCATGACTTCATGTGGGCTTTTCTCTCTCATGTTCCTTCTTTCAGGGATATTTGGGATAAGAACACAGATATAACTAACACCCTTACTCTTAACTAGCCCCGTGGCTTTGCTAACTGTGAGAAAACTAAGGTGATAGGAGACATAATTTATATTATTTCTGTAGAACTTCAGCAGGAATAAGCAGAAAGTACACCTGTGATCTTCATCTCTCAGTGATTTTAATTCTTACCAGTCAATAATTAATCTACCAGTTTAGCTAACAATTCAGTCCCTCATGCATTTGCACCCCATCTTTGTCTCTGCAATTTTTCCTTATACTTGGGTTTAATTTGATCATTTTTTGTTATTTAAAACACGTTTATCTTTCCCTGTATAGTTTTTTCTTTGGCGTTTGTCCATTTATACAAATTTATTTCTCCACTTGTTTGTTTTATTGATTAACATCTTGACCAGTTTCTCCTCCCTTTTCTCTTCCCATTCTCTTTCCCCATTTCATATAGGGCCTAGGTTGGTCCCATTCAGTCTCCTGGTTGTTGGTTCAGGCTCTTTGATTGACTATGATCCCAGACTGGATGCTTCTGTGAGTTTTCCTGTGTAGTTCTTGATCCCTTTGGTTCCTACTCTCCTTCCTGGCTATCTTCAGCAGGTTTCCCTGAGCTCAGACTAAAGTTTGAATATAGTATCTAAATCTGTTTCCATCAGTTACTGGATGAAGTCTCGCTGCTGATAATTGGGGTAGCCACTAATCTATGAAATGTTGCAGAATATCTTTAGGTATCATTACATTGACATTTTTTTCTTTAATTATATTTGGTTCTATACTAAGTCTCTGGGCCTTCCAGCCTCTGAGTCCTAGCACTCCAGGCAGTGGAGGCAAAGGAAAGCTCAATCTCATGGTTGGTGTCCCAATCCCTCCACTGGAAGGATTGCTTGCCTGGTCACAAGAGATGGCTAGTTCAGGCTTTGTATCACCTATTGTTAGGAATATTAGCTGGGGCCATCCTTGTAGACTCCTGGGAGTTTCCCTCTCAGCATAGCTGTCTAGCTGACCCCAAAATGTGCCCTCCTTTCCATTCATCTCTTTCAGTACTCTCTTGAATGAATTCTAGTTTGTCTTAATAATAAAAAACCCAAGTCAGATATTAGGGGGTAAAAGCTGAAAGATAAGAGAAGTAAAGCAGTCTGCAACTAAATTTCTTACATCTATGAAAATACAAACATATCTGATATTTTGTCTAGATGAGGACTTTTTGGTTTTTCAAGACAGAGATTCTCTGTATAGTTCTGACTGTCCTGAATCTCATCCTCTAATCTAGGCCGGCCTCAAACTTAGAGATCCATCTGCCTCTTCCTCCTGAGTGCTGGGTTTAAAGGTGTGTGCCACAACTGGGTTTTTGCCTAGATAGTTTTATTTTTTTAATTTTTGTTTGGTCTATTATCTTAGGCTTCTTATTAACTCTTATAACTGATATTAGCCCATAATACTTGTCTGTGTTAGCCACATGGCTTGGTACCTTTTTTGGCAAGGCAGTCATATCTTGCTTGCTCTTTGTCTGGCTTCCTCTCTGTCTGGGTGATAACTGTAGACTGAGCTTTCTTCTCTCAGAATTCTCATGTTCTCATTGTCCTACCTCTACTTCCTGTCTGATTGCCATGCCTATTCTTCCTGCCTGGCAACTGGATAATAGTATTTATTCAAAATATAATTGACAGGGTATAGACCATTGTACCATAGCACTCCCCCCCTTTTTAAAGCAAGAACTCTGAATCGAATCTCCTTTGTTTAGCTTTTCTCCTGACCATTATCCATAAGAACTTGTAACTAACATTCTAAACAAAGACAAACATCCATAATCCAGTTTTTAGGAATGTGGGCATAGTATTCCAGGCTACTTCCTGCTGATTGGGGGTGCTAATAGTCTTTTGGGGACCTAAAGAAAATTTAGAATTATGATCAAGTCATTACTGGAGTATCCTGTGAGGCTTGATCATCTCAGGCAGCTGTCTTGGATCTGTTCTGGATGTAAAACTCAGACATTTGGGCCATCTGCTCCTATCGAAGATTTCTCAGGGGATCTTCCTTGATCAAACCTGATTTTTCTTAACCCAGAATGAATCCATAGCCTCTCATTTCTTGTGTAAATAAAAACAAAAACTTTTCTCCAAAGTTACATACCTTTGGACTTCAATTTTGAAATCAAGGTATTTTCAAAATACCTATCTTGGATTAATGCTGCAGCATTTATAAACAAATATGTTTTAGCAGCTGTTGATCCTTACTCAGCATTCAAACGATTCAAAGAGAACATAACATACAGTATCCAGACTCTGTGTATTTTTCGTCTTTACAACTCTATTTCTTTTATTTTTATTTTTTGGCTTTTTGAGACAGGGTTTCTCTGTGTATATTTGGCAGTCCTGGAACTCACTCTATAGATCAGGCTGTCCTTGAACTCACTGAGATCTGTCTGCCTCTGCCTCCCAAGTGTTTGGATTAAAGGTGTGTGCCACCACACCCAAGTACTCTCTTTCTTTTTTATTTTAAGGACTTTTTCTTTTTCCTTTGTCTTCCAAGCCTTCATATATTTTAAAACACACTATAAACCATTTAGAGATTTTCTTTGTCTTGGAATCTATCTTTACTGTATATCTTTCTTTTTCTGACTACATGAGTCTTTAATTTGCTGAGCAATATGTTTAGAATAAAAGATGTGGCTTTGACAACTGGATCCAGTCCATTCCTAAGTTTTCTGATATTATAGGCCGTAGAAGGAACGGTGGGCTGTGTCCCACCACCTGGCTAGTTTTTCACCCGAAATAATTACACGGAAACTGTATTCATTTAAACACTGCCTAGCCCATTAGTTTTAGCCTCTTATTAGTTAATTTTCACATCTTGCTTTAACCCATATTTAGTAATCTGTGTAGCACCATGAGGTGTGGCTTACCAGGAGAGATCTTAACCTGCATCTGTCTTGGAAAGGAGAAGCATGGCGACTGACTATGGCGACTGCCTGAAGCGTCTGCCTTCTCTCTCCCAGAATTCTGTTTTGTCTACTCCACCTACCTAATTTTCTGTCCTGTTAAAGGGCCAAGGCAGTTTCTTTATTAACCAATGAAAGTAACACATAGATAGATGACTCTCCTCCATCAATAGCCTCATGGTGGAGGTACTGTCCATAGCCATGTTTATTGCCACAACTCTATGGCATTTCAAGGACCCTCCTACTACCAAAAATCATGCATTCAACTTTTCATCAACACAATTTAAGTGTTTCATGGTATGACCTCTTAAAAATCTGTAAGCTTTTGCAGCTAAAGCTGAGTCAGGAAGCCTCTCTTAAATGAGAACACTTGCCTCTAGCAAGCAGAGCCCACTCGAGAAAGTGCTGCTATCAATAATCCATGCTCAACTCTATTATTTTATGTCTAAAATTACTTCTTAAGCTCTCTCAGGCTTTATGTAGATACAGTTGTTCATGTGGGTGCCATTCTGTTGTCTGAAAATTCTGTCCCTCCGGGTCCTACAGTCATTTAGTCCCAAAGAAATCACACAGAAGTCTAAATTAATTATAAACTGCTTACCTATTGGTTCAGGCTTCTTATTAACTCTCATAACTTATATTAACCCAAAATTCTTGTCTGTGTTAGCCACATGCTCTGGTACCTTTTCCGGCAAGTCAGTCACATCTTGCTTGCTCTGTGTCTGGCTTTTACTCTGTCTGGCTGACAACTGTAGACTGGGCTTTCCTCTCCCAGAATTCTCCTGTTCTCATTGCCCCACTTCTATTTCCTGCCTGGTTGCCATGCCTATACTTCTTGTCTAGCTACTGGTCAATCAGTATTTATTTAAAATATAATTGACAGGGTACAGACCATTGTCCCACAGCATTAAAATAGAGTAAGGCTTGTTCATCAGTATACTTTAGCTCATAGACATCTTTCCAAAACTATGTACTAGAATATTTTGTTCTTGGGTTGGGTTTGATAGAATAGACAAATGAATTATTTTTTCTTTCTTTCTAGAATTGGCATCTTCATTAGTTGATATACCTGTAAGGTATCAGTAAGCTTGGAGGTTCTTTAGAATGGACCATTGCCTCATAATCAACAACTTGTAAAACCAGAGTGGAAGCTGCAGAAATCTGCAATCAAAAATGGGACCTGAGGCAAATCTTAAGCTGTAATTAGAGACAAAAGATTCTGAATTACCTGGGAAGTCAAAACCATCTAAACCACACATTATTGTTATTTAGTTTTCATTCTTTTTAGTATAAAGAATTAGGTTCAGGTGGTGGTGAGTGCATGCACTCAGAAGGCAGAAGCAGGTGGATCTTTATGAATTTGAGGCCAGCCTAATCTACAAGAGCTATTTCCAGGATAGGCTCCAAAACTACAGAGAAACCTTGTTTTGAAAAACAAAACAAATTAACAAAAAGCCCAAACAAATGAAAAAGAATTAAGATATACCATTGTCCTTTCTTATAAGAGAAAGTCCAAACAGGCCCATCAATCTCCTGGACAGGGAACCATCGTAGTCTGTTTCTAGGGCCATTAAAACAGTGTAAAGCCTACGACATAGATAAGTGTAATGGTCTTTCTAGCAATTACAAATCTAATCCCTTGATTAATCATTTCACTATTCTGTAATAATAAAGTATGTTTTTGTTTCTTTTCTGAATTCCTTTGAGTGAGAGTACAGGGACTGAGAAGTCCATGAATATCTAGAGGGGATTTCACTGTCATTTCTTTTGGTGTTTCCACTTACTCACAATCAGATTTTCTGTGATCATTACCTTGATTGGATTGAGATCACAGTTTGCCCATTAAATTTTCTTTCCAACTTCACTTTTACACATGGGCTTGACCATAGAATATCCGTTGATAACTTACTTTTAGAACTACATGCTTTAGGTACTTGATCTTGCTTCACATGTTCTTCTGTCTCCACCTGCATATATACTAGCCTGAATCATATAACACTTTTAAGAGCTAAGGAAAATGAAATTATATTTGTGGAATTTTCAGTGTGTCTATTCATATGTGATGAGGTAAATGCATTTTCATTATTTGATTAAGAAAGTAATACTATATCTCAAATTCTGGATCCTGTTTTATTCCTGATTATTTTGAATAATGTATTGAGTCTCAATAGAGCTTCAACATTCCTCTATGGCCATTAGCTAAACATACACAGAGGCCAGAAAATGTAGCTGTTTACTTTTGAATTTCCCAACAACCTATCCAGGTACTTAGAAGAAAAAAATTTCCTGCTATATATGTATCAGAGGGACAATAAATTACACACACACACACACACACACACAAATATTACCTCAAAATATTCAAAAATTTGGTACACATAAGTTAGGGTAAATATAGAGTCAGGAAAAAGATGCTACATATGATTCTTGGGAAAATTAGAGGACTTAGAATCCACTGATCAAGGCAACCCCAGAACTGGGTAAGACAAGTTCAATACAGGCTTCTGTCTATCAAAGACCATGACTTCCATCATAGAAGATAATTCCAGAATTGGGCAAGTCATGCTATACCAGATTTGCAAGTTGTCAAGTGAGAGGAGCCCACTTCCTCAATTAATTTGTAGTTTTGATAAAGCTGAAGTAAAGGGAATGCCTTCCCCATAATCTATTTGGATGCTTTTCTCTTCTGGATGGTTGTCTTCCCCACTTATGTTCACTGATTTATTTGCTCATTGTATCTTCATAACTAGGGTAGATTTGGTCCTAAATCCATAGAAAGGAAAGTTCCTTATCTAAGAGCTGACTGTTTTACTTCCTTTCTATATAGTTGAAACAATAATTTATAGTACTTAATTTATTTTGATTATGTACAGCATCATTTCCCTCTCTTCTCCTAATTGTCCTAACTAGTGGTTTTCTCCCCCCTCCTAATACTATGACCCTTTAATACAGTTCCTCATATTGCAGTTTCCCCAATCATAAAATTATTTTTGATTTTACTTCACAACCATTATTTTGTTACTGTTATGAATCATAATGTCAATATATGTGTTTTCTGATGGTCTTAGGCATCCCTTGTGAAATGGTTGTTCAACCCCCAAAAGGTATAAACTCAGAGATAAAGAACCTCTTCTAAACTGTTTCATCTTGCCAACAAGTTTTCCATGCTATGGAGTTCTGGAGAGCTGAGATGGGGACAGTCTGGACTTGGTAATTGCTAACGCTTATGATAAAGTAAATTTTCAGGTTTTGGATGACAAGAAGTAACTTTTTAGCTTAGAAGAAATTAAATCCAAGCTTTCAACTTCCCACTGAAACAGAGGAGTTTTCTCTTGCTGGGTAACTACATTCCAAAAGGATAGCTCTTAACTTTGAGAGGGCCAAGAGGCACATTTCTTAATTTACATATAAAAGGGGCAGAACAATTATTTATTATGGCATGTTTTCTAAGTGAATTTCTCAGGAAATAAAGGTCAACAACATGAAGAACGAAGAAAATCTGTCTGAGATATATGTGGGTGAATGGAAATTCAGGTTGCTTTTGTCAACATTGATGAAATTGAAAATAAAAGCATGGAAATATGATTTTCTATATAAACTCACCAGAAAGGGAAGGGATCTCCAGAATTATTGTGCAAAACAAATTTTTATAATTACAATAAATTTTAACTATCAGGGACCTCAAAATATTTTCCTTGAAGAAATAATGGCTGGCTTTAACCATGACTCACTTATTCAAAATATTAAAATCAATGTATACCTCCTTGAAATGACCTCATCTTTCCCTTTATATTATCCTTCTTGATAAAACAAGTAAGTATCTTGAATCAATAATACTAGACCCATTCTCACTTCTCTTTCTTTTAAAATTTCCAGTTTTATTTAAGGCTTAGGCTACTCCTATATGAATATTCCATATTACCCAGAATTTCCTGGTCAACAAGGGGTATGTTTACCTGTAGTCAGAGACTGTTCATTCATGCTTGGCCATTCAGACCCAAAATAATTACACAGAGACTATATTATTTAAAACACTGCTTGGTCAATAGCTTAAGCATATTGCTAACTAGTTCTTATATCTTAAATTAACTAATTTCTATTAATCTGTGTTTCACCATGTGATTGTGGCCTACTGGAAAGGTTCTGTCATTTGTCTCCTGACATTTGTCTCCTGTGTCTATTTCTGTGGTGGCTCCATGGTTTCTCCTTAACTCTGCCTTTTTTCTTCCAGTATTAAATTTAGTTATCCAATCTAGTTCTACTCTGCACTATCACAGGTCAAAGCAGCTTCTTTATTCATTAATCAATAAAAACAACACATACACAGAATATCACAAAATATCTCCCCTTTTCTGTATAAATAAAAAGGAACTTTTAACTTTAACACAGTAAAATTACATATAACAAAACTGGTATCCAATGAGAATTATAGTTGCAATATTTATATTTACTTTATCTTTTATCATAACTAAGAAAAACTATAACTACTGATTCTTCAACTCCATCTAAGACTCCAGAAGGATAAAATATTACTGAAATAAACAGGAAGTGCACTGCAAGCAGCTTCCAAAACTCTAGAATTGACAGAGACGTCTTGCTACCTGGACAGCATCTAAAGTTTTTCTGTAACATTCTTCTAGGCATCTATCTTCAGCCTACAGGTCCGTAGTATCTGGTAGACTTTTCCATGAAGCAGGAAATTTTAAAGACAGTTTCACCAATATTGGCAGTTTGTCAGTCACTCTTCTGTGTCCTGAAGAATGTCTGGCAGACTCTTTTATGAACTAGGAACTCCAAAGGACTGTCTTCCTTTAGGCAAGTTCAGTAGTCATTTTTTTTCTGTGGGTCCTGAATGTACAGTTCATACAGCATAACATCAAGCAGTCCAGACAAGAGCAGTTTCTTGACAAAATGGCCAACAGAAACCACAAGAAGCCTCTTCGATGCTCATCATCTTCTAGAAGGAGATTGTTGCTGCCAGGTACAGATGTGACTCATTGTCATGAAAAGTCCTAAGTTCTTAAAACATTTTAAATGCCAGATTCCATGGGTCTTTGAAAGGTTTGAAGAATTTTCTGTCTAACTGAAATAAATCTCTCTATATAGAAAACTTAACTAACTTGACTATTATAGAAGACTATCTATTACCCTGTATTTATTAATTATATATTACATTTTTAAATGAGCTGCACAAACACAATACCTTAATCAAGAGCAGAAATATACATATAACAAAATTGACCTAAAATTTGTATCAATAGACCAAGATCCATACCAAAGCAAAGTGTTCATATCTATAGCATATCCCCCTTTAAATATAAACAAATATTTATAAACAATCACTTAGGAAATTTGGTTGTTGTCTACACTATTTCCTGCTGATTTGTGGCACTATTAATCAGGTCTGTCATGAGGTATCCAGTGTGGTAAGTCCATCTCAGCCAGTAGTCCTGAAGCTGTCATGGATGTTATACCATCTAGGCCATTGTTTCCGGAGGTCTTGTTTGATCGAACCACATTAGTATGGAAGGGATCCACAGGTTCTCATCCTCTGTGGAAACAAAAGTAAATCCTCTTTTCCAAAGCATCGTATCCTTAGACTCAAATTTTGAAGTCAAGTTATATTTAAAATATATATGTTGGTTTAGCTTAGCAGCCCATACAATGAAATGTCTCTCTGTACTTAGCTCATTTAGAGTCAAAAAATCATAAAAAATCAGTAATATACATAATCCAGACTCTGTGGACTTTCCATCTTTACATTGCTTATATTTTTACTCTTTTAATCTATGATTGTCTATACTCTGTCTCTTTAAAGACTTTATTTTTAAAACAATTTACTTCATTTTATAACTATATTCTTTTTCTTCTTTCTCTCAAGCCTATGTACATTTATCCAACACTGTGACTCATATAAAGGTCTTTTTAAAATCTGAGTCTGTTTGTTTTTATTGTGTATCTGTAATTATTTTCTGACCAAGAGCACTTTTTTTTTTAATTCATGGCTAAGACCAACACCTCAATCATGTCTGTTGCCTCCACCCAGGCAAACATGGTGGCAGAGGCATGCTCACTACCTCTGAAAGCTATGCACATTGCACCATTTTCAGGCACACAGTGGGTCTATGCTCCCATTAAGCAAGTTGTAGCACTCTGGCCACAAACTCATCTTCAAATGATCCATACCCAGACCTCCGGAAAGAGTCAAAGCCATTTTTGTTGGCAAAACAGGAAGCTGCTGTTTTTAAAGAAGCCACACAGTTTTTACTGCACCTCTCTTAAAGGAGTTGTGGTACACTTGCTTGCCACAAGCCCATCAGGAAAAAAAATGTGGCTAGCAATAAACTGTGCTAAATTCTGTTTATTTTGTGTCTAGAATTTCTTCCCAAACTCTTTTAGGTTTTATAAGTATATAGTCACCCACTTTGGTTCCAATCTGTAGGCAGAGTCTACTTGTTCATTCCTGACTGCCCAGAACCGAAATAACCCACAAAACTGTATTGTTTAAAATACTGCTTTGCCAATAGCTTAAGCATATTGCTAGCTAGCTCTTATATCTTAAATTTATCCATTCCTTTTAACCACTATGTGGTTGTGTTCCACCGGTAAGGTTCTGTCTGGCACTTGTCTCCTATGTCTGTCTCCTGCCATAGCTTCATGGCTTCTCCTTGACTCTGCCTTCTTTCTTCCAGCATTCAGTTTAGTTTTCCTGCCTAGCTCTACTCTGCCCTTACAGGCCAAAGTAGCTTCTTTATTCATTAACCAAAAAAGCAACACATATACAGCAGGACTTCCCACATCAATTACCCCTTAATAATCTCACCCTCCCTCAGTGCTTACCCTTAGAATCTGAGCTCTGATCTTGATTCTTGAAGAAGCTGCTATTAGTGTGGTGTATAGTATGTAACCTTTACAGATTCAGCTTGATGTGTGAGCACCAAAGTTATATTTTAAGTTTTAATTACTATGCCTTAGAGATACATGAAATAATCTAGTTGTACTTAAAAAAATAATAATAAAATAAAAGAGGTACCTGAGATGAAGTAAATAACTGGTCCCCATTCTCATTTCCAGATACCTTATAGATGGTAATTCTGATGTCAACCATCACAGGCCTTTGGCTCTTGTGCTTCTGCTAATTGCTATTGGGTCTTACATCATTGATGCCTTAACCAAATTATTATTCCTGCCTAGGTACCATTAAGCTGATGATTATAAGATATCAATATAAGCACATATCTACCACAGAGTCAAGGATTTGACTCAGGATACTAGTCAAAGGGGGATTATGAGAGCCAAAGTTACATTTCAAGTTTTAGTTACTAGAGATCAAGAAAAAAAAATGCCTCGGATCTGCAAGACTCTTTCCCAAGTATAGTTTCTGAAATTCTAGAGGCTACTGTTAATGGGAGATAGCAAGCTATATGCTTTTTACTCCCCTAACCAAGCTTATTTGTCCCATCTGCACCAGATGTGCTTGATCACATGTGGGCAAGAGGTTCATGGGCAGGAAATATGTCATATTATAAAATTTTACACTTGCCCCTGATTGGATGTAGGCTGCAAGTACATCAGGATGTATGCATGCCCCTGATTAGATCTGATAAGAAATAAAATGAATTAAAGGTTTTCTTTCTTAAGACACTGCAAATCATGATTCTGAGCCATTTAACAGGAACATGGGTACAGACCTGGCCAGAACCCATCTATCTGACCAATACTTATTTAAAACTTACATCAAATTTGCCTGTAAACATTGTATTCTCAAATGGTGCCATTAACAAAAGTCCTAGAAATCAATTCACATAATCATCTTAAACTATAACTTCTTTTTTTTTTTTTTTTTTTTTTTTTGGTTTTTCGAGACAGGGTTTCTCTGTGGGTTTGGTGCCTGTCCTGGAACTAGCTCTTGTAGACCAGGCTAGCCTCGAACTCACAGAGATCTGCCTGCCTCTGCCTCCCGAGTGCTACTATAACTTCTTAAATGTATGAAAGTTTTATTAAATTGCTCTTGTATCTTTATTTTAAAGTAACTACAAACATAAAAGTTGCACTTATTATCCAAAAAAATTATTGCTAAATCCCTTGAAAAGTATTGCTACTTTGCTAACTTTAATTTCTATATGCTGCATAAATATTATCTAATATTAGATATTGTAGCCATCAAAATTAGAAAATTATATTACCATCTGCTAAGTTAAAAACCTTATTCAAATTTTGTCAATTTTTCAATAATGTCTTTTTTTAATTTTTTTTATTCTTTCCCTCCTCCTCCCCCCTCCCTAACCTCCTCCTCCCCCTTCCCTCCCCTCCTTCTCCCCCTTCCCTCCCCTCCTCTCCACTCATACCTCCCCTCCCTCCCTCTCAAGGCCAAGAAGCCATCAGGGTTCCCCACTCTATGCTAAGACCAAGGTCCTCCCAACTCCCCCCAGGTCCAGGAAGGTGATCGACCAAGCTGAGAAGGCTCCCACAGAGCCCGTCCATGAAGAACAATCAGAGCCCAGAGCCATTGTCCTTTGCTTCTCAGTCAGCCCCCGCTGTTGGCCACACTCAGAGAGACGGGTTTGGTCGCATGATCCATCAGTCCCATTCCAACTGGAGTTGGTGATCTCCCATTAGTTCTGTCCCACCGTTTCCATGAGTGAACGCACCCCTCTCGTTCCTGACTTTCTCCCTCATGTTCTCGCTCCTTCTGCTCCTCATCGGGACCTTGGGAGCTCAATCCAGTGCTCCAATGTGGGGCTCAGTCACCTTCCCCATCTGTTGCCAGCTGGAGGTTCCCTCACGGTCCTGACTTTCTTTCTCATGTTCTCTCTCCTTCTGCTCCTCATCAGGACCTTGGGAGCTCAGTCGGGTGCTCCAATGTGGGGCTCTGTCATTTTCTTCATCTATCGTCAGGTGGAGGTTCTATGGTGATATGCAAGAAATTCATCAGTATGGCTATAGGAACTGGCCTTTTCAGGCTCCCTCTCCTCAGCTGCCCAAGGAACTAACTGGGGGCGTCTCCCTGGAAACCTGGGAACCCCTCTAGGGTCAAGTCTCTTGACAACCCTCAGGTAGCTCCTTAAATTAAGATATATGCTTCCCTGCTCTCATATCCACCCTTCCTATATCCCAAGCACCCCATTCCTCCGAGCTCCCCCTGCTCTCCCCTTCACACTTTTCTCTCCCCATCTTCCCTTGGCCCAGTCTTGCCCAACCCTCAAGTTCCCAATTTTGCCTGGCGATCGTGTCTACTTCCAATATCCAGGAGGATTACTATATCTTTTTTTGGGAGTTCACCTTCTTATTATCTTCTCAAGGATCCCAAATTTATAGGCTCGATGTCCTTTAATTATGGCTAGAAACCGAATATGAGTGAGTACATCCCATGTTCATCTTTATGGGTCTGGGTTACCTCACTCAGAATAGTGTTTTCTATTTCCATCCATTTGCCTGCAAAATTCAAGATGTCATTGTTTTTTACCGCTGAGTAGTATTCTAGCATGTATATATTCCACAGTTTCTTCATCCATTCTTCCACTGAAGGGCATCTAGGCTGTCTCCAGGATCTGGCTATTACAAATAATGCTGCTATGAACATAGATGAGCATATGCTTTTGTTGTATGATTGGGCATCTCTTGGGTAGATTCCCAATAGTGGAATTGCTGGGTCCTGGGGTAGGTTGATCCCGAATTTCCTGAGAAACCTCCACACTGCTTTCCAAAGTGGTTGCACAAGTTTGCATTCCCACCAGCAATGGATGAGTGTGCCCCTTACCCCACAACCTCTCCAGCAAAGGTTATTATTGGTGTTTTGGATTTTAGCCAATCTGACAGGTGTAAGATGATATCTCAAAGTTGTTTTGATTTGCATTTCCCTGATAGCTAGGGAGGTTGAGCATGACCTTAAGTGTCTTTTGGCCATTCGAACTTCTTCTGTTGAGAATTCTCTGTTCAGTTCAGCGCCCCATTTTTTAATTGGGTTAATTGGAAAGAGAATTACAGGCCAATCTCACTCATGAACATTGACGCAAAAATTCTCAATAAAATACTGGCAAACCGAATCCAAGAACACATTAGAAAAATTATCCATTACGATCAAGTAGGCTTCATCCCAGAGATGCAGGGCTGGTTCAACATACGAAAATCTATCAATGTAATCCATCATATAAACAAACTGAAGGAAAAAAAAAACCATATGGTCATCTCATTAGATGCTGAAAAAGCATTTGACAAAATTCAGCACCCTTTTATGATAAAGGTCCTGGAGAGATTAGGGATACAAGGGTCATTCCTAAATATAATAAAAGCTATTTACAGCAAGCCGACAGCTAACATCAAATTAAACGGAGAGAAACTCAAGGCTATCCCACTAAATTCAGGAACACGACAAGGCTGTCCACTCTCTCCTTATCTCTTCAATATAGTGCTTGAAGTTCTAGCAATAGCAATAAGACAACATAAGGGAATCAAGGGGATTCAATTTGGAAAGGAAGAAGTTAAACTTTCATTATTTGCAGATGATATGATAGTATACATAAGTGACCCCAAAAACTCCACCAAAGAACTCCTACAGCTGATAAACTCCTTCAGTAACGTGGCAGGATACAAGATCAACTCCAAAAAATCAGTCGCCCTCCTATACACAAAGGATAAGGAAGCAGAGAGGGAAATCAGAGAAGTATCACCTTTCACAATAGCCACAAATAGCATAAGATATCTGGGAGTATCGCTAACCAAGGAAGTGAAGGATTTATTTGACAAGAACTTTAAGTCTTTGAAGAAAGAAATTGAAGAGGATACCAGAAAATGGAAGGATCTCCCCTGCTCGTGGATTGGGAGGATCAACATAGTAAAAATGGCAATTCTACCAAAAGCAATCTATAGATTCAATGCAATCCCAATCAAGGTCCCATTAAAATTCTTCACAGAGATTGAGAGGACAATAATCAACTTTATATGGAAAAACAAGAAACCCAGGATAGCCAAAAAAATCTTATACAATAAAGGTTCTTCTGGAGGCATTACCATCCCTGACTTCAAACTCTATTACAAAGCTACAGTATTGAAAACGGCTTGGTATTGGCATAAAAACAGAGAAGTTGACCAATGGAATCGTATAGAAGACCCGGATCTTAAACCACAAACCTATGAACACCTGATTTTTGATAAAGGAGCCAAAAGTACACAATGGAAGAAAGAGGGCATCTTCAACAAATGGTGCTGGCATAACTGTATGTCAACCTGTAGAAGAATGAAAGTAGATCCATGTCTATCACCATGCACAAAACTCAAGTCCAAATGGATTAAAGACCTCAATATTAATTTGAACACATTGAGCTTGATAGAGGAGAAAGTGGGAAGTACTCTACAACAAATGGGCACAGGGAACCGTTTCCTATGTATAACCCCAGCTGCACAGACTTTAAGGGCAACATTGAATAAATGGGACCTCCTGAAGTTGAGCAGCTTCTGTAAAGCAAAGGACATTGTCACTAAGACACAAAGGCAGCCTACTGACTGGGAAAAGATCTTCACCAACCCTGCAACTGACGAAGGTCTGATCTCTAAAATATATAAGGAACTCAAGAGACTAGACGGTAAAATGCCAATAATGTCTTTTTATAGGCAAAAAAGATTCAAACTGAACAAGGACAATAACAATACCTGATAACCAGTACAAAATGGATCTGGGTTTGTCTAAAGAGGTGAGAAAATAACAAAACATTGGACTCAATGGGGCCCTCTTATGAGAACAGAACCAGTCCCACTGTATAGCCTTAGTATTCAAAGTCCAGCTCCAAGCTAGAGGTAACAAACCAAATTTAGATGCTTAGTGTCTTTCCTTTAACCTTCCTACTGTCTTCTCCTATTTTTTTCATCTTGATGTGAAGCCAGTTATTTTAAAAATGCTTTTAGATTTAGGCTTATCTGATATTTCTTCTAATTAAATTACTTTGGCAGGAGTATCACAGAGGTTACACTGTGTGATTATGTCTTATCAGGTGACAAATGGTTTGATTCATTTTGTTTCAATAACATTAATTTTAAGCATTTGATTAAGGTGATGTCTGCTAGTTTTCAGTTCAGAAAAGTTATTTTTTCTCAACTCATGACCAGTAAGTTATTATAAAAAGATATACAGTGCAAATATTTATATTTTGTCAAGTTCTTTAACATGATGTTTTCTTACTTAACTATTAAGATTATAAATGAAAAAATAAATGATTTGCTTCATGTTATACATTCCTTTTTTCCTTATTTGGCATGATTTTATTTATGTGTTTACCTCTGTGTTTATATTATGGAAAAAATGATTTTACCTTTGTTCAGAAAAATTAAATTAAATTTTATTTGTTTGGTTGTTTATTTATACACATTGTTCTTTATCTAGGTAAAATCCATTCAAGATAGATGTGTACTTTTCTCTGTGTATGTTTCTGTCATACACATGTGCATGTCCTCATGATTATTTGATTGATTAATCACTTTTATTTTATTTTTTTTAAAAAAATAAATTTTTTATTTAAAAAATGCAAGATCCCCCTTTTAGTTTGTAGAATTTTTACCCATCAACTTCTACCGTAAATTGTATCTTATAAAGAAGCCAATCTAAAACTCCAGAGTTACCCAGTGAAAGTAAATGCTGCCCTCTTTGTTTACTAAAGGCAAAGATCTGTCTCATGGCAGCCCAACTGCTAAAAACATGACTAATTTGTCACTAAACACAGAGATAAACCTAGTGCCATGTGTGAAGGATTCATTGGCCAGCTACAGATGGGTGTAGTTCATGCAGAGAACTAATATGGCTGTCTTTATCTCATATGTGACTAACATTCCCATAATACGTCTGATGGTACAAACTCAACTGGTTTTGCAACTGCACATGCATGTGATGCTTATTATTCTATATGAAGGACATTGGCAGACTTGGGAGAGAGTAGACAAAAATAGCAGGCAAGTTACCTGCCATAACTCTATGTGTTAGTCAAAGAGAAGCCACTGAATGGCAGAGGAGTGGTGAAATTGTTGCTGTGTTTTAAAATGTTTCTCCACTGACTAAATCTCTGAGAAACTAGAGGATGCCAGGCAGGCACAAAGAGGCCAAGTAGGAAGATCTTCTGTCAGTCAAGGTGGAGGGTGGCAAATGGTCTTGGACAGACAAGAAGCAGTCAGAATTGAAACAAGGGCAGAAGAATTACTCACATGTTTCATATATGTATAGTGAATATGTACTAACTGTGATGGTGGGGTGACGATGGTGATGACAATGATAATGATGATTGACAGGGAATGCAGAGGGGCCAGGCACTACAGTGCTGAAGCCTGAGGATATGTTTCCATCTCCAGCACCCACATAAAAAGCTGGCCATAGCAGTGCATGCTAATCATCTCGGCACTATTCAGACTGGAGGATCTTGGGGACCACTGATCAGCTTAGCTGAATCTGCGAGCCCCAGGTCTTGAGAAACCATGTCTCGAAATTCAAGATGGAAAGGTTCTGAGGAGAACCTGAGGTGGTCCTCTGGCCTCCACATGTACGCAGGTGCACACACACGTACAGTACATGTACACCTACCACACATGTGTGTGCTCACACAGTCAATTATTCTCAGTCTACAAGTAGGAACAAGAGAGACAAAGAACAAGAACGACAATTTGGGAGACAGCATGATTAGGACATATAAATCCATGAAACAGTCTGGGAAAGGAACCCAGACAGAACATGGAGAGAAACACTGAAGAAAGGCAGCCAAACACTGATGTTGAGTGGAAGCCCTAGGCTTTAGTTCTGACGGTTCTTTCTCTGATACATGAATGTGGCATTTATCTTGTCTCTGTGTGCATGGCTGGGCCGTTGGGCTGAGGGCATTTTGACAATTATTCTGAAAGCTGATAAGGTTTGCTGCTGACAGAATTTCTGTAAGTCTAGCAGGCAGCTTGGAATGGGTGTCTTGGACACCAGGAACAGATACCACAAAGCAGTAGCAAAAGTCCACTTGGAGCTTTGCTGAATCACAAGCATGGCACAGTCTACAATAGGCATTAACTATTTCCCTGTTTGTTTTCTCTCACGTGCTTTCCCGTTTCTTCCTTCGATCCTCTCCCGTGTCTCCCCATTTTTCTGTAGGCCTGAACAGTTTTTCAGTGTTCCCCCTGATTAGCATTTCCTTTCCCCTTTTCACCCTCCTCTAACCATAGGCTCCCCTTCCACACTCTTACCATTCACTGATGCTCTTTACTCAAGAAAGCAAAGCCTACCCCCTAAACCATCCTAATTCTATTAAATTCAGGCTGGACAAAGACGAAAAATGTGTCTGTAATTCTAGTTTCTAGGTAATGCCAGAATAAAGCTTTCCAAAGAAGGAAAATAAACTCTGGTGCGAAGCTTGTCTGACTCTCGGGTTCCCAGCCCTAGGCAGTGCTGGTGGAGGACAGAGACACCCAAATCATCCCCACCACACCTCTGCAGTGAGGGGGTTACTCACTCTTCTTTCTGAACTCTTTTTTATGTAAAGTGGCACTTCAAACTGACGGTTTCTATCAGCAAGGCCAGGGAATGGCAGGGCAGATCCCAAGCTAGACCTGTCGCTCTGGACCCTAGTAGATCTCTCTCCTTTCTTGACTTTTCCTTTCTTACCTTTCAAGGCTCCACTCTTCTCAACTTTTTCTGACTTCTTTGTAGTGAGCCCAGATGGGAGGCTTCTCTATGATGCCACAGACATCATAGAGAAACGAGACCAAAGACAAAGAAAGGTTTGAGAAATGAAAGGGAAACTATATATGAAGTAGTCACGTTTCCTTTCCACCCTACCTGCTTCTTTTTTATCTTCCTGTTCAATATTACAAACCAAGTTCTAAGTGGCCATGCTCATTCCCTGCTTGTGAAACCTGAGCTGAAAGGAAAAGGGAGGGAATGCCCCCGAAGGGACCAGGCTTGTGAACCAACAGTTAGCTCCCCTGGATAGAACGAGGACACTTGGTGAGGTAGTGAGGACTTCGTTGGAATTGGAGACCCAAATTAAGTTTTCTCCTTGTGTGCCCTTTTCTCTCTCGTCTTTGGCCTTCCTTCTTTCCCACTTTTTCTCTAATGATATCTCTTCCATTTTCCCTCACTCTTGCTCCTCTTCCTTCCCAGCTCTTTCTCCTTCATATCAAATCCTCTTCTAATTTCCTCAACCTTGTACCTCATCTGTCTCCCCATTTCTCAGGGGAAATGCGCGTAAGTCAAGTAACACAGAAAAAGTTACAATCAATGAAAAAGCCTGTTGAATGACCAACCTAAAGGTGAGTTTTCAGTATGACAAGACTCTGTAGATGTAAATGATAGACATTTTAATAAGTTGACTCTTGACATGAATCTCATTACTTCTATTGTAGTAACAAAAAAGGTGAAGTTGACAATAAAGAGGTAGAATAGAATGTTAGGGAGGTTTGCTGTGGCTGCTTCTCTAGACTCTAGGCTAGGTGGCAACACCAGCAGGAGGCAGAACAGAGAGAGCTATATACCGCTGCTACTCCACGGGAATTATTTCTCTCCTTATGCTATACTGGTCCCAGGGACTGAACTCGGGTCATCAGGCTTGCCAGCAGGCACCTTTACCTGAGCCACCTTGTCTGCGCACAAATCTTAAACTTTTTGGTGTGTTACGAAAAAAAAACTTTATTATACATAGTTTTATTATTTTTACTTTTAGAATTATTTCTATTTTTAGTGGCATATGTTTTATGTGTATGAGTGCTTCACCTGCATATATGTGCACTACATACATGCATTTGGAGGTTGGATGAAGGCATCAAACTTCCTGGAACTGGAGTATTGTACAGTAGATAGTACTATATAAAGTATAGTATAATTATAAGCCACCATATGGGTGCCAGGAACTGAACTCAGGTCCTGTGTGAGAGCAGCAAGTGCGCTCAACAACTAAGCTATCTTCCCAGTTCTAATTTTATCTTCTTTTTTTCTCGATTTTTTATTAAAAATTTCCATCTCCTCCCCTCCTCCTCCTCCTTCCCTCCCCTCCCTTCCACCCATACCCTCAGTCCGCCCCTCTCCAAGCCAAAGAGCCATCAGGGTTCCCTTCACTATGTTAAGTCCAAGGTCCTCCCAACTCCCCCTAAGTCCAAGAAGGTGAGCAACTAAACTGACAAGGCTCACAGTGAGCCTGTCCATGCTGTAGAGTACATGCACATCGCCATTGTCCTTGGTTTCTCAATCCTCCTCCACCGTCACCCACATTCAGAGAGTCCGGTTTGGTCCCCTGTTCTATCAGTCCCATTCCAACTGGACTTGGTGGTCTCCCGTTAGATCTGTCCCACCGTCTCAATGGGTAAACGCACTCCTCACAGTCCTGACTTCCTTGCTCATGATCTCCCTCCTTTTGCTCCTCATCAGGACCTTGGGAGCTCAATCTGGTGCTTCTATGTGGAGCTCTGTCATTTTCTCCATCCAATGCCAGGTGAAGGTTCTATGGTGATATGCAAGATATTCATGAGTATGGCAATAGGATCTGGACATTTCTGGTACCCTCTCCTCAGCTGCCCAAGGAACTAGCTGGGGGTGTCTTCCTGGACACCTGGGAACCCCTCTAGAGTCAAGTCTCTGCCAACCCTAGAATGGCTTCCTTAATTAAGATATATAATTCCTTGTTCCCATATCTACCCTTCCTATATCCCAACCATCCTATTCCCCCAAGCTATTCCCATCCTCCACTTCACACTTTTCTCTCCCCATCCCCCCATCCCCCTATCCCACCCAAACCCCAAGTTCCCATTTTTTGTCCGGCAATCTTGTCTACTTCCAACATCCAGGAGGACAACTATATGTTTTTCTTTGGATTCACCTTCTTATATATCTTCTCTAGGATTTTTCTACGAATTATAGGCTCGATGTCCTTTATTTATGGCTAGAACCCAATTATGAGTGAGTACATCCCATGTTCATCTTTTTGGGCCTGGGTTACCTCACTCAGGATGGTGTTTTCTATTTCCATCCATTTGCATGCAAAATTCAAGATGTCATTGTTTTTTACCGCCGAGTAGTACTCTAATATGTATATATTCCACACTTTCTTCATACATTCTTCCACTGAAGAGCATCTAGGTTGTTTCCAGGTTCTGGCTATTACAAATAATGCTGCTATAAACATAGTTGAACAAATGCTTTTGTAATATGATTGGGCATCTCCTGGGTAAATTCCCAACAGTGGGATTGCTGGGTCCTGGGGTAGGTTGATCCCAAATTTCCTGAGAAACCTCCACACTGCATTCCAAAGCGGTTGCAACAGTTTGCATTCCCACCAGCAATGGATGAGAGTTCCCCTTATTCCACATCCTCTCCAGCAAAGGCTATCATTGGTGTTTTTGATTTTAGCCAATCTGACAGGTGTAAGATGGTATCTCAATGTTGTTTTGATTTGCATTTCCCTGATTGCTAAGGAGGTTGAGCATGCCCTTAAGTGTCTTTTGGCCATTCGAACTTGTTCTGTTGAGAATTCTCTGTTCAGTTCAGTGCCCCATTTTTTAATTGGGTTAATTAGCATTTTAAAGTGTAGTCTCTTGAGTTCCTTATATATTTTGGAGATCAGACCTTTGTCTGTTGCGGGGTTGGTGAAGATCTTTTCCCAGTCAGTAGGCTGCCTTTTTGTCTTAGTGACAGTGTCCTTTGCTTTACAGAAGCTGCTCAGCTTCAGGAGGTCCCATTTATTCAATGTTGCCCTTAATGTCTGTGCTGCTGGGGCTATATGTTGGAAGCGGTCTCCTGTGCCCAAATGTTGTAGAGTACTTCCCACTTTCTCCTCTAACTGGTTCAGTGTGTTCAGATTGAAATTGAGGTCTTTAATCCATTTGGACTTGAGTTTTGTGCATGGTGATAGACATGGATCTACTTTCATTCTTCTACAGGTTGACATCCAGTTATGCCAGCACCATTTGTTGAAGATGCTTTCTTTCTTCCATTGTGTGCTTTTAGCTCCTTTATCAAAAATCAGGTGTTCATAGGTTTGTGGGTTAAGATCTGGGTCTTCTATTTGATTCCATTGGTCGACTTCTCTATTTTCATGCCAATACCAAGCTGTTTTCAATACTGTAGCTCTGTAATAGAGTTTGAAGTCAGGGATGGTAATGCCTCCAGAAGTTCCTTTATTGTATAAGATTGTTTTGGCTATCCTGGGTTTCTTGTTCTTCTATATAAAGTTGATTATTGTCCTCTCAAGATCTGTGAAGAATTTTGATGGGATCTTTAAGGGGATTGCATTAAATCTATAGATTGCCTTTGGTAGTATTGCCATTTTTACTATGTTGATCCTCCCAATCCAAGAGCAAGGGAGATCCTTCCATTTTCTGGTATCCTCTTCAATTTCTTTCTTCAAAGACTTAAAGTTCTTGTCAAATAGATCTTTCACTTCCTTGGTTAGAGTTACCCCAAGATATTTTATGCTATTTGTGGCTATCGTGAAAGGTGATGCTTCTCTGATTTCTTTCTCTGCTTCCTTATCCTTTGTATATAGGAGGGCAACTGATTTTTTGGAGTTGATCTTGTATCCTGCCACGATACTAAAGGAGTTTATCAGCTGTAGGAGTTCTTTGGTGGAGTTTTTCGGGTCGCTTATGTACACTATCATACCATCTGCAAATAACGAAAACTTAGCTTCTTCCATTCCAATTCGAATCCCCTTGGTCCCCTTGTGTTGTCTTATTGCTATTGCTAGAACTTCAAGCACTACATTGAAAAGATAAGGAGAGAGTGGACAGCCTTGTCGCGTTCCTGAATTTAGTGGGATGGCCTTGAGTTTCCATTTAATTTGATGTTAGCTGTCGGCTTGCTGTAAATAGCCTTTATTATATTTAGGAATGACCCCTGTATCCCTAATCTCTCCAAGACCTTTATCATAAAGGGGTGTTGAATTTTGTCAAATGCTTTTTCAGCATCTAATGAGATGATCATATGGTTTTTATCCTTCAGTTTATTTATATGATGGATTACATTGATAGATTTTCGTATGTTGAACCAGCCCTGCATCTCTGGGATGAAGCCTACTTGATCATAGTGGATAATTTTTCTAATGTGTTCTTGGATTCTGTTTGCCAGTATTTTATTGAGAATTTTTGCATTGATGTTCATGAGTGAGATTGGCCTGTAATTCTCTTTCTTGGTTGAGTCTTTGTGTGGTTTATGTATCAGGGTAATTGTAGCTTCATAAAAGGAATTTGGCAATGACTGTTCTGTTTCTATATTATGAAATACCTTAAGGAGTATAGGTATTAGGTCTTCTTGGAAGTTCTGGTAGAATTCTGCATTGAAACCATCTGGTTCTGGGCTGTTTTTGGTAGGGAGGTTTCTGATAACAGTTTCTAATTCTTCACGACTAACAGGACTATTTAGATTGTTCACCTGGTCCTGGTTTAACTTTGGTATATGGTACTTATCTAAAAAAGTGTCCATTTCTTTTACATTTTCGAATTTTGTGGCATACAGGCTTTTGTAGTAAGATCTAATGGTTCTCTGAATTTCCTCTGTGTCTGTGGTTATGTCCCCTTTCTAATTTCTGATCTTATTAATTTGTGTGTTCTCTCTCTGCCGTTTGATTAGTTTGGCTAGGGGTTTGTCAATCTTGTTGATTTTCTCCAAGAACCAGCTTTTTGTTTCATTGATTCTTTGGATTGTTTTCTGTGTTTCTATTTTGTTGATTTCTGCCCTCAGTTTGATAATTTCCAGTCTTCTACTTCTCCTATGTGAGTCAGCTTCTTTATTTTCTAGAGCTTTCAGGTGTGCTGTTAAGTCTCCAATGTGTGCTTTCTCCGTTTTTTTTTTTTTTAAAGTGGGCACTTAGTGCTATGAATTTTCCTCTTAGCACTGCTTTCAAAGTGTCCCATAAGTTTGAGTATGTTGTGTCTTTATTTTCATTAAATTCATGGAAGACTTTAATTTCTTTCTTTATTTCTTCCTTGACCCAGTTGTGGTTCAGTAGTTGACTGTTCAGTTTCCATGAGTTTGTAGGTTTTCTGGGGGTAGCATTGTTGTTGAATTCTAATTTTAATCCATGGTGATCCGATAAGATGCAGGTGGTTATTAATATGTTTTTGTAACTGTGGAAGTTTGCTTTGTTACCGAGTATGTGGTCAATTTTCGAAAAGGTTCCATGAGCCACAGAGAAGAAGGTATATTCTTTCCTGTTTGGGTGGAATGTTCTATAGATGTCTGTTAAGTCCATTTGTTTCATTACCTCTATTAAGTCTCTTAATTCTCTGTTAGGTTTCTGTCGGATTGACCTGTCCATTGGTGAGAGAGGAGTGTTGAAGTCTCCCACTAATAGTGTGTTTGGTTTGATTGCTGCCTTGAGTTCTAGTAATGTTTCTTTTACATAAGTGGGTGCTTTTGTATTAGGGGCATAGATATTCAGGATTGAGACTTCATTCTGATAGATTTTTCCTGTAATGAGTATAAAGTGTCCTTTTCCATCTCTTCTGATTGATTTTAGTTTGAAGTCAACTTTGTTAGAAATTAGTATGGCCACACCTGCTTGTTTCTTAGGTCCATTTGCTTGATAAACCTTTTCCCAACCCTTTACTCTGAGTAGATGTCTGTCTTTGTGGTTGAGGTGTGTTTCTTGTAAACAGCAGAATGTTGGATCCTGTTTCCGTAACCAATCTCTTAGCCTGTGCTCATTTTCCAACTTCTCTTCATTTGACCTAAACTTTTATCAATATAAAAATCTATTTCTTATCAATGAAAAATTGGCATTTCATAAAGAAAAATCAGGGCAATTTTTTCAATACTATGGAAGTTCCAAATCTTTAGAATTTTAGCAGTGAATAAAACAAGAAAATATAAGTGTGTTTCTCTATCTCATCTGTATCTCTCTGTCTCTGTCTCTCTCTCATGCACACACACACACACATACACACACCTATATATTGTCTGTATCATCTATATGCACTAAAACTTTGGGATTAACACAATTTTCTCTCATCCCTATTTAGTAGCAATGTCAGAAGTTTGACTGCAGTTTTCCTTCTTTGGGTGTGTTAACTCTCTTGCACAACCATGACTTTCATAATTTCTAGCATATTTACATATTTTATGAAAGCCCACTGCATGCAATAAATTTTCTTTCTTTTCTATCTTATTATATAGATGTTCTTCTCTCCCTACTAGGTCAAACTTTGACATTCTAACAGTTAACAAAAGTAAAGAGTTTAAGGCTCATAGTATGATGTTAGCCTTCTGTGATTGCTCCTAATCTAATTGTTTGCATGACTCTAGGTCTGAAGTAGAACTATCCTGATCTTAGGACACAGTATCTGTGTTAAGGCATGGACTGTTGACAAATTCTGGGCATGATCAGACTCTGATTAGTACATAATGATGCTACTATTTACAAAGATTGTGTTCTTATTCTCACAGGTCTTTATGCTCTATAGCAAATCAGATGGCTTTTCCATTAACCCTCTTCTATGTAGAAGTGCCATGCTTTGACTGAAACAAAACATGATGGAGTTATGATTATTTCATAGTCATGTATCTTCTTTACCTATTTCTGTTTCTAATACTTCACATCAAGCTGTTGTTCACCAAGAACTTGAAAATGATTACTCAGAGGTTGGCCATAGAAATGGTCTTCTCATTCTCTCAAGCTTTTACATCTTTTTCCAGACAATGCATGGTTTCCTAATACGGCCCTCAATACCATACAAAATGAACTGCCATTATTTCATGTTCTTTCATTCACCGCAAATAAACAAACATATTCTTTTTCTCTTCAGATACAACATTTATCTTCTAGAACCCATATCTAGAAAAGATTACATCTGCCAGGCGGTGGTGGCACACGCCTTTAATCCCAGCACTCGGGAGGGAGAGGCAGGCGGATCTCTGAGTTCGAGGCCAGCCTGGTCTACAAGAGCTAGATCTACGACAGGCTCTAGAAACTACAGGGAAACCCTGTCTCGAAAAACAAAAACAAAAACAAAAAAAAAAAAACAAAAAAAGAAAAGATTACATCTAATTTTGGGATAAATATTCATGAGGGAGCGAAAGAAGAGAAAGATTTATTTATTGTTTTTAATTGTTCATTGCATATTGAAACTGCTGAATTTATACCAGATGATACAGAATTGACTTTATTATTTATTTATTTATAAGAACTAATCAGGAATGGGAATAATCATATATATATATATATATAGCTCTGTCAGGTCCTCTAGCACAAGGTAATGATAAAATTGATCAACTATTGATAGGAAATGTGCTGGAGTCCTCAGAATTTTATAAATAAAACCATATCAATGCAAATATTTGAAAAAATAATTTTATATCACTTGCCAACAAGCCAAGGAAATTATAAGGAGGAAAATGTCCTACTTGTTGTTTTTACAACCACATGAAGGGAAGTAAACACAATTGTATTCAAAAAATGACATCTGGCAGATGGATGTGTTTTATTTTGAAAAATTTGAAAAATTTAAATATGTACATGTGCATCGTACCATAGATACTTATTCAAGATTTCAATGGGCAACTGCCTTTAGTTCTCTCAATAGATTGATTCTGTAATCACACATTTAATAGAAGTTATAGCCATCATAGATATACCTATAAAAATTAAGACTGACAATACTTCAACATATTCATCGAGTAAATTAAAAAGGGGGTTGGCATATTACAGGTATACCACACAATCTAAAAGGCAATCTGTGATAGAAGATCAAATTGAACTCTAAAAGATTTGCTTAATAAATAGAAAAGAGTAATATTAAGACCCCAATAAATAGGTTGCATAATGCTTTATTAAGATTAAATTATCTAAATGCTAGTAAAAAAGGAAAAACAGCTGTGGAGACACATTGGGTAATAGAAAAAATATTGAATTAAATCAACCTGTATATTTTAAAGACGTGTTGACCTCAGAATGGAAACTAGGATATGTGTTACTCTGGGGAAGAGGTTTTGCCTTTGTTTCCACAGAAAAAGAAAAGGTATGATACCATCAAGATTGATAAAGATTAGATTTAAACAAGAAACTTCTTGATTAGAAGAGGTAATAGTTCATCAAACAGCACAGCTGTTTAATCTAACTAATTTATATGCTGAAAAATGCTTTTCATATATGACTTGCCAAAAGGGAGCCTCCTCAAAGTTAGTGTTGGGGCAGGGGTTTTGTTTTGTCTTTCAGGAGAATGAAGGCATTCATCTAAGAAATCTGAAAACCACTGGATAAGTAAGAAGTGAAGGAAAAGGATAAATCATTCAGAAAAAAGACCCAAGAAAATGAGTAAATTGGTCTATTGGTATACCACATCTACAACAAGAAAAAATAACATAAATATTCCTAAGTGTTTGTTTCTGCTCTTCTCTACAAACATATAATACAAATGTTCTTTTTGTAGACTTTGTCTAATTATAAATTAAAGCTGGCTTTGGAGTTGGAGTGTGACTCCCTCCTTCTCTAAACCCAAGTATGCTTGTTAAAATGAAATCCAAAAATTTTGCCTCATGTTAAAAGAGCCACCTGATATGGGACAGAAGAAAAATAAAAATTTGGGGACTATTTTATTGCCATTAATCTTACAAATCTTTGGTTTTATGTTGACTATTTATCAGTTTTCTTAAAGTAAAAATATATTCTCAAATGATAAGATATATATAATATTTTTATACATTTTATATATTTCATATATAAATATTATATACACAAATATATATTTTTGTATTATATATACACAAATATATATTTGTATATATACATATAATATAATATATTATTAATTATATTTAAATATATAATTTAAATATATAAAACATATATTTATATTTAAATATATATATTTAAAATTTTTGTCTTGATATTAATGGTCATATAAAGTACTAACCTATTCTAGGAAAAGGCTTCATCTAGTTTTCTTATCTTGATTTCAGTTTGAGTCTCTATCAGGTAACTAGAAATTAAGTTTTTATACTAAGGATATATATATAACAAATATTGATCCTTTAACCTCTTTGAGATATGGTACATATAACATTTTAAATGTTTAAGTTTTCTGCAGTGAACCACAGCCAAGCCTAACTTCAACCTTTGAAATCTCCAAAAGAAGGATGGGGCCTCACAACAACAAATCTGCCAGGACTATGATAATGACATTAAGCTGACAAATACTGCCTGAAGATTGACTTTGCTCTACAAAAGGCTCAGGACAATGTCAAGGTGGCTAGCTGATATGGTCCAGCCTTACAGACTACTCTAGCCAGGACATGAGATAAGCTCTGCATTTTTCCATATTCAGAGTCTGGACAACAAATAATACAGCTAGCTCTCCCAGGACTTGATAATTATCCCTTTTTTTTCAGGGTACCCTAAAGATGCCCTTACCGCCAGACAACAGGAAGTAATTTTAATAACATGAAGTGCTTATTCCCAAGAGGTAAGGTGGATGGTTTTTGGTCATTCAATGGGTTTTGAGTATCTGTTGTCCTTTAGGGTTGTTGGTTGCAAGTTCTTATTGGTAGTGGGCAGGAAAAATGCTAAACAAAGAAGATTAGGTTCAAGGATCTTGTTCTAAGTAGAAAATGGCAGAGATATACATGATAGGATAGGGTAGATTGTTGAATCTACTTTTAAACCAAAAAAAGTCAATACTAGTTTTAAATATTTTATATTGATATGGATTTTTATATATTGATACAAATTTAAGGTTACTTTTGTTAGAACAAACTCTACATACATTTCTAATCTTGTTCAAGATTATACCTATAGAGCAATTTAACAATTCAGTGCGAATTTCTAGTCCTTGAAAGTTATTACAAACTCTTTAGAATAATAGAGAAATGCAGGTTAGTAGTCACCTATTACAGTCAAACTTTTCAGGTTAATTATATTTTCAAGGTCAAACAGAGATATATTTTAGATAAGTGGTCTTCAAACACTTCAGAGATCTAAAGAACATGACTTTTAAGATGTTTTGATAATGTTTTGTTTTCGAGACAGGGTTTCTCTGCAGCATTGGTGCCTGTCCTAAAACTAGCTCTTGTAGACCAGGCTGACCTTGAACTCACAGAAATCCACCTGCCTCTGCCTCCCAAGTGCTGGGATTAAAGGCATGAGCCACCACTGCCCTGCTCAGCTCAATTCTTAGAGGGAGATAAAAACGCATGAACTATAAAGAGGGAAACAATAAAAAATGGGAATCTCTGGGATGGGGAGAGGAAGGAAAAAATTGAGAGGGAAGGAGGAAAGAGGGCTAAAGATACATCTCTATTTACTGTCTATCAGTCTGTCTATCTATCTATCTATCTATCTATCTATCTATCTATCTATCTACCTATCTACCTACCATCTATCTAAATATCATCTGTCTGTCTGTCTCTCTGTCTATCTATAATCTTTATCTATCTATCTATCTATCTATCTATCTATCTATCTATCATCTATCTATCATCTATTTGTATACCACTATATATCTATCAATTATCCATCTATCTATCTAATCTATAGATAGACTGAGCGATGTAGTTTAAATGAAGTATGCCACATAGAGTGATAATACTCTCCCTGTGACTCATAGGCTATTTAACAGAATCCTGTGGTGTTGGGCACAGAAAACCTTCCATTGAGTTCTTGGTCAGAAGAGTCTAAATATTTCCAAAACAATGTAGTCTATGGGGGTTGCCCATGGTTACTAACCAGAAGTTAAAAGATAAGCCCCATTTGCTGAAGACACCACATACTTTGTACACAGGATTCAGAATAATTTCGTTTTTTTAAAGAGGAAGAAAATTAAGTGAAGAAAATAATGTAAGAGTAGCGAAAGTGTAAAAATAAACAAGGACAAGAAATTTGATGGAAAATAATATAACACGTTTCTACTATTTTCCTTTATCTTTATAAAATTGAATTTCTGAGAAAACTGAAGTGCTAAGGAAAGAATAGTGCTTTTGCACAGAAACAAAATATTTAGAATTATTGCAAAAGAGATATAAGGAGCTGGTTACAAAGTGTTTGTGGTGATTTTTCATTATTTTCTCTTATGTCTGAGGCTAGGAAGCAGAAAGTTAATTAAGTAGGAGCAATTCTGCTTCAGTAGATATTTTCATAAAAATATTCTTAGAGAAAAAATGTCTTTGTTACTAGGGAAAGGTTTGAATTGGAGCAGCCAATATTTGCTCATGTGATAGTAAACATACCATTGTTACATGTCCCCCAAATATATTAGTAATTGGACAGGGGCCTTGTGTGCATTCTGGACTACGTAATCAAGCAAGGAATTCCTCCTCTGGAAATTTCCGCCTGAAAATTTCTGTGCAACTAAAAGAAAGTAAGATAAGTGAGAGTTGTCTTCAACATATACAACTTCAGCAGAGGGTCATATGAAATGTAACATAGTAGCAAGTGGGAGCAAGACTAAGGGTCCAAGTCAGATGAAGAATGGAGCATATATAAGAGCATTTACGGTTTCAATGCAGAATTCTACCAGAACTTCCAAGAGGAGCTAATACCTATTTATTTTAATAATGGTTTAAAGATGTTAAATCCTTTCTGCTCAATACTAGACTTAGTACACGAAAGAAAGTTGATAGGACAGTAATAACACCTTGGTCCTTGACTTTCAAAATATGATTATTTGTAGACTTTTATATTTAAGATAAATCAAGAAAGAATAATTATGTCATACACTAAATTAATTTGACAATAATTCTAATCCAAAATACTGTATGTGAACTGTGGCTGACAGAAGGACATGCATAAGTGCTGGATTAAAGTCAGTGTTTTCTTTCTCTTTGCGACAGACTAAAACATAACTGATAGGAATCTTCCTCTTTGCATGATGTAAGGGAAATCTTGTGTGAAGGTCTGGGGAGGAGACTGGGTATTGGGAAGGGGACTATGTACAAACCCAAATCTAAAGCATTATTCCTTTACTTAGTCCCATCAAAACTTGCTTTTCTGATTTCAAATTGAAGGGAAGAATGACTATGGAAATTGATCAGAGGCTTACTTCTCTGTTTTTCTTTTGATCCCCACCTCATTCACAATGAGTTGTATTCACGATGATGACTGTTTTCTTAGATCAGACCCAGGTACTCAAGTCACCATGCTGAGAAGATTCCCTCTGATAAGGAGTAATAGAGATGAACGTAATTCAGAAATCAACACCCATGTGTGTTTCTCAAGAATGGGCAGGGAACAGAAAGACTGTAGGAACCAGAAAACAGGGATGAGGCAGGTGTGGGGCATTTGAAATGTTATCTTTCAAGCATGATTCAGCCATTAAACTCGAGATAAAACAGCAGTTGTTGCAGCCTACATAAGACTGGGCCTGGAACTGTCAAATTTACAGGCAAATATCACGACAGCCCCTGTCCTTCAGTTAAGGTCTAGGTCTCAGTCCCTGCTTCGTAAAACCAAGCCAGCAGTTTCTGAAACAGCCACACGCATCGGGGTCTGGCAGCAATTCAACTGTTTTTGTTTCTCAAAAAGAAAAATCTCTTCAATGGCTAACATTATGTTCTTTGGAAAAACACAATGTGTAAATATTTTGGTGTGTTCAGGTCTAAACTACTTCATGCCTAAGTTAACATCTGTGCAGAAATTACAAAAGGATGAGCAAAACCGGTGCTGAACTCACTAAGGGAATTGGTAGGACTTGCTGGATACAAGACCGCTATATATAAATTGTGTTTCAAAACATTGGCAAAGCACAACATGAGATTGAAATGGAAAATGACAATTAAGTTGACACAACAATTAAAATATTGAGCAGTAAATATGTTAAACTCTGTGAGTGACCTTGAAGACTGAAAACTAAAAAATGTTGAAAAATCCAGAATTTAGATGCATTCCTAATTCACAGAAGGCCCTCGATTGTTAAAATATTAATTCTCTTCATGTTAAACATTAAGGTCCATGCAATAACTATAGGAGAAAATGAGGATTTAGAATTTGACATGGTGGTTTTATTGAATTATTACAGAGCCCAAAAGGAGACCTCCACTGTTTATAAACAAACCGAGTTCTAAAACCCATCCAGTACTTGCTCATGGGCAGTTCTGGACTGCGGCAGAAGTCACATGCTCAGCTCGTTTAGCATCCTCTCCCTGATAGTGGGGGCTGTGATGCCTTAACAGAAATTCTGAAAATTTGGGCCTTTTGCTTTTTTTCCAAAGAGAAAGTGCTTTCTGTATGTTGTGACTTTCTAATGTCCCAGTGGAAGTATTCTGACCCCCTTGGAAAAATTACTAAAGCTTTTCATTTTGTGTTTTTGTTCTTTTTTCTGATGTTTCACAGAACTGTTAGTCCTTGCATCAAGAAATACCTGCAGTGTTTTATTAGAAAAGTTCTTATCCCAACACAGGAGGCAGTAAGGTTTTTTATATATATTTATTTATTTATTATGTATACAATATTCTTTCTGCCTGAAGGCCAGAACAGGGCACCAGACCTCATTACAGATGGTTGTGAGCCACCATGTGGTTGCTGGGAATTGAACTCAGGACCTTTGGAAGAGCAGGCAATGCTCTTAACCACTGAGCCATTTCTCCAGCCCTGGCAGTAAGGATATTAAGAAGAGTGTTCAGCCATATCAGTGTGGATGGGTCTTCTAGGGAAATTCAGGTAGTTAGACACTTTGGCCAGATATCACTGAAGGAGCTCTGGCTTCATCCACTATCTACCGTGCCTGGTCAGTTGTGTTCTTTTACTAAAAATATGGACTTGGTGTTAGGGACTACTGTCATCTGGGAATCCATGTGCGATATCTTGGAGGTGTTGCCTTCTATCACCTGAGAGCCTGTTGGTGGCTTTCTCTGGTCAGTAAATACAACTCTACAGCAAGAGTCTCTCTGAAATGGAAATTGATAGCTTTTTTTAAGGTATGCTTTTGAATTCTGGGTGAAGACTGTCCCAAGGGCACTGTAATACCCTTGACATTTTGGAGGAAGGAGAACATCTCATTACTTAACCAGGTTTTCAACTGTGAGAGTTTAATGGTCTTGTGAACAGTCAAGTCCTGGAGACAGAAACCTTATGGTTGCCTGAAGCAGACTATATGCTAACTGGAGGCCAAGGCTTCAAACCTTCACAGGCTGTGATGAAGGTAGTATGGGAAAAATAAACTCAGCTCCAGGGCTCTCGAGTCTACTTTTATCACCCTTGTTCAGAAGTGGGCAGGCCTTCAAATTCCACAAGTTGAAAGGTCTTACTCTTGGGAAGTGGAGCCCCACAGTTTTCTCCTCCCATGCTCTTAGAATTCAGGATGTGATTGAATCACCTAGCAAAGGAATTGCTATTCCTTGAAGCTGATCCCGTAGGATCATTCCATCAATGCCACCATAGTAGTTGATGGGATTTACCATAATCTTTCTTGACAGATTTGAAAGTGCAAAAACAGAGCAATGTCAGGCCAAAGAAACTATCTTCAGATTATACATAACTTCAAGGTTATAAGTGAAAATATTTTGCTCTCGGGAGCTATATAAACACCACGATGTGATTTCTAGATCCAATAAGCTCCTGATCCATGCAGATTCCAGTTGCTCCAGGGCAGAAAGTTAACCAAAATTACCTCTGGTATGAAATACTGAGAATTCAGTTGGATCACTTTACCTAGCATTGATAAAAGAATTAGTCTTTATTGGCTGATCTGTTCTTGATACATTGTCTACTTTTCAGGCCAGACTGAAAGCAAATTCGGGACCTAACTGCCTCAGTCTAAGAGTATAGTAGAAAGACATAGGTCGGGTGTTTTATATTTTTTGTTGTTATTTGATTATTTGTTTTATTTTCTTTTGACATGAAATCTGGCTGTGTCCTGGGTCAAACAAAATTTCTGTACTCAAGTCATATTCCTTGTCAGCATCTCTTGTCCCTCAGATCACCATCTATCCTGCTAAGAAGGAGCAACATTTTGCTACTGATTTGAGGCAGTAATTCTCTATAGCCCATATTTGCAGCAAGTCTTTCTACCTCTGCCTCCCGATTGCCCAGTTTTCCAGCCATATAGTGGCATTTTTTGAAATTCATCCCCCAAAACTGTTTGACTCCACCAGCCTACTGGCTCTCTAGGATTCACAATGTGACTTTTGACCCTCGCAGGACACCTCCACCTCTGTATCAGGTGCCAAGAGTCTCTACAATTTTAAAAACTCAAGCAGGATGTTTGGGCCTAGTGAGGCCATGGAGGTGTGCACTGTCCTGGAGATTGGGGGGATTCTGTCCCCAACAAGCTACCCAGCCAAAAGGTCATTCTGATTCTGGGAAACAACAGGATATCTGAGATGAATCTCAGTGATAGTCCAATATTTACTCGAAATCTTGAAGCAAGCCAATGACTCATTGCAATAAGTATTTGCATGTACAGCTCTTTGGGCAAGAAATATATGGTATCCCAAAGCAGTTTGCAATGCCACTTAATAAATGAATGTGTGAGAAGGAGGTGGGAAAGATGGTGGAAGGGAGCAGCACACTCATAGCAGAGAGGGAGAACTGGAGATGCAGCAGCAGCATGTGTATGGGAGCATGGCTATGATAGCCAAGATGACAAGACATCCAAGATGAGAAAGGACTGTTTTCTGGATTAAACCTCCTTGAAAGACCTCCTGTTGGTGTCTGAGATCCATGCTGGAGTCAGGGCCCATGCTGGTGATCATGATCTGTGACCACTACCAGAGGCCATACTGATAGCCACGGTCTGTGTTGCTACCAGATACCATGCTGATATCCGTGATCCATGTGATCCATGCTGTAGCCTGAGGTTATGTTGATATGGTCAGTGCTGCTGATGAGGACCATGTTAAAGTCCATAGTCCATGCTGCTGCTAGGGACTGTGTCAAAGTCCTTTGTCTGTGCTGCCTCCTGAGGGCATGTTAATGTCTGAGGTCTATGCCACCACTGGAGACTATGTTAGTGTCTGTAGTCTTTAGTACCTCGATAAGCTGCTGATGTGGTCCATGCTGCAACTGGAGATAACAGTGATGTCCATAATCGGGGCTGCATGCTGATAATGCCTGCTGCCCCTGGAAACGATTCGGAAGTTCATGATCCATGTTGCTTTTAACTATTAAGGGCAAGGAAGTGCTATTGATGACTAGAGACTCATAATTGAGAACAGGAGACACTAAAAGCTTCTTTGATAGCCTTTTGCCCCATGCCATGAAGAAAAAAGACTCCAGACAGAAAGCTATTGAAGAGAAGCCTCAAAAATTATGATAAAGATGATGAAGAGTAACTTTTCACAGTGATGGCTTCTAGCAGGTGGGGTGGAGAGAAGCACTCAGTTACTTTAAGGAACAGGCCTCTTGGAGTTTAACCACGATCAAATGAGTATATGGGAAACAAATTAAACTTGGTGTATTTCTTTCTTTAGGAGGAATCTAGATTAGGAGGGTGGACATGGGAGGAATAAGAAGCTTATGTGATCAGGATACATTGTATGAAATTCCCAAATAATAGGGATATTATGGGGAGAGGGGAAGGGGCTAGATTTTACTGACATATTAGTATATATGTTAATATGATATATAAAATTTGAAATTTGAAGATAAGAAAGCAACATGCTTAGTTGTGTGTTGAAACTGGACCTTTTATAAATTATGCACATGTTTTTGTGCACTCAAGTCTTTGTGTACATAAAAAATAGGCACAAATTTATAAAAATCATTCATGTAGGATACCATGTTAATATATTATGGTAAAAATTTTTCAATATATGAAGTCACACACACACACACACACACACACACACACATTCAGTACTGTCCAAAGACACCTGATCCACCATTGCTTTCTGAATTCTTTTACAAACATCATGCCTACCTTTTCCTATGGCGAACTTACACTGTGGTAATCCTTGGAGATCTGACATCATGCAGCCTTTTTCCTCCAGTGAGAGGTCTGGGACTTTCAGGAATAACTTTAAGCCAGCCATGTGCCTGTGGTGTGATGTAGGCATACTTCCTGGCTCCTCTTACAATCTCCTAGGATTGCAGCAACATGAAGTCAGGTAATTATCAGGTTTTCGTCTTTGAATCTCTCTTTACAGTATATCTCTCATTTTCTGACCATAAGAGTTTTTAATTTGCTAAGCATTATGGAGAGGATTAAAGCCCTGGCTTTGACGGCTGGATCCAGCCCATTCCTTAGCTTTCTGAGATTCCAGTCTCATGGCAGAGGTACCAGCCGGAGCCATGTTTATTGCCACAACTCTATGGTGTTTCAAGGTCCCTGTCACCACCAAAAAGCATGTGGTCAGCTTTTCATCAACACCAATTAAGTATTTCATGGCAGGACCTCTCAAAAGAGCTGCAAGGTTTTACAGCTAAAGCTGAGTCAGCCTCTCTTAAATGAGAGCACTTGCCTCTAGCAAGCAGAACAGACCTGAGAAATTGCTGCTAGCAAGAAGCCATGCTTTACTATGTTCTTTTCTGTCTAGAATTACTTCCCAGGCTTTGTCAGGCTTTATGTGGATATCATCGTCCACACGTTGGCGCCATTTGTTGACTGAGTTTTCTGTTCTGCCCAGTTCCTGCAGTCCTCTCCCAACCACAGAAGAAGAAAGATGTAATTGCCCCACTACAAAAGGTACCAAGCCATGTGGCTAACATAGATAAGAATAATGGGCTAATATAAGTTGTAAGAGTTAATAAGAAGCCTGAGCTAATGGGCCAATCAGTTTATCATTAATATAGACCTCTGTGTGATTTCTTTGGGGCTAAACAGCTGAGGGAACTCAGCAGGACAGAAAACAGGGCACCAGTTGTTGAAAGGAATGGGGGCCCTTTGTTTGTCCCGGCCACCGGCTAGCTTACACCTGAAATAACCACACAAAAACTGTATTAATTAAAACACCACTTGGCCTATTAGCTCTAGTTTCTTATTGACTAATACTTATATCTTAATTTAACCCATTTCTATTAATCTGTGTATTTTCATGTGACTGTGGCTTACCGGCAAGATTCTAACCAGCCTCTGTTTCAGGCAGAAAATACATGGCATCTCCCACTCTGTCCTTCTTTCCAACATTCAGTTCTGTCTTCTCTGCCTACCTAAGTTCTGCCCTATCAGACCCAAAGTAGTTTCTTTATTCATTAACCAATTAAAGCAACACATGAACAGAAGAGCCTCCTACACCAACCATTCTTTTGGCTCCAGTGCCTAAGTGCTGAGATTAAAAATGTCTGCCCAGTATCTGCCCAGTATCTATTTCTTAGGACAGCATAGCATAGCTTCAACTTTTTCTAATTGATAATTTATTACATAGTCAGGCTTTCAATATTTTATTTGTAAGCTTAAAATTGTTAATCAATTTATGGGTGCAAGTAACAAAAATATAATGTTCTGTCAAAAACAGCAAGAGAGACAGAGAGAGAGACAGAGAGAGAGATTCAATGGATGATTTAATCATTTACCAATGAGTAAAAGAATTCAGGCTTCCTTGATCTTATTTTTGTAGAACTCTAAAATAACTCTAAAGCCATTTGTGACAACTATAAGGCCTCTCAGCAGTAGTGCCCCCCTCCTCTGGGAACCAGGAATCTAAAAATTACACACACACACACACACACACACACACACACACACACACACACACACTGAAATGTAGGGAACTTTGCATTTCCCTGAATCTTTGTGAATGGAAAGACAGGATGAATATTTTGACAATATTTGACCATCTTCTCAGGATAATATATTTTTCTTTTCATTTTTACTTAAGTCACATTTTTTCCTTTAATTTACAAACTAACCAGTTTCCTTTGTCTCTTCTACTCCTATCTATCCCAATGCCGACCTATGATAGAATCTTAATTAATATGACTTAGAGAAATAGAGATAGAAAACACAAATATCTGCTCAACCACATTCTTAATGAAACAGATAACATTCTTCTCAATTATATCCTCATTTCTGCAACTTGTCATGGAACATGAGCTGGTAGTGTAACTAAAAAAATGTTAGAATATTGAAAGGCAACGATGGATGTTTGGAGAAATATTTAACTTGTTTCACTGTGGAATTATACTTTTAATAATCTTTTAATATAATTTTTCTAGCACCATTTCTCAAATTAGTAACCAAATTTAATTAGAGAAATATGTTTATACTATCAATAAAATTCTTTAACACCAGTGCTGAGATTCAGAACTGCCAGAGTTACATAATCAGACACTGTCTCTATCAAAACAACAACAACAACAACAGCAACAGCAAAGCAAAGAAAGTAAAGGTAAACTTAAGAAGAGCCTTCTGCCTATGAAATAATTATTCTTAAATTATTTGATAGAGTATCATATTTTCAGTGTTTATTTTCTTATCATATACAAGCAACATTAGCAAATATTTGTTGATGTTGTTTTGGTTAGGAAACAATACATTTTTATTAGGTAAGATATTGCTTGTGGACAATCAGACTTAATAAGTCTCGAGTACACACACTCTGATGCTGCTTGAGATAATATAATCTGCAGAAATTATTATTGCATGTGGGACAAGGGAGAAGATGCTCTGCACTGTGCTTTCTTTTGTGTCTTAGGAGACCTACATAAGGGTAAAATTTCCAATTGCATCCAGGCTTATTACACACATAGGCCTTCTCACCAGAGTATTTCTTCAGGCTGCATACAAACTGAGTAAACACATGGTACCAAACATATGCACAACTAGATGCACAGGGAGAGCTTGGGAAGTAATTCTAGACACAAAATAACAGCATTAAGTAAGCATGGTATTTTGGTAGCAGCTATTTCTCAAGTTTGCTCTCCTTGATGGAGGGACATGTATCTCATTAAAGAGAGGCTTCCTGACTAAACATTAGCTGTGAAAGCTTAAAAATAATTTAAGAGGACCTGCCAACAAAACCTTATAAGTTGTTTAGGAATTGCCAAAAGCATGCTTCTAGATGGTGTCAGAGACCTTGAATCTACAAAGACTTGTAGATATGAACATGGCTTTAGCCAGTACACAATTTATGAAGTTGGATCTCAGAAACGTAAGGAATGGGATAGATCCAGCCATCAATATCACAAATTTAATCCTTACCAAATCGTTTAGCAAATTAAAACTCATGAGAAAATTAAAAGAAAAATGTACGGTAAAAATAGATCAAGAAAAAGAAAACGTGTAACGTTTTAAAAATCAAAATTGATAGAGGTTTGGGAGAGAAAATAAAAAGAATAAAGGTATAAAATAAAAAAGAAAGGAGTTGGGTGTGGTTGCAAAAACTTTTAACCTCAACAACTGGGAGACAAAGACAGGAAAATTTCGTGGGTAAAAGGTATGGTGGAGCAACATTTAACCCAAGAATTTGGGAGAAGAACCACGCAGAGCACTATGAGTTAAAGGAGAGTCTGGTCTAAAGAGTGAGTTCCAGGAAAACCAAAAAAAAAAAAAAAAGAAAAAAAGAAGAAAACTTATCATAAAAAGCATGAAATGACAGGGTTAACCATAGCTTCTTGGTAGCAGCCATTTCGTGGGTTTCTTCTCTTTGCTAGAGATGAGCCCAACTCATTTAAGGGAGGCTTCCTGAGTCAGCTTTAGCTGCAAAACTCTGCAGCACCTTTAAGAGGCCGTGCCACGAAACACTTAAAGGGTGCTTATGAATTGTGCACAGCATGCATGCATCTGGGAGGTGTCAGGGACCTGGAAACTCCGTGGAGTTGTGGCAATAAACATGGCTTTAGGGACTACCTCTGCCATGAAGCTAGACGCTCAGAAAGCTGACGAATGGCTTGGATCCAGCCATCAAGCCCATAGCTTTAATGCCAGGTTTATCAACTTACAGACTAATGTGGTCAGAAAAAGAGAGACATACAGGAAAGAAAGTTTCAGACTATTAAAAAAAAAGCTTCCACACAGTTTATGTTTCAAAAATATTTATAGGCTTGAGACAGAAAAAAAAATGTCGGTGGCGGGGTGGGGGGAGGGGGCGGGGGTAAAGCCCTTAAAATGTAAAAGAAAGAAAGAAAGAAAGAGAGAAAGAAAGAAAGGAAGAAAGAATGAAAGCCATTGGTTGGGTGTGCTGGCACAGACATCTTTCATCCCATCACATGAAAGACAGAGGCAGGCAGATCTCTCTGAGTTCAAGGACAGCCTGGTCTATGGTGTGAATCCCACCACAGCCACAGAGGCACAGGGAAATCCTGTCTCGAAAAGCCAAAAATTAAAAAAAATAAACGAATAAAAGAAACAGAGTTTAAAATAAAGCCACGTAAGCTAAATAACATACCCAGAGAGTATGGATACTGTATGCTATTGTGTTGTCTTGAAATTGTGTGATGGCTTTGGAAGGAGCAGAAGCCGCTAAAAGATATTTGATTATACACACTGCTGCATTAGGTCAACATAGATATTTGGAACATGCCTTGGCTTCAACATCGAAGTAAAAAAGGGTGTTCCATCGAGAAGAGGCTTCGTTTTAGCTTGCACAGGAATAGAAAGGCTGTGTGAGAAAAATCAGGTTTGATAGAGGAGGACCTCTCGAAAACCTCTAAGAGGATCAGATGGTCCAGGTGATCTAACATTTCAGAGAACCTCTGCCGCAGCTTCCTCTGAGTTCTGCATCCAGAGCCCTTTCAAGGCTGTGGGCTGAGAAGATCAAGCCTCACAGAATTCTCCAATCAGGACTTGACCATAATCTGAAGTGGTCTTTACGTCCCTGTAAGTTGATCAGTGCCCCCAATCATCAAGAAGAAGCCTGGCCACCTCCATCCACATTCCCAAAAAATCTGGGTTATGGATGTCTGCCTTTCTTTAGAATGTTGTTTACAAATTGTTATGGGTTGTGGACAGGAGAAAAGATGACCAAAGAGAGTCCATTCAGAGCTCTTGGTTTGTCGGTCTACTTTGGTTAACTTTGTTTTGTTTTTTACATAAGTAGGGGTGGGGGTAAGTGCTGTGGCACCATGGTCTGTACCTTTTCAATTGTATTTTTATTTTTTTTTTCAATTTTATTTTAGAAAATTCTGATTGGCCAGTAGCCAGGCAGGAAGGATAAGCAGTCTAACAGTCAGGAAGCAGAGGTGGGACAAAGAGAACAGGAGAATTCTGGGAAGAGGACAGACTCAGTTTGAGGTCCTTGCCCAGATGCAGAGGACAAAGATGCTACTGCCTCGCCGATTTAAGTGCCAAGCCACTTGGCTCACACAAAAGAGAACAATGGGTAAATGTAAGATGGAAGCATTCATTAATAAGAATCCTGAGATTCAAGGCCAACCAGTTTATGATTTATATAGAGGTCTGTGTGTTTATTTGGGACTCCATGGCTGTGAGACCTGGTGGGAGAGGGACGTCAGTCAACGCATTTGGCTCAAGCACTGTTGCCCAAAGTAGCTACAGCAACCCACCGTGAGTTAATGAAATGTGGAAATGTGTGTAAACTCTGAGTACTAAAGTGTAAGTCAGTCAGTCCTAGTGTCTTACACCTTTAGTCGCAGCATACAGGACGAAGAGGCTGGATGTCATGAGTTCGAGGGCTGCCAGTCTTCCCTAATTTGACACAGTCTGCCTCCAACAAACCAAAGAGGAATGGGAGCCAGACGTAAGAAGATACCACTCCCTATGCGAAATTATTGGTCTTAAATCATTGGATAGAGTTTCCAGATTTCCGTGTTTATTTTATTATATCATCTACAAACAAGATTAAAAAAGATAGTGCTTGATGACAATGTCTAGGGTAGGAAACAACCCAATTTTACGAGGTAAGATACGGTTTGTGTACAGTCAGGTTCCAGGGTTTGATGAGGCTCCAGGACAGACCCTCTGGTGCTGCTTGAGATAATTCAGTCTGGAAAAATTCTTGTCGCACCTGGCACAAGGGTGAAGACGCTGTCCACCGTGCTTTCTCTTGTGTCTTTGGAGATCTCCAGAGCGGTAAAATTTCCACTGGCATCCAGGCTCACTGCACACATAGGCCTTCTCCCCAGTGTGTTTCTTCATATGGTCTTTGAGGTGGAAAGACTTTGTGTAAGATTTCCCACAGCCCCGGTAGGTACAGAAGAATCTCCCGGTGGCAGAATTCCTCTGGGTCCCAGGACTCTGAGTGTCCAGGTGTGACTTCTCTTGTGGAAGCCGTCCCTGGGCTGAAGGGAAATCTGAAAAGCTCTCCCGAGCTTGACCTTGGGCCCCAAAGGAACTGGCAGGGTATGTAGAACCATCCACATGTAGGGTTTGGTTTCCAAATGAAGTCATCTGAACACTGTGGCTTCCTCCAACAGTGGGCGATGGCTTCTGACCTGAGAAGACGTTCTCATCTACTGAGGCGGTCTTCACCTGACCCAAGGAATTGTCTTCCCAGCTGGGAGTGGTGTCCAGACACTGGAACAGGTTGTATTCCTCACTCCGTCTTGGGGACGTGCCCCAGTCTTGAATGACGTCCAATCCGGGAGTTTGCAGATGACCGTCCCAGAGAGGCTGGCTCCCCACTGGACTTGTCATCTGTTGATGCACCCAGAAATCCTGGTCACATCTGTAGGCTGATATCTCATACCTACTGTGGCTCTGTTCACCACCCTGGATTGACATTGGACTGCAGGATGGCATCTGACCGCAGTGCTTGACCTGGTCATAGCCGTCTTTCTTCTGCAGTTCCTCAAAAGCCTGATACCCATCGGCAGTTAAGATCTGATTGCCAGACAACAGGGTATCATGGGCAGTCTGAGGAATGCAGGATCCTTGCTGGGGACCAGGCGGGGCTTGGGCTAGTTTCCGCAAGATATCCAACCCGTCCTCCAAGGTCCGGTCAGTTTCCTCAGAGATCCCGTTACAGTAGGGCATCTTGGCGAGGAAGTAGCTTTTCAGTCTCAGTAGCTTAATGTCCTCCTGGGTCTTCCGATATAAGCCCCAGACAGCTGCTCGGTGGTTGACCAAACCAGACTGAACAGCTCAGCTGGGGATTGGGACTTCAGACCTTCAGGGTGGTCGAAGAAGGTGCTGTGCCCAAACCAAACCCAGCTCCAGGGCGCTCTGGTCTCCTTTTATAGAGCTTGCCCGGAAGTGGGCAGGGCTTAAGAGAAGAATCTTTGGCTGGCCACGCCCTTGCAGGGTGGAGCCAACGAAGTCCCAGAGTTCTTAGGTAAGAAGCTCTTTAACAAGGCTCTTAGAAGTCAGAGTGTCCTTTTCTTTACCCAACTTCTCAGGGTGCTTTGCCTGCAGTTTGTTTTGCAAATTCCCCGCAATCCTAGGCACCCCAAATCTGGTCTCCCCTTCTCTTGGAAGGAAGCCTGTTTAAAGTAGCTGACCTTTCTTGATCAATCTGTTGGAGGCTGGAAAAGGGGAACAACTTTGGGCCACTCGTCCAATGAATGAGTGCAGATTCAGGTGAGAGTTCAGAGGCATTTGCTCCTAACTGGCTCCCCGAGTAGACACACCCAGAAGGTGCTCTGGAAGTCTAATCAGTACAAGGTCATGCAGATTCCATTTCCATGACAGCTGTAATTCATAAGAATCACTTCTGGTGTGAAATTCTCAGAATACAGCTGGGTCACTTTGCACTGATAATAGAATTTTTGGTTGATCTTATTTTATTTTTATATAGGAATAGCTCCCTCTTTGGGCCAGGCGGCATGCAAATTCACGCAGCCCATGGTGCCCGAAAGGTGTACAACTGCATCCCCAGAAAACCCGAGAGAGCTTGGGATGTAATTCCAGACACGAAATAACAGCCTTAATCATGGCATCTTGGTAGCAGCCATTTCGTGGGTTTCCTCTCTTTGCTAGAGATGAGCCCAACTCATTTAAGGGAGGCTTCCTGAGTCAGCTTTAGCTGCAAAACTCTGCAGCACCTTTAAGAGGCCGTGCCACGAAACACTTAAAGGGTGCTTATGAATTGTGCACAGCATGCATGCATCTGGGAGGTGTCAGGGACCTGGAAACTCCGTGGAGTTGTGGCAATAAACATGGCTTTAGGGACTACCTCTGCCATGAAGCTAGACGCTCAGAAAGCTGACGAATGGCTTGGATCCAGCCATCAAGCCCATAGCTTTAATGCCAGGTTTATCAACTTACAGACTAATGTGGTCAGAAAAAGAGAGACATACAGGAAAGAAAGTTTCAGACTATTAAAAAAAAGCCTCCACACAGTTTATGTTTCAAAAATATTTATAGGCTTGAGACAGAAAAAAAAAAATGTCGGTGGCGGGGTGGGGGGAGGGGGCGGGGGTAAAGCCCTTAAAATTTAAAAGAAAGAAAGAAAGAAAGAAAGAAAGAAAGAAAGAAAGAAAGAAAGGAAGAAAGGAAGAAAGAAAGAATGAAAGCCATTGGTTGGGTGTGCTGGCACAGACATCTTTCATCCCATCACATGAAAGACAGAGGCAGGCAGATCTCTCTGAGTTCAAGGACAGCCTGGTCTATGGTGTGAATCCCACCACAGCCACAGAGGCACAGGGAAATCCTGTCTCAAAAAGCCAAAAATTAAAAAAAATAAACGAATAAAAGAAACAGAGTTTAAAATAAAGCCACGTAAGCTAAATAACATACCCAGAGAGTATGGATACTGTATGCTACTGTGTTGTCTTGAAATTGTGTGATGGCTTTGGAAGGAGCAGAAGCCGCTAAAAGATATTTGATTATACACACTGCTGCATTAGGTCAACATAGATATTTGGAACATGCCTTGGCTTCAACATCGAAGTAAAAAAGGGTGTTCCATCGAGAAGAGGCTTCGTTTTAGCTTGCACAGGAATAGAAAGGCTGTGTGAGAAAAATCAGGTTTGATAGAGGAAGACCTCTCGAAGAACCTCTAAGAGGATCAGATGGTCCAGGTGATCTAACATTTCAGAGAACCTCTGCCGCAGCTTCCTCTGAGTTCTGCAGCCAGAGCCCTTTCAAGACTGTGGGCTGAGAAGATCAAGCCTCACAGAATTCTCCAATCAGGACTTGACCATAATCTGAAGTGGTCTTTACGTCCCTGTAAGTTGATCAGTGCCCCCAATCATCAAGAAGAAGCCTGGCCACCTCCATCCACATTCCCAAAAAATCTGGGTTATGGATGTCTGCCTTTCTTTAGAATGTTGGTTACAAGTTGTTATGGGTTGTGGACAGGAGAAAAGATGACCAAAGAGAGTCCATTCAGAGCTCTTGGTTTGTCGGTCTACTTTGGTTAACTTTGTTTTGTCTTTTACATAAGTAGGGGTGGGGGTAAGTGCTGTGGCACCATGGTCTGTACCTTTTCAATTGTATTTTTATTTTTTTTTTCAATTTTATTTTTAGAAAATTCTGATTGGCCAGTAGCCAGGCAGGAAGGATAAGCAGTCTAACAGTCAGGAAGCAGAGGTGGGACAAAGAGAACAGGAGAATTCTGGGAAGAGGAAAGACTCAGTTTGAGGTCCTTGCCCAGATGCAGAGGACAAAGATGCTACTGCCTCGCCGATTTAAGTGCCAAGCCACTTGGCTCACACAAAAGAGAACAATGGGTAAATGTAAGATGGAAGCATTCATTAATAAGAATCCTGAGATTCAAGGCCAACCAGTTTATGATTTATATAGAGGTCTGTGTGTTTATTTGGGACTCCATGGCTGTGAGACCTGGTGGGAGAGGGACGTCAGTCAACGCATTTGGCTCAAGCACTGTTGCCCAAAGTAGCTACAGCAACCCACCGTGAGTTAATGAAATGTGGAAATGTGTGTAAACTCTGAGTACTAAAGTGTAAGTCAGTCAGTCCTAGTGTCTTACACCTTTAGTCGCAGCATACAGGACGAAGAGGCTGGATGTCATGAGTTCGAGGGCTGCCAGTCTTCCCTAATTTGACACAGTCTGCCTCCAACAAACCAAAGAGGAACGGGAGCCAGACGTAAGAAGATACCACTCCCTATGCGAAATTATTGGTCTTAAATCATTGGATAGAGTTTCCAGATTTCCGTGTTTATTTTATTATATCATCTACAAACAAGATTAAAAAAGATAGTGCTTGATGACAATGTCTAGGGTAGGAAACAACCCAATTTTACGAGGTAAGATACGGTTTGTGTACAGTCAGGTTCCAGGGTTTGATGAGGCTCCAGGACAGACCCTCTGGTGCTGCTTGAGATAATTCAGTCTGGAAAAATTCTTGTCGCACCTGGCACAAGGGTGAAGACGCTGTCCACCGTGCTTTCTCTTGTGTCTTTGGAGATCTCCAGAGCGGTAAAATTTCCACTGGCATCCAGGCTCACTGCACACATAGGCCTTCTCCCCAGTGTGTTTCTTCATATGGTCTTTGAGGTGGAAAGACTTTGTGTAAGATTTCCCACAGCCCCGGTAGGTACAGAAGAATCTCCCGGTGGCAGAATTCCTCTGGGTCCCAGGACTCTGAGTGTCCAGGTGTGACTTCTCTTGTGGAAGCCGTCCCTGGGCTGAAGGGAAATCTGAAAAGCTCTCCCGAGCTTGACCTTGGGCCCCAAAGGAACTGGCAGGGTATGTAGAACCATCCACATGTAGGGTTTGGTTTCCAAATGAAGTCATCTGAACACTGTGGCTTCCTCCAACAGTGGGCGATGGCTTCTGACCTGAGAAGACGTTCTCATCTACTGAGGCGGTCTTCACCTGACCCAAGGAATTGTCTTCCCAGCTGGGAGTGGTGTCCAGACACTGGAACAGGTTGTATTCCTCACTCCGTCTTGGGGACGTGCCCCAGTCTTGAATGACGTCCAATCCGGGAGTTTGCAGATGACCGTCCCAGAGAGGCTGGCTCCCCACTGGACTTGTCATCTGTTGATGCACCCAGAAATCCTGGTCACATCTGTAGGCTGATATCTCATACCTACTGTGGCTCTGTTCACCACCCTGGATTGACATTGGACTGCAGGATGGCATCTGACCGCAGTGCTTGACCTGGTCATAGCCGTCTTTCTTCTGCAGTTCATCAAAAGCCTGATACCCATCGGCAGTTAAGATCTGATTGCCAGACAACAGGGTATCATGGGCAGTCTGAGGAATGCAGGATCCTTGCTGGGGACCAGGAGGGGCTTGGGCTAGTTTCCGCAAGATATCCAACCCGTCCTCCAAGGTCCGGTCAGTTTCCTCAGAGATCCCGTTACAGTAGGGCATCTTGGCGAGGAAGTAGCTTTTCAGTCTCAGTAGCTTAATGTCCTCCTGGGTCTTCCGATATAAGCCCCAGACAGCTGCTCGGTGGTTGACCAAACCAGACTGAACAGCTCAGCTGGGGATTGGGACTTCAGACCTTCAGGGTGGTCGAAGAAGGTGCTGTGCCCAAACCACACCCAGCTCCAGGGTGCTCTGGTCTCCTTTTATACAGCTTGCCCGGAAGTGGGCAGGGCTTAAGAGAAGAATCTTTGGCTGGCCACGCCCTTGCAGGGTGGAGCCAACGAAGTCCCAGAGTTCTTAGGTAAGAAGCTCTTTAACAAGGCTCTTAGAAGTCAGAGTGTCCTTTTCTTTATCCAACTTCTCAGGGTGCTTTGCCTGCAGTTTGTTTTGCAAATTCCCCGCAATCCTAGGCACCCCAAATCTGGTCTCCCCTTCTCTTGGGAGGAAGCCTGTTTAAAGTAGCTGACCTTTCTTGATAAATCTGTTGGAGGCTGGAAAAGGGGAACAACTTTGGGCCACTCGTCCAATGAATGAGTGCAGATTCAGGTGAGAGTTCAGAGGCATTTGCTCCTAACTGGCTCCCCGAGTAGACACACCCAGAAGGTGCTCTGGAAGTCTAATCAGTACAAGGTCATGCAGATTCCATTTCCATGACAGCTGTGAATTCATAAGAATCACTTCTGGTGTGAAATTCTCAGAATACAGCTGGGTCACTTTGCACTGATAATAGAATTTGTTGGTTGATCTTATTTTATTTTTATATAGGAATAGCTCCCTCTTTGGGCCAGGCGGCATGCAAATTCACGCAGCCCATGGTGCCCGAAAGGTGTACAACTGCATCCCCAGAAAACCCGAGAGAGCTTGGGATGTAATTCCAGACACGAAATAACAGCCTTAATCATGGCATCTTGGTAGCAGCCATTTCGTGGGTTTCCTCTCTTTGCTAGAGATGAGCCCAACTCATTTAAGGGAGGCTTCCTGAGTCAGCTTTAGCTGCAAAACTCTGCAGCACCATTAAGAGGCCGTGCCACGAAACACTTAAAGGGTGCTTATGAATTGTGCACAGCATGCATGCATCTGGGAGGTGTCAGGGACCTGGAAACTCCGTGGAGTTGTGGCAATAAACATGGCTTTAGGGACTACCTCTGCCATGAAGCTAGACGCTCAGAAAGCTGACGAATGGCTTGGATCCAGCCATCAAGCCCATAGCTTTAATGCCAGGTTTATCAACTTAAAGACTAATGTGGTCAGAAAAAGAGAGACATACAGGAAAGAAAGTTTCAGACTATTAAAAAAAAAGCCTCCACACAGTTTATGTTTCAAAAATATTTATAGGCTTGAGACAGAAAAAAAAAATGTCGGTGGCGGGGTGGGGGGAGGGGGCGGGGGTAAAGCCCTTAAAATTTAAAAGAAAGAAAGAAAGAAAGAAAGAAAGGAAGAAAGAAAGAAAGAAAGAAAGAAAGAAAGAAAGAAAGAAAGGAAGAAAGAATGAAAGCCATTGGTTGGGTGTGCTGGCACAGACATCTTTCATCCCATCACATGAAAGACAGAGGCAGGCAGATCTCTCTGATTCAAGGACAGCCTGGTCTATGGTGTGAATCCCACCACAGCCACAGAGGCACAGGGAAATCCTGTCTCAAAAAGCCAAAAATTAAAAAAAATAAACGAATAAAAGAAACAGAGTTTAAAATAAAGCCACGTAAGCTAAATAACATACCCAGAGAGTATGGATACTGTATGCTACTGTGTTGTCTTGAAATTGTGTGATGGCTTTGGAAGGAGCAGAAGCCGCTAAAAGATATTTGATTATACACACTGCTGCATTAGGTCAACATAGATATTTGGAACATGCCTTGGCTTCAACATCGAAGTAAAAAAGGGTGTTCCATCGAGAAGAGGCTTCGTTTTAGCTTGCACAGGAATAGAAAGGCTGTGTGAGAAAAATCAGGTTTGATAGAGGAAGACCTCTCGAAGAACCTCTAAGAGGATCAGATGGTCCAGGTGATCTAACATTTCAGAGAACCTCTGCCGCAGCTTCCTCTGAGTTCTGCAGCCAGAGCCCTTTCAAGACTGTGGGCTGAGAAGATCAAGCCTCACAGAATTCTCCAATCAGGACTTGACCATAATCTGAAGTGGTCTTTACGTCCCTGTAAGTTGATCAGTGCCCCCAATCATCAAGAAGAAGCCTGGCCACCTCCATCCACATTCCCAAAAAATCTGGGTTATGGATGTCTGCCTTTCTTTAGAATGTTGGTTACAAGTTGTTATGGGTTGTGGACAGGAGAAAAGATGACCAAAGAGAGTCCATTCAGAGCTCTTGGTTTGTCGGTCTACTTTGGTTAACTTTGTTTTGTCTTTTACATAAGTAGGGGTGGGGGTAAGTGCTGTGGCACCATGGTCTGTACCTTTTCAATTGTATTTTTATTTTTTTTTTCAATTTTATTTTTAGAAAATTCTGATTGGCCAGTAGCCAGGCAGGAAGGATAAGCAGTCTAACAGTCAGGAAGCAGAGGTGGGACAAAGAGAACAGGAGAATTCTGGGAAGAGGAAAGACTCAGTTTGAGGTCCTTGCCCAGATGCAGAGGACAAAGATGCTACTGCCTCGCCGATTTAAGTGCCAAGCCACTTGGCTCACACAAAAGAGAACAATGGGTAAATGTAAGATGGAAGCATTCATTAATAAGAATCCTGAGATTCAAGGCCAACCAGTTTATGATTTATATAGAGGTCTGTGTGTTTATTTGGGACTCCATGGCTGTGAGACCTGGTGGGAGAGGGACGTCAGTCAACGCATTTGGCTCAAGCACTGTTGCCCAAAGTAGCTACAGCAACCCACCGTGAGTTAATGAAATGTGGAAATGTGTGTAAACTCTGAGTACTAAAGTGTAAGTCAGTCAGTCCTAGTGTCTTACACCTTTAGTCGCAGCATACAGGACGAAGAGGCTGGATGTCATGAGTTCGAGGGCTGCCAGTCTTCCCTAATTTGACACAGTCTGCCTCCAACAAACCAAAGAGGAATGGGAGCCAGACGTAAGAAGATACCACTCCCTATGCGAAATTATTGGTCTTAAATCATTGGATAGAGTTTCCAGATTTCCGTGTTTATTTTATTATATCATCTACAAACAAGATTAAAAAAGATAGTGCTTGATGACAATGTCTAGGGTAGGAAACAACCCAATTTTACGAGGTAAGATACGGTTTGTGTACAGTCAGGTTCCAGGGTTTGATGAGGCTCCAGGACAGACCCTCTGGTGCTGCTTGAGATAATTCAGTCTGGAAAAATTCTTGTCGCACCTGGCACAAGGGTGAAGACGCTGTCCACCGTGCTTTCTCTTGTGTCTTTGGAGATCTCCAGAGCGGTAAAATTTCCACTGGCATCCAGGCTCACTGCACACATAGGCCTTCTCCCCAGTGTGTTTCTTCATATGGTCTTTGAGGTGGAAAGACTTTGTGTAAGATTTCCCACAGCCCCGGTAGGTACAGAAGAATCTCCCGGTGGCAGAATTCCTCTGGGTCCCAGGACTCTGAGTGTCCAGGTGTGACTTCTCTTGTGGAAGCCGTCCCTGGGCTGAAGGGAAATCTGAAAAGCTCTCCCGAGCTTGACCTTGGGCCCCAAAGGAACTGGCAGGGTATGTAGAACCATCCACATGTAGGGTTTGGTTTCCAAATGAAGTCATCTGAACACTGTGGCTTCCTCCAACAGTGGGCGATGGCTTCTGACCTGAGAAGACGTTCTCATCTACTGAGGCGGTCTTCACCTGACCCAAGGAATTGTCTTCCCAGCTGGGAGTGGTGTCCAGACACTGGAACAGGTTGTATTCCTCACTCCGTCTTGGGGACGTGCCCCAGTCTTGAATGACGTCCAATCCGGGAGTTTGCAGGATGACCGTCCCAGAGAGGCTGGCTCCCCACTGGACTTGTCATCTGTTGATGCACCCAGAAATCCTGGTCACATCTGTAGGCTGATATCTCATACCTACTGTGGCTCTGTTCACCACCCTGGATTGACATTGGACTGCAGGATGGCATCTGACCGCAGTGCTTGACCTGGTCATAGCCGTCTTTCTTCTGCAGTTCCTCAAAAGCCTGATACCCATCGGCAGTTAAGATCTGATTGCCAGACAACAGGGTATCATGGGCAGTCTGAGGAATGCAGGATCCTTGCTGGGGACCAGGCGGGGCTTGGGCTAGTTTCCGCAAGATATCCAACCCGTCCTCCAAGGTCCGGTCAGTTTCCTCAGAGATCCCGTTACAGTAGGGCATCTTGGCGAGGAAGTAGCTTTTCAGTCTCAGTAGCTTAATGTCCTCCTGGGTCTTCCGATATAAGCCCCAGACAGCTGCTCGGTGGTTGACCAAACCAGACTGAACAGCTCAGCTGGGGATTGGGACTTCAGACCTTCAGGGTGGTCGAAGAAGGTGCTGTGCCCAAACCAAACCCAGCTCCAGGGCGCTCTGGTCTCCTTTTATAGAGCTTGCCCGGAAGTGGGCAGGGCTTAAGAGAAGAATCTTTGGCTGGCCACGCCCTTGCAGGGTGGAGCCAACGAAGTCCCAGAGTTCTTAGGTAAGAAGCTCTTTACCAAGGCTCTTAGAAGTCAGAGTGTCCTTTTCTTTACCCAACTTCTCAGGGTGCTTTGCCTGCAGTTTGTTTTGCAAATTCCCTGCAATCCTAGGCACCCCAAATCTGGTCTCCCCTTCTCTTGGAAGGAAGCCTGTTTAAAGTAGCTGACCTTTCTTGATAAATCTGTTGGAGGCTGGAAAAGGGGAACAACTTTGGGCCACTCGTCCAATGAATGAGTGCAGATTCAGGTGAGAGTTCAGAGGCATTTGCTCCTAACTGGCTCCCCGAGTAGACACACCCAGAAGGTGCTCTGGAAGTCTAATCAGTACAAGGTCATGCAGATTCCATTTCCATGACAGCTGTGAATTCATAAGAATCACTTCTGGTGTGAAATTCTCAGAATACAGCTGGGTCACTTTGCACTGATAATAGAATTTGTTGGTTGATCTTATTTTATTTTTATATAGGAATAGCTCCCTCTTTGGGCCAGGCGGCATGCAAATTCACGCAGCCCATGGTGCCCGAAAGGTGTACAACTGCATCCCCAGAAAACCCGAGAGAGCTTGGGATGTAATTCCAGACACGAAATAACAGCCTTAATCATGGCATCTTGGTAGCAGCCATTTCGTGGGTTTCCTCTCTTTGCTAGAGATGAGCCCAACTCATTTAAGGGAGGCTTCCTGAGTCAGCTTTAGCTGCAAAACTCTGCAGCACCTTTAAGAGGCCGTGCCACGAAACACTTAAAGGGTGCTTATGAATTGTGCACAGCATGCATGCATCTGGGAGGTGTCAGGGACCTGGAAACTCCGTGGAGTTGTGGCAATAAACATGGCTTTAGGGACTACCTCTGCCATGAAGCTAGACGCTCAGAAAGCTGACGAATGGCTTGGATCCAGCCATCAAGCCCATAGCTTTAATGCCAGGTTTATCAACTTAAAGACTGTTGTGGTCAGAAAAAGAGAGACATACAGGAAAGAAAGTTTCAGACTAGTAAAAAAAAGCCTCCACACAGTTTATGTTTCAAAAATATTTATAGGCTTGAGACAGAAAAAAAAAATGTCGGTGGCAGGGTGGGGGGCGCGGGTAAAGCCCTTAAAATTTAAAAGAAAGAAAGAAAGAAAGAAAGAGAGAAAGAAAGAAAGGAAGAAAGAATGAAAGCCATTGGTTGGGTGTGCTGGCACAGACATCTTTCATCCCATCACATGAAAGACAGAGGCAGGCAGATCTCTCTGAGTTCAAGGACAGCCTGGTCTATGGTGTGAATCCCACCACAGCCACAGAGGCACAGGGAAATCCTGTCTCGAAAGCCAAAAATTAAAAAAAATAAACGAATAAAAGAAACAGAGTTTAAAATAAAGCCACGTAAGCTAAATAACATACCCAGAGAGTATGGATACTGTATGCTACTGTGTTGTCTTGAAATTGTGTGATGGCTTTGGAAGGAGCAGAAGCCGCTAAAAGATATTTGATTATACACACTGCTGCATTAGGTCAACATAGATATTTGGAACATGCCTTGGCTTCAACATCGAAGTAAAAAAGGGTGTTCCATCGAGAAGAGGCTTCGTTTTAGCTTGCACAGGAATAGAAAGGCTGTGTGAGAAAAATCAGGTTTGATAGAGGAAGACCTCTCGAAGAACCTCTAAGAGGATCAGATGGTCCAGGTGATCTAACATTTCAGAGAACCTCTGCCGCAGCTTCCTCTGAGTTCTGCATCCAGAGCCCTTTCAAGACTGTGGGCTGAGAAGATCAAGCCTCACAGAATTCTCCAATCAGGACTTGACCATAATCTGAAGTGGTCTTTACGTCCCTGTAAGTTGATCAGTGCCCCCAATCATCAAGAAGAAGCCTGGCCACCTCCATCCACATTCCCAAAAAATCTGGGTTATGGATGTCTGCCTTTCTTTAGAATGTTGGTTACAAGTTGTTATGGGTTGTGGACAGGAGAAAAGATGACCAAAGAGAGTCCATTCAGAGCTCTTGGTTTGTCGGTCTACTTTGGTTAACTTTGTTTTGTCTTTTACATAAGTAGGGGTGGGGGTAAGTGCTGTGGCACCATGGTCTGTACCTTTTCAATTGTATTTTTATTTTTTTTTTCAATTTTATTTTTAGAAAATTCTGATTGGCCAGTAGCCAGGCAGGAAGGATAAGCAGTCTAACAGTCAGGAAGCAGAGGTGGGACAAAGAGAACAGGAGAATTCTGGGAAGAGGAAAGACTCAGTTTGAGGTCCTTGCCCAGATGCAGAGGACAAAGATGCTACTGCCTCGCCGATTTAAGTGCCAAGCCACTTGGCTCACACAAAAGAGAACAATGGGTAAATGTAAGATGGAAGCATTCATTAATAAGAATCCTGAGATTCAAGGCCAACCAGTTTATGATTTATATAGAGGTCTGTGTGTTTATTTGGGACTCCATGGCTGTGAGACCTGGTGGGAGAGGGACGTCAGTCAACGCATTTGGCTCAAGCACTGTTGCCCAAAGTAGCTACAGCAACCCACCGTGAGTTAATGAAATGTGGAAATGTGTGTAAACTCTGAGTACTAAAGTGTAAGTCAGTCAGTCCTAGTGTCTTACACCTTTAGTCGCAGCATAGGGAACGAAGAGGCTGGATGTCCTGAGTTCGAGGGCTGCCAGTCTTCCCTAATTTGACACAGTCTGCCTCCAACAAACCAAAGAGGAATGGGAGCCAGACGTAAGAAGATACCACTCCCTATGCGAAATTATTGGTCTTAAATCATTGGATAGAGTTTCCAGATTTCCGTGTTTATTTTATTATATCATCTACAAACAAGATTAAAAAAGATAGTGCTTGATGACAATGTCTAGGGTAGGAAACAACCCAATTTTACGAGGTAAGATACGGTTTGTGTACAGTCAGGTTCCAGGGTTTGATGAGGCTCCAGGACAGACCCTCTGGTGCTGCTTGAGATAATTCAGTCTGGAAAAATTCTTGTCGCACCTGGCACAAGGGTGAAGACGCTGTCCACCGTGCTTTCTCTTGTGTCTTTGGAGATCTCCAGAGCGGTAAAATTTCCACTGGCATCCAGGCTCACTGCACACATAGGCCTTCTCCCCAGTGTGTTTCTTCATATGGTCTTTGAGGTGGAAAGACTTTGTGTAAGATTTCCCACAGCCCCGGTAGGTACAGAAGAATCTCCCGGTGGCAGAATTCCTCTGGGTCCCAGGACTCTGAGTGTCCAGGTGTGACTTCTCTTGTGGAAGCTGTCCCTGGGCTGAAGGGAAATCTGAAAAGCTCTCCCGAGCTTGACCTTGGGCCCCAAAGGAACTGGCAGGGTATGTAGAACCATCCACATGTAGGGTTTGGTTTCCAAATGAAGTCATCTGAACACTGTGGCTTCCTCCAACAGTGGGCGATGGCTTCTGACCTGAGAAGACGTTCTCATCTACTGAGGCGGTCTTCACCTGACCCAAGGAATTGTCTTCCCAGCTGGGAGTGGTGTCCAGACACTGGAACAGGTTGTATTCCTCACTCCGTCTTGGGGACGTGCCCCAGTCTTGAATGACGTCCAATCCGGGAGTTTGCGGATGACCGTCCCAGAGAGGCTGGCTCCCCACTGGACTTGTCATCTGTTGATGCACCCAGAAATCCTGGTCACATCTGTAGGCTGATATCTCATACCTACTGTGGCTCTGTTCACCACCCTGGATTGACATTGGACTGCAGGATGGCATCTGACCGCAGTGCTTGACCTGGTCATAGCCGTCTTTCTTCTGCAGTTCATCAAAAGCCTGATACCCATCGGCAGTTAAGATCTGATTGCCAGACAACAGGGTATCATGGGCAGTCTGAGGAATGCAGGATCCTTGCTGGGGACCAGGCGGGGCTTGGGCTAGTTTCCGCAAGATATCCAACCCGTCCTCCAAGGTCCGGTCAGTTTCCTCAGAGATCCCGTTACAGTAGGGCATCTTGGCGAGGAAGTAGCTTTTCAGTCTCAGTAGCTTAATGTCCTCCTGGGTCTTCCGATATAAGCCCCAGACAGCTGCTTGGGGGTTGACCAAACCAGACTGAACAGCTCAGCTGGGGATTGGGACTTCAGACCTTCAGGGTGGTCGAAGAAGGTGCTGTGCCCAAACCAAACCCAGCTCCAGGGCGCTCTGGTCTCCTTTTATAGAGCTTGCCCGGAAGTGGGCAGGGCTTAAGAGAAGAATCTTTGGCTGGCCACGCCCTTGCAGGGTGGAGCCAACGAAGTCCCAGAGTTCTTAGGTAAGAAGCTCTTTACCAAGGCTCTTAGAAGTCAGAGTGTCCTTTTCTTTACCCAACTTCTCAGGGTGCTTTGCCTGCAGTTTGTTTTGCAAATTCCCTGCAATCCTAGGCACCCCAAATCTGGTCTCCCCTTCTCTTGGAAGGAAGCCTGTTTAAAGTAGCTGACCTTTCTTGATAAATCTGTTGGAGGCTGGAAAAGGGGAACAACTTTGGGCCACTCGTCCAATGAATGAGTGCAGATTCAGGTGAGAGTTCAGAGGCATTTGCTCCTAACTGGCTCCCCGAGTAGACACACCCAGAAGGTGCTCTGGAAGTCTAATCAGTACAAGGTCATGCAGATTCCATTTCCATGACAGCTGTGAATTCATAAGAATCACTTCTGGTGTGAAATTCTCAGAATACAGCTGGGTCACTTTGCACTGATAATAGAATTTGTTGGTTGATCTTATTTTATTTTTATATAGGAATAGCTCCCTCTTTGGGCCAGGCGGCATGCAAATTCACGCAGCCCATGGTGCCCGAAAGGTGTACAACTGCATCCCCAGAAAACCCGAGAGAGCTTGGGATGTAATTCCAGACACGAAATAACAGCCTTAATCATGGCATCTTGGTAGCAGCCATTTCGTGGGTTTCCTCTCTTTGCTAGAGATGAGCCCAACTCATTTAAGGGAGGCTTCCTGAGTCAGCTTTAGCTGCAAAACTCTGCAGCACCTTTAAGAGGCCGTGCCACGAAACACTTAAAGGGTGCTTATGAATTGTGCACAGCATGCATGCATCTGGGAGGTGTCAGGGACCTGGAAACTCCGTGGAGTTGTGGCAATAAACATGGCTTTAGGGACTACCTCTGCCATGAAGCTAGACGCTCAGAAAGCTGACGAATGGCTTGGATCCAGCCATCAAGCCCATAGCTTTAATGCCAGGTTTATCAACTTACAGACTAATGTGGTCAGAAAAAGAGAGACATACAGGAAAGAAAGTTTCAGACTATTAAAAAAAAAGCCTCCACACAGTTTATGTTTCAAAAATATTTATAGGCTTGAGACAGAAAAAAAAAAATGTCGGTGGCGGGGTGGGGGGTGGGGGTAAAGCCCTTAAAATTTAAAAGAAAGAAAGAAAGAAAGAAAGAAAGAAAGGAAGAAAGAATGAAAGCCATTGGTTGGGTGTGCTGGCACAGACATCTTTCATCCCATCACATGAAAGACAGAGGCAGGCAGATCTCTCTGAGTTCAAGGACATCCATGAGGATGGATGTTTTAGCTGTTCTCCAATGTTAGCATTCAGGCATCTGGACTGGCCAGTCCTTGGATCCTGGAGGCTAGTTTCTCCCTCTGCTTACCTCTTATTATGTTCCTTTTCTGTAAATTAAACCCCTCAACATGAGCTTTTTTTTTTTTTTTCTCACAGCATCTTTTTTGGATCCACTGGTCTTCAGGATTTCCTAAAAAACCAAAGAAGTAAGCTTTAACAGCTGAAAAGGAATTAAATGAGTTTTTAACAAGAGTAAGGAGGCTGAGGGACACCCTACTGATATGAACTTTAAACAGTCTTCTAGGAGAAGATAGAGGCCAGATTTGGGGTACATCTACCCCTCTCAAAAGAACTAGTATAAAGTGTCTCTTCCTACTTCAAAGGTCCCAAACAGAAATGGAGCCTCTCATTCCAAATGATTTAGTTAAGCAAAAACACTTCACAAGTGTGTCTTATTACTTGTTGTTTTAAATAATTCAACATATGGTATGTTGGTAACTAAAGTAGTCACCACAAATAAAATACCTTTTGTAAACATGACACAAAGTGTATCTACTTATACTATGTTTACTGTCTAAACGTCATAGAACTATCCCTCTTAATATCACAAAGGCGTTAATTATAGTCTTAGAATAGTTGGCCATGTCCAATGAGTGTCATTTTTCTACTCTATCAAACTTAAGTATTATAACCCATGATAGAATCTTTTTATATATATACAAATCAGTTTATTTTTCATGTCTCTCATGGTGTGGAAGTCCTTCTGTATATGTGTTGCTTGTATTGGTTAATGAATAAACAAGTTTCTTTGTTCTGTCATACAGCAGAGTAGAGCTAGGCAGAGAAAACTAAACTGAACGTTGGGAAAAAGAAGGCAGAGTCAGGAGAAACCATGTAGCTGTCAGAGGAGAAAAAAACAAGCCACCCACCAGAATCTTGATGGGAAACAACAAGCCTCATGGTAACATATAAAATAATAGAAAAGGGTTAAACAAAGTTATAAGAGCTAGCTATCAATACAGAAGTTATTTGCCAAACAGTATTGAAAATGATATAATTTCTGAGTGATTATTTCAGGACTAAGAAGCTGAAAATGAACAACAGGCCTCACCATACTAATTGGTACTCCAACATGTGCTAGCTAAATACACATAAAACCTGAGAGGGCTTGGAAAGGAATTCTAGACATCAAAAGACAAAGTTTATCTGCATTTTTATTTGGATGGACTCTGCTTGTCAGTGGCATGCTATACCTCCTTTAAGAGAGGTCTTTTTGATTCAGCAGTAGCAGAAAAAAAATGCACAGTTTCAAAATGGCAGGTTCTTGGTTTGCCAGCACAAAAAGCTCTAACTCTTTCAGGAGGTCTGGCTATGGAGCATTTAAATGGAGTTTGTGAGCAATGTGTTACAAACTGTTTAATGGCATGACATAGACCTGCTATATAACTGAAATTGGAGTGTTGTGTGTGGCTTGAAGAGGCAGTGAACATGCCTTCACCATTTTGGACTTTGTGGAGCCAAAATGCAAAGCAGCCTTAGTCCTAGTCATGCCATGGCTTAGCATTTTAAGAAGCACTCCTGGAGAGAACATTATTTCACATAAACAATAGGACAGATTCAGACATAAAAGACCTCTAAATTATATACAGTGTGTTTAAAAAGATTTGAGACAGAAAATGTAATATAAAAGAGTACACAGTCATAGATTAAAGGAGTAAATATAATAAAATAAATATTAACTTGTAGAAAAAGTTAATAGAGTAAGAAAATAAGCCATGTAAAAATGGAATATACACAGAGAGTCTGGAAAAACAGATTTTTGTTTTCTTGGTTTCTGGATATTTTGTTTTGTTATTGTAATTTATTTTATTTTTGTTTGTTTTTGTTTTTGTTTTTTTTCACTTGCCTGCTTACTTTTATTTGTTTCCTTATGCAAAGGCATGGCAAGGATGGGGGGAGGATGGGGAACTGTGAGGTGAGTGGAATTGGGGTGTAGGATGTGAAATTTCCTAAGAGTCAATAAAGAAGTTATACATATATGAAAAGTGGATCTTCCTACATCACCCACTTCAAATTATTTAATTAAACAAAATCCCCTTACAGATGTGTCCAGCCATTTGGGTTTTATTTAATTCTAGATGAATCAACGTGACAACCAGGAGTAAGATCACACCTCCAACTGGACTTGTCATCTGATTATCTATACAGAGATTCTGGTCACTTTTGTGGGTTGATATCTGAATCTCACTGAGGCTGTGTTCACCACCTTGGATTTTCATCTCTGTGCAGATGTTGTCACCACTGGAGGATGTCATGTGACCATAGTGGTTTGTGTCCTCTTGGAGGGTCTGTCATCTGATGCTTAAATAAAGCCTGCTATCCACTGGCAGTTTTCATTAGATTTTCATAAAATGTTATATCTGGAGTAAGGGTACTCTGCTGATCCCCACAAGGAGTCTGTTCAGAAGACAAACTTATGATTTGATTGGGAAAAGGCACCCGACTTCTACTGGGTGCTGTCATCTCACTCCCATAGAGAAATTGTCACCCCCCTCATCTTTGGTTTTCATCTGCTTGTAGTATGAGGTCTGGTCATGACCACTAACAGGCATCTCAAGGTCAACATTGAAGGTCTATTTATTCAGAGAAGCAACTGGATGATCCTCATTTGGGTCCCGGTTGGCACTGAAGGAAATCACAAAATCCTCTTCAAGAGTTGCCAGCTTTCTCCCACAGAGAACAACTTCATTATCACCAAAGGAAGTGCTCTGACTTTCACACATTGCTGTACTGTATGTCCCAAGAGTCTTAATCAGGGTCATAATCGAGTTGCCTCCAAAGACTTTGTCCTTGGTGTCAGAGACTGCTTTGTTTGGGAACCAGTGAAGGATATCTCTTTGGGCATTGTTGTGCTCCATCAGTTGAGAGTCTGCTAGGTATTTTATCTATTCAACAGATACACCTTGCCAGTTCGCAGGAAGGCATCAGTTGGCTCTCCAAAATGGAAATTGATATCTTTTCCTGGATGTGCTGCAGAGTTCTTCGTACAGAGAGCCTAAGGGCTGTTAGGAAATGGAGATGCCATCATTGTTTGAGTCAATGAAGCCATCTCTTGGATCTGAGTTGACACAAGCTGACTGGTTTCTATACCAGCTGTCTGAGGATTGCAGGGTCCTGGCTGAGAATCTCCTAGTTGTCCTGGTTGTTACAAACTTCAAAGAAGTCCTGAAAACACTCAAGTGCTTCGACTGTTTGGGAGACAGGAGAACATTTTGCTGAACTAGGTTTTTAGTTGTAAGAGGTTATAGTCCTTGAGATCACTCAAACACAAAATACACATAGAATTCTGTTGGTGCCAGAAGGCCCCTGAAGTTATATTCAGTGAAATATGCTGAAGCTGGAGGCCTGTGCTTCAGACCTTCAGCTGTGGTGATGATGTTGGGCCTAGTAAAAGTGTATCAATTGGAGTTCTGGAGACTTGTGTATTTTAACTGGAAGTGGGCATGGCTTCAGAGTATGGGTGTTGGTTGGCCAGCAGCCCTTTGTTCACTGAGCTGAAATCAAAAGTTTGCCTCATGCTCCTCTTTCCGAGCATTTTTTGCTGGGTGAAGCAGGGTAAGAGGAAATTTTACTCTTGGTCTTAATTCACTGGTGAGGCAGTTTATATTCATAAGATTTGATCGAATTTCACAGCAAATAAGCCAGAAATTCCTTGATTTCATTAAGTTTCAAGCAGGAAGAAACTGTACTTTGCATCACTGTATCCATTCCATAGCAGTAGCTGTATAGTTTTACTCTAATCTTACTTGATTGAAGTGTTGTTGAAACAGAACACTGTCGGGCCAAATAAATTTACTATGGATCCCAGTTTTAAATTAATAGATTTTACTCTTAGGAACTGTGTCTTTCTGTAAACATTCAAGATGTGTATTTTTCTGTTTCATTGTGTGCTTGGTCACAAAGATTCCACTTCCTTTGGTGTGGGAAGTCCTGTATATGTGTTGCTTTTATTGGTTAATGAATAAATCTTTTAGAGCCAGTGGTTTGGCAGGAATAAAGCAAGGCAGGAATTCCCAGCAGATAGAGGAGGAGAAAAGGTAGAGTCATGGAGAAGCCATGTAACTGCCACAGGAGATAGGCACTTCCACCAAAGCCTGCCAAAACTTTGCCTGTAGGCCATGACCTTGTAGTGATGCACAGGTTAATGGAGACGGGTTAGTTTGGGATGTAAGAGCAGCTATAAATACTCTTAAGCTATTAGCCAAACAATATTGCAAATAATATAGTTTCTGTGTGATTATTTGGGGTCTGAATGGCCAGAAACAAATGAGTGGCCTTTGACTACACTCCTTGACAAGTATAATTTAATCTTTTTCAGCAATTCCTGGCATCTAGATTACTTGCTTAATCTCCTCCTTTACAGTCATGTATAAAGCTGATGGTGTTTGAGTAACCTAGCCAAGGCTGCAGAACTTCAGGGATGTCAATTTTATGTATTGTTACTGTGATGGGGGAATTCTTTATTGGACTTTTCATCCTTACCCCAGTCCTTAGCTCTGGGTTTACCATGGTTGACTTGCACAGGAGAGTTAAAGATACAGAAACTGAAGACTGCCAACTGATTTTTCTTTTTCTTTTCCTTTTTCTTTTTTGATATGCAGTCTCTCTATTTAATCAGGCTCAACTAAATTGAAATTCTAGACTCCCTTGCCTCAGCCTAGGATATAGGTGGAACCTACTGAGCCTGGTGTTTTATTTATTCTTGTTTATTTGCTTTACACTTTTGGTTTTAAAACTTTCTTTAAACATGAGATCTCATTGTGGTGCAGTCTGATCAGGTTTCCTCAGTGCTTTGTGAATGAACTTTTGAAGCTTCCATTTTGACCCCACATTCTCCTTTATTATTCCATGGCCTTCTTCTCCCCCTAACTCCTTATTCCACTTCATCTGCCAATCTTGATTTTCATCTTACGATACTGTTTTATCTCATGGCCAGATTACAGTTAATAATACCATTATCACATTTTTTGTTGTTGTTGTTTTTGTTTGCTTGTTTCTTTTTTGCCTTTCTTCTTTCTCTGTTTTCCCATTTCAGATTAGAGCATCAGAAACCCAATCCTATATCTTGGTGTGAGGACATGCATGAACTTAGAGATTCCAAGGAGATTCTCACTAAAGCAAAACCATTTCTTTTTTTCTAATGACCATGTTGTCATCTGCCACATTGCTGTTAATTATTTACTTAAAGCTACCTTTCTAAATTTTAACATCCATTGTACTGTACATTTGAGCATTTTTCTAGTATTTTCTCAGAGAAAAATACAAACCATGAGCACAGTCAACTAACTGATTTTTAAAAAGTATTTATTTTGGAGGATGATTCCAGTCTCCAAATTTAGAAATGATTGGCTCTCTGTGATGATATAGCAGCTAGAACCCATCAGAAATGATAACACTCAATTTTTGCTGTTATTTATTGGACAAGATTTGAAATTATTTCCTTCTATTCTTTTATTCCTCTCAGTAACCTAGTTTTCTTATTCTAATGACTCTCAATTCCTGTCAAATGGCTTCAACTTCTCTAATTGGTAGAGTTCTTACTTCCCTTTTATTTCCCTAGTCACAAATATTTCCTTATTTATTTTTTTTATTTTTGTAAAGCATAATTTCCTCCTTAAGTTTAGTGCTTATGTTATTACTGTGTCCTCACAATGTACCTTACTGATATTTTTACTTGTGATTGTATAATAAGTATGGCACACTAAAGTGTTTAAATTAATCTGCTATCTACAAAACCACCTGCAACCAGAAAGTGAGATAACAAAATTGCTGAAAAAAAATCTAAATATGAGGTTGACTCACTAAAATCTCATTTTATTTTATGTTTTTCTGTTATAGGCATCACTTCAACACATCAGAAAAAGGACAGTTTTATATAGAAAAACAAGTGGGCTAATTATAAGGATATGAAAACCAATGACATTCAAGGCAATGTTAATGTTCAACAGAGTAAAATGAAACAATACAGTATAAAGAAATGGTTAGGTCAGATTCTCTTAACAGATCACACTTGGGTAGAAGTGTGAATCATTGCTAAAATATTCCCCCATCTATGAAGCAAGCATTGCAAACAATTTTAAAATACTGAGACCTCAACACTAAAGAGAAAACCCCTCCTGTCTCATTGAACTGTTAAATAAGAGCAAATGATGTAGTGATGAGCAGTGGGCTGTGTTCCTGCCACTCAGCTCCTGGCCACCTGGCTAGCTTATGCCCCGAAATAACAAAACACAAACTGTATTCATTTAAACACTGCTTGGCCCATTAGTTTCAGTCTCTTACTCACATCTTGACTAACCCATATCCAAAAATCTGTGTAACACCACGAGGGGTGTCTTACCTGGAAAGATTCAGCATGTCTGACCTGGCGGCTGGCTCCATCGCATCTGTCCCACTGAGGAGAGGCATGGCATCTGACTGAGCCATCTGCCTCACTTCCTTCTTCCTGTTCTGTCTACTCCACCCACCTAAGGGCTGGCCTACCAAATGGGCCAAGGCGGTCGCTTTATTAACCAATGAAATCAACACAAACAGAAGACTCTAACACATCAAAATGAAATGAATATTACCAAGCCACCTTTCTTTCCTCTACATGTTTTCTACAATAAACTAGAAGTTAAATTAATTCATATTCCTTTACTGAATGATCCAGAGGCTGAAGTTACATTATAAACACTGTTTCAATTCTGAAGCACAATTGTTCCTCTAGAGTTAATTAATTTAGGTAGTTTCTGGTTCTGTATTTGGGTGCCATTAACAATGGGCAGTAATAACAGCAGAAAGACATCAAATATTCCAGGACACAGATCTTGTGTCAGGAAAACCTGGCTGTGAATACCAATACTGTCATATATAAATGGGTCACCTTGGCAATGCCATTTACCTTTCTGTTGTGTAATCTGTAAACTGCTGGTAACAAGACTTCATACCTTTTAGCTTTGAGAATTGAACTAAGATAACGCATGCAGTGATATATCCAATACACAGTAATTACTTTTATGTAAATGGTATCTATTATTTTATTATGCATAAATATGGAGGGAAAATAAAAAATAAATCCTAATATACTAGTCACATACAATTATTTAGAAAATGATTTTTCCTCTGGGCAGCTGATAAGGTTTTTGGATTTGCTGCTGGCAATTCTTTAGTCATCTATAGAAATCTCCCATTATGTACCAAGGCTTCTTCCCTCCTTACTGCTGATGCAGGATAGACATTTTATATGGATTTCTGATCTGTTCCTCCATGCCTCCACTTGGTTCTTGACAACTGATATTTTATGGGCAAGAGAAAGCCAGGTTTGCCATTGAGTTCTGAGCACCAGACACACCTGCTTCTAATCCTGTTCCTCTAGATTTCGGCTCACTTGTGAACAAATAGATCCTTCTTCTAGGCCTTCGGTTCTACATTTTGGAATTATTTTCTTCTAATTATCTATGTGCAGGGAAATGTGGTTATATTATAATGTAGTCTTAAAGAATTTCAGTGACAAATTTGTGACTCTCCTTTGAAGAGTGAAGAATCATTTGAGGCATGTTAACGTGGGAAAGGAAAGAGCATTAACAAACTTACATTAACTGAACAGAATAGAAGATTGTGATTAGAAAGAAAGCTGGTTTCATAATCCCAAGAGCAATTTCAGGAGGATAACTACAAAAGGAAATGGTAGAAACATCAAAGAAAAATTAAAATACCTTTGAACTGCAATAATTTTTGGAAAAATGGTTTCTAGCATCACCTTTACACAATACAAAATGTACATCACAATAAAATTCAATTATAGAATACAGTTATTTCAAAATGAGAAATACAATAGCTTTTGCTAAAGTCTTATCCACTGCTTTTTTAAAATTTGATTAAAGAAAACAATCAAAATGTACCCAAAGCAAAATACTAAAATCACTTGCTATAATGAGGTACTTCACTGATTTGTTGAACTTTACAGTCTTTGGATAGCATACATCTTTCCATTTATAGTTATAATATTTTCTGATTATATGGAAAATTGAATTTTTAAATTAACTCCATAAATATATATGATAACTAATTTCAGACAAAATTCCTAGTATATGAAATTAAATGCACATGAATATGTCATACAAATATTGACTACTTAAGTGCTCAAAGAAGGCATACAGATATGGCTTCCTGTATGAAAGTGCATAATATCAACCATATTAATTTTTAAATATATCTATAATTTAGACATAGAGTTTTGTTTTATAAATTTAAATTTAAAAACTACTTTCCTATTACAAAATCTGCTCTCCAGCATGAGTTTCTACTACAGCGTAATATTAACCTGGTGTTTCCATAATCATAGGTCTGTTACCAAAAATCTCCAATGCTCACATTTTACTCTGTAATAAAATAAGTAATTTATGCTCTCCATAGATAAGACAATTTTGTGGGTTTTTTTTTTTTTTTTTTGGTTTTTCGAGACAGGGTTTCTCTGTAGCTTTAGAGCCTGTCCTGGAACTAGCTCTTGTAGACCAGGCTGGTCTCGAACTCACAGAGATCTGCCTGCCTCTGCCTCCCGAGTGCTGAGATTAAAGGCGTGCGCCACCGCCGCCCGGCTCTATTTTTGTGTTTTTAATTATTTTTCTTCCTTCATTTGGTCACATTTTATAAAAGAATTATGAATACACTTTACTCTTTATAAATAAAGTTACACATACTAATTTTTATACTTTATTTTATTTTTTTAAAGACAGTAAACCATCTTTTTTACTTTACATACCAAACCAGTTCCCACTCTCTCCTCTCCTCCCATTCCCAACCTACCTCCCCCTCTACACTGCATTCATTCCTCAGAGAGGGTAAGGACCAAGACCCTCCCTACTATAGGCTGAGCAAGGTATCCATTCAAAGAGAAGAGGTTCCCAAAATGCCTGTACAAGCAGTAGTGATAAGTCCTGGTGCCACTACCAGTGACCCTGCAGTCTGCCCCTGCCATACAACTTTCATCCACATTCATAGGATCTAGTTTGGTCCTATGCTGGTTCTTTTCCTGTCCAGCTGGAGTTCGTGAGCTCCCATTAGCTCAGGTAAACTGTTTCAGTGGGTGTCTCAATCATGGTCTTAACCTCTTTGCTCATGTTCTCATTCCTCCCACTCTTTAGTTGGACTTTGGGAGATTAGCCCAGTGCTCTACTGCTGGTCTCTGCCTCTGTTTCCATCAGTTGCTGGATGAAGGTTCTATGGTGGTATTTAACATATTCATCAATCTGACTACAGGGCATGGCCATTTCGGGCATCATCTCCTCTATTGCTTAGGATCTTAGCTGGGGTCATCCTTGTGGATTCTTGGGAATTTTTCTAGTGACAAGTTTCTTGCTAGCCCCATAATGGCTCCCTCAATCAAGATCTCTCTTTGCTCTCATCTCTGCCCTTCCACCATCTCATCTATCCCATTCCCTCAACTTCTACCTCATTCCCTTTTCCTTCCTTTCCTCTTCTACCCTTTCTTTTCCACCTACCCCCATGATCCCAATTTTGCCAGGTGATCTTATCTATTTCCCCTTTCCAGGTGGATCTATGTATGTTTTTCTTAGGGTTCACCTTGTTATGTAGTTTCTCCAGGATCATGGACTATAGGCTCATTATCCTTTGCTTTACAGCTAGTATCTACTTATGAGTGAGTCCATACCATGCTCATCTTTCTGGGTCTATGTTACCTCACTCAGGATATTTTTTCTCGCTCCATCCATTTGCATGAAAATTTCAAGGTGTCATTGTTTTTTACCACCAAGTAGCACTCCATTGTGTAAATGTACCATATTTTCTTTATCCATTCTTTGGCAGAGGGGCATTGAGGTTGTTTCCAGGTTCTGGCTATTACAAATAATGCTGATATGAACATAGTTGAATAAATGTCCTTGTAGTATGATTGAGCATCTTTTGGGTATATGCTCAAGAATGGTATTGTTAGGTCCTGAAGTAGATTGATTCCCAATTTTCTGAGAAAACTCCATACTGATTTCCAGAGTGGTTTTACAGGTTTACATTCCCATCAGCAATGGAGGAGTGTTCCCCTTACTCCACATGCACACTAGCATAAGCTTTCATTGGTGTTTGTGATCTTAGCCGTTTGGACTGGTATAAGATGGTATCTCAGAGTCATTTTGATTTGCATCTTCCTGATGGCTAAGGATGTTGAACATTTCCTTTTGGCCATTTGAGATTCTTCTGTTGAGAATTATCTGTTTAGTTCTGTATTGTATTTTTTACTTGGATTATTTGGAGTCTTGATGTTTAATTTCTTGATATCTCTACATATTTTGGAGATCAGTCCTCTGTCTGGTGTGGAGTTGGTGAAGATCTTTTCCCATTCTGTAGGCTGCCTTTTTGTCTTATTGACTGTATCTTTGCTTTACAGAAACTTCTCAATTTCAAGAGATCCCATTTATTTATTGATGCACTCAATGTCTATGATACTGGCATTATATTTAGGAAGGAAGTGGTTTCCTGTGCCCATGCACATCATACTTTCTCTTCTGTCAGGTTTAGTGTAGTCAAATTTATACTGACGTCTTTAATCCATTTGATTTGAGAATTGTACATGGGGATAGATATGGAATTATTTGCATTCTTCTACATACTGACACCCAATTATGTCAGTGCCACTTGTTGAAGATGCTTTCTTTTCTCCATTGTATGACTTTAGTTTCTTTGTCAAAATTCAGTGGTTCATAGGTGTGTGGATTATTTTTTGGGTCTTTGATTCTATTCCATTGGTCAGCATGTCTGTTTTTATGCTAATACCAAGCTGTTTCCATTACTATAGCTTTATAATATAGCTTGATGTCAGGGATGGTGATGACTTTGGAAGTTCATTTATTGTATGGGATTGTTTTGGTTATCATGGGTTTGTTTTCCATATGGAGTTGAGTATTGTTCTTCTAAGGTCTGTAGAGAATTGTGTGGGAATTTTGATAGGGATTGCATTGAGTCTACAGATTGCTTTGGAAGGATTGCCATTTTTATTATGTTGATCCTACCTATCCAAAAACATGGGGGATCTTTCCTTTTTCTGGTATCTTCTTTAAGTATCTTTCTTCAAAGACTTAAACTTCTTGTCGAAAAAGTCTTTCACTTCTTTGGTTAGTGTTACCCCAAGATATTTCATGTTATTGTGGCTATTATAAAGGGTGATGTTTTTCTGATTTTTCCTCATAGTCCATTTATCATTTGTATATAGGAGGGATGCTGACTTTTTAAAAATCAATCTTCTGTTGTGCCACATTGCTGAAGGTATTTATCAGGCATAGGAGTACCCTGGTAGAGTTTGGGGTGTCATTTATGTATACTATCATAACATTTGGAAATAGCAAAAGTTTGACTTCTTCCTTTCCAATTTGAATCCCCTTGATCTCTCTCCATTTGTTGTCTTTTTGTTCTAGCCAGAACATCAAGAACTATGTTGAAGAGCTATGGAGAGACTGGACAGCCTTGTCTTGTTCCTGATTTTAGTGGAATTTCTTTGAGTTTTTCTCCATTTAGTTTGAAGTTGGCTGTTGGCTTGCTGTATATTGCTTTTATTATATTTAGATATGTTCCTTGATCTCTCCAAGACCTTTATTATGAAGGAGTGTTGGATTTTGTTTAATGCTTTTTCAGCATCTAATAAGATGATCATAGGGTTTTTCTCTTTCAGTTTATTTATGTGGTAGATTACATTGATAGATTTTTGTATGTAAGCATCCCTGCAGGTCTGGGATGAAGCCAACTTGGTCATGGTGAAAGATTTTTCTGATGGGTTCTTCCATTCAGTTTGCCAGTATTTTATTGAATATTTTTGTATCTATGTTCATGAGTGAGACTGTTCTGTAATTCTCCTTCTTGGTTGAGTCTTTGTGTGGTTTTGGTATCAGGGTAACTGTAGCCTCATAAAAATAGTTTGCCAATGTTCCTTTTGTTTTTATTATGTGGAACACTTTGAGGAGTATAAGTATTAGCTCTTCTTTGAAATTATGGTGGAATTCTGCACAGAAACCATCCGGCACTCTGCTTTTTTTTTTTTTTTTTTTTTGGTTGAGAGGCTTTTGATGACTGCTTCTATTTCCTTTCAGGATATAGGTCTATTTAAATTGCTCAGCTGGACTTAACTTAATCTTGGTATGGGGTACCTATACAGAAAACTGTCCATTTCTTTTACATTTTTTTAATTTTGTGGAGTACAGGCTTTTGTAGCATGACCTGATGATTCTCTGGATTTCATCAGTGGCTGTTGTTACATCTCCCTTTTCATTTCTCGTTTTATTAATTTGGATGTTCTCTCTCTGCTTTTTGATTAGTTTGGATAAGGGTTTGTCTATCTTGTTGATTTTCTCAAAGAAAGAGCTCTTTGTTTAATTGATTCTTTATATTGTTTTCTTTATTTATATTTTATTGATTCAGCCCTCAGTTTGATAATTTCCTGCTGTCTACTCCTCTTGGGTGAGTCTGCTTCTTTTTGTTCTAGAGCTTTCAGGTGTGCTTTAAATTTGGTAGTGTGTGATTTCTCCACTTTCATTAGGTAGGCACTTAGTGCTATGAACATTCCTCTTAACAGTGCTTTTATAGTATTCCATAGATTTGGGTACATGCCTTAACATTCAATGAATTTCAGGAAGTTTTTAATTTCTTTCATTTTTTTTCCTTGAACAAAGGGATGGTTCATCTGAGCACTGTTCAATTTCCATGAGTTTGTAGACTTTCTGTCGTTACTGTTGATGTTAAATTCAAACTTTAAACCATGGTGATCTGATCAAATACAGTGGATTACTCTATCTTTTTGTACCTGTTGAGGTTTTCTTTGTTACTGAATATATGGTCAGTTTTAGAGAGGGTTCCATGAGGTGCTGAGAAGAAGGTATATTCTTTTGTGTTTGAGTGAAATGTTCTATAGATGTCTATTAAGTCCATTTGACTCATGACATCTGTTCTCTTATTTCTCTGTTAAGTTTCTGTCTGATTTACCTGTCCGTTGGTGAGAGTGGGGTTCTGAAGTCTCCTACTACTAGGGTTTGATGTGTGATTTAAGCTTTAGTAATCAATGTTTCATTTACATATGTGGGTACTCTTGTATTTGGGGCATAGATATTCAGGACTGAGACTTCATCTTCATCATTTCTTCCTATGATGAGTATAAATATAATACTCCATCTCTTTTTATTGATTTTTGTTTAAATTCTATTTGTTACATATTAGGATAGCTACACCCACTTGTTTCTTAGGTACATACGATTAGAAATTCATTTCCCAGCCATTGACTCTGAAGTAATATCTGTCTTTGAAGGTGAGTCGTGTTTTTTGTATACAGCAGAAGGATGGATCAGATCCTCCATTCATATCCATTATCTTAGGCTATGTTTTTTATAGGTGACATTGATATTAAGAGATATTAAAAACCAGTGATTTAACTAAATACAGATAATAAAGTCATGTTACTTTTTTGGTGACCAAACCTAAAAATAATAGGGGTAGAAGAAGGTGAAGAATTACAGATCGAAGGCCCAGAAAATATATTCAACAAAATTATAGAAGTAAATTTCCCCAACCTAAAGAAAGATATTCTTATGAAGGTTCAAGAAGCATACAGAACACTGAATAGACTAGATAAAAAAGAACATCCCCTCACCATCTAATAATCAAAACACAAAACATACAGATTAAAGAAAGAATATTAAGAGCTGGAAAGGAAAAAGGTCAAGTAACTTATAAAGGTAAACCTATCAGACTTACACGGGACTTCTCTATGGAAACTGTGAAAGCCAGAAGGTCCTGGATAGAGGTACTGCAGAAACTAAGAGACCATGGATGCAAGCCCAGACTACTATACCCAGCCAAGCTATCATTCACTATCAATGGAAAAAATAAAATATTCCAGGATAAAAAAAAATTAAACAATAAGTATCCACAAATCCAGCCTTACAGAAAGTAATAGAGGGAAAATCACAACCCAAGGAATCCAACATTGCCAACACTGCCTACAATAATTCAGACATCTAGCAACCCTTCACAAGCACAACTCAAAGAAGGGAAACATACAAACTCTACTACCCACCCCAAAAAAGTAAATAAATAACTGGAGTCAACAACCACTGGTCATTAATATCACTTAATATTAATGGACTCAATTCATCAATAAAAAGGCACAGACTAAGACACTGGATACAAAACCAGGATCCAACATTCTTCTGTTTACAAGAAACACATCTCAACCACAAAGACAGACATCTACTCAGAATAAAGGGTTGGAAAAAGGTTTTTCAAGCAAATGGACCTAAGAAACAAGCAGGTGTGGCCATATTAATTTCTAACAAAATTGACTTCAAACTAAAATCAATCAGAAGAGATGGAGATGGACATTTTATACTCATAACAGAAATATGAAGTCTCAATCCTGAATATCTATGCCCCTAATATAAAAGCACCCACTTATGTAAAAGAAACACTTCTAGAACTCAAGGCAGTCATCAAACCACACACACTAATAGTAGGAGACTTCAACACACCTCTCTCACCAATGGAAAGGTCAACCAGACAGAAACCTAACAGAGAAATAAGAGAATTAATGGAGGTTATGAATCAAATGGACTTAATAGACATCTATAGAACATTCCACCCAAATAGGAAAGAATATACCTTCTTCTCTGCAGCTCATGGAACCTTCTCGAAAATTACCACATACTCGGTAACAAAGCAAACTTTCACAGATACAAAAAAATGTTAGTAACCACCTATGTCTTGTCAGATCACCATAGATTAAAGCGAGAATTCAACAACAATGCTACCCCCAGAAGGCCCACAAACTCATGGAAACTGAACAGTCAACTACTGAACCACACCTGGGTCAAGGAAAAAAAAAGAAAGAAATTAAAGTCTTCCATGAATTTAATGAAAACAAAGACACAACACACTCAAACCTATGGGACACTATGAAAGCAGTGCTAAGAGGAAAGTTCATAGCACTAAGTGCCCACTTAAATAAAACAGAGGAAGCACTCTTTGGAGACTTAACAGCACACCTGAAAACTCTAGAAAAAAAAGAAGCAGACTCATTCAGGAGAAGTAGAAGACTGGAAATAATCAAACTGATGGCTGAAATCAACAAAATAGAAACACAGAAAACAATCCAAAGAATCAATGAAACCAAAAGCTGGTTCTTGCAGAAAATCAACAAGACTGACAAATCCCTATCCAAATGAATCAAACAGCAGAGAGAGAACGTGCAAATTAATAAGATCAGAAATGAAAAGTGGGACTTAACCACAGACACAGAGGAAATTCAGAGAATCATTAGATCTTACTACAAAAGCCTGTATGCCACAAAATTGGAAAATGTAAAAGAAATGAACATTTTTTTAGATAAGTACCATATACCAAAGTTGAACCAAGATTAGGTGAACAATCTAAATAGACCTGTTAGTCACGAAGAATTAGAAGCTGCTATCAAAAACCTCTCTACCAAAAAAAGCCCAGGATCAAATGGTTTCTATGCAGAAATCTACCAGAACTTCCAAGAAGAGATAATACCTATATTTCTTAATGTATTTCACAACATAGAAACAGAAGAGTCACTGCCAAATTCCTTTTATGAAGCCACAGTTACCCTGGTACCTAAACCACACAAAGACTCAACCAAGAAAGAGAATTACAGGCCAATCTCACTCATGAACATCGATGCAAAAATTCTCAATAAAATACTGGCAAAACAAATCCAAGAACACATTAGAAAAATTATCCATTATGATCAAGTAGGCTTCATCCCAGAGATGCAGGGCTGGTTCAACATACAAAAATCTATCAATGTAATCCATCATATGAATAAACTGAAAGAAAAAACATATGATTATTTCATTAGATGCTGAAAAAGCATTTGACAAAATTCAACACCCCTTTATGATAAAGGTCCTGGAGAGGTTAGGGATACAATGTTCTTACCTAAATATAATAAAAAGCTATTTATAGCAAGCCAACAGCTAACATCAAATTAAATGGAGAGAAATTCAAAGCCATCCCTCTAAAATCAGGAACACGACAAGGCTGTCTACTCTCTCCATATCTTTTCAATATAGTGCTTGAAGTTCTTACAATAGCAATAAGACAGCATAAGGACATCAATGGGATTCGAATTGGAAAGGAAGAAGTTAAACTTTCAGTATTTGCAGATGATATGAGAGTGTACATAAGTGACACCAAAAACTCTACCAAAGAACTCCTACAGCTGATAAACACCTTTTGTAATGTGGCAGGATACAAGATCAACTCCAAAAAATCAGTTGCCCTCCTATACACAAAAGATAGAGAAGCAGAGAGGGAAATCAGAGAAGCGTCACCTTTCACGATAGCCACAAATAGCATAAAATATCTTGGGGTAACTCTAACCAAGGAAGTGAAGGATCTATTTGACAAGAACTTTAAGTCTTTGAAGAAAGAAATTGAAGAGGATACCAGAAAATGGAAGGATCTCCCTTGCTCGTGGATTGGGAGGATCAACATAGTAAAAATGGCAATTCTACCAAAAGCAATCTATAGATTCAATGCAATCCCCATCAAAATCCCAACAAAATTCTTCACAGACCATGAGAGAACAATAATTAACTTTATATGGAAAAACAAAAAAACCCAGGATAGCCAAAACAATCTTATACAATAAAGGAACTTCTGGAGGCATTACCATCCCTGACTTTAAACTCTATTACAGAGCTACAGTAATGAAAACAGCTTGGTATTGGCATAAAAACAGAGAAGTCGACGAATGGAATCGAATAGAAGACCCGGATATTAACCCACAAACCTATGAACACCTGATTTTCGACAAGGGAGCTAAAAGTATACAATGGAAGAAAGAAAGCTTCTTCAACAAATGGTGCTGGCATAACTGGATGTCAACCTGTAGAAGAATGAAAATAGATCCATATCTATCGCCATGCACAAAACTCAAGTCCAAGTGGATTAAAGACCACAATATCAATCTGAGCACACTGAACCTGAAAGAAGAGAAAGTGGGAAGTACTCTACAACACATGGGCACAGGAGACCACTTCCTATGTATAACCCCAGCAGCATAGGCATTAAGACAACATTCAATAAATGGGACCTCCTGAAACTGAGAAGCTTCTGTAAATCAAAGGACACTCTCATTAAGACCAAAAGGCTACCTACTGACTGGGAGAATATCTTCACCAACCCCACAACAGACAAAGGCCTGATCTCCAAAATATATAAAGAACTCAAGAAAATTAGACTTTAAAATGCTAATTAACCCATTTAAAAAATGGGGCACTGAACTGAACAGAGAATTCTCAACAGAAGAAGTTTAAATGGCCAAAAGACACTTAACCTCCTTAGCGATCAGGGAAATGCAAATCAAAACAGCTTTGAGATGCCATCTTATACCTGTCAGAATGTCTAAAACAAAAACATCAATGATAGCCTTTGCTGGAGAGGATGTGGAGTAAGGGGAACACTCATCCATTGTTGGTGGGAATGCAAACTTGTGCAACCACTTTGGAAAGCAGTGTGGCGGTTTCTCAGGAAATTCGGAATCAACCTACCCCAGGATCCAACAATACCACTCTTGGGAATATACCCAAGAGATGCCCTACCATACTACAAAAGCATTTGTTCAACTATGTTCATAGCAGCATTATTTGTAATAGACAGAACCTGGAAACAACCTAGATGCCCTTCAATGGAAGAATGGATGAAGAAAGTGTGGAATATATATACATTAGAGTACTACTCAGCAGTAAAAAACAATGACATCTTGAACTTTGTATGCAAATGGATGGAAATAGAAAACACTATTCTAAGTGAGGTAACCCAGACCCAAAAAGATAAATTTGGTATGTACTCACTCATCAGTGGATTCTAGACATAAATAAAGGTCAGTAAGCCTATAATTCCTGATCCTAGAGAAGATAAATAAGAAGGTGAACCCAAAGAAACATATAGTTATCCTCCTGAATATTGGAAGTAGACTAGATTGCCAGGCAAAAATTGGGATATTGGGGGTAGGGGTGGGGTGGCGGTAAGGGGTGATGGGGAGATGTGGAAAGAAAAGTAAGGAGGGGAGGATGGGTAGACCCTGGGGGAATGGGAAGGTTGGGATGGAGGACGGGTAGATAGGGGACCAGGGGAGTATATATCTTAATTAAGGGAGCCATTTTGGGGTTAACAAGAGACTTCACTTTAGAGGGGTTGCCAGGTATCCATGGAGATGTCCCCAGCTAGTTCCTTGGGCAGCTGAGGAGAGAGAGCCTGAAATGGCCCTTTCCTATAGCCATACTGATGAATATCTTGCATATCACCATAGAAGCTTCATCTGGCGATGGATGGAGATAGAGACAGAGACCCACATTGGAGCGCTGGACTGAGCACCCAAGGCCCAAATGAGGAGCTGAAGGAGGGAGAACATGAGCAAGGAAGTCAGGACCGCGAGGAGTGCGCCCACCCACTGAGACAGTGGGGCTGGTCTAATGGGAGCTCACCAAGGCCAGCTCGACTGGGACTGAAAAAGCATGGGATCAAACCGGACTCTCTGAAAGTGGCGTCCAATGAGGGCTGACTGAGAAGCCAAGGACAATGGCACTGGGTTTTGATCCTACTGCATATACTGGCTTTGGGGGAGCCTAGTCTGTTTAGATGCTCACCTTCCTAGATCTGGATGGAGGGGGGAGGACCTTGGGCTTCCTGCAGGGCAGGGAACCCTGACTGCTCCTTGGACTGGAGAGGGAGGGAGAGGAAAGTTGAGGGAGGGGGAGGGAAATGGGAGGTGGGGAGGAGGCAGAAATTTTTAATAATATTAAAAAATAAAACAAACAAAAAAACCAAAACAATAAAAAAGCCTTATACTTCTACTGACAAGTATTCCAGTAGGCTCAGTAAGACCTACAATAAATAAACGGATAGGTAAATAACACCACAAGAGAGCACAATAGAACAATAGAAACAAAGAACATAGAAGGGAACAGGATGAGGAGGATGCTAATGTGGCTATCCTGATCAACAGTGAATCTAAATGAAGGGACTGGGGAGCAGAAGAAAAGAGACACAAGATGTATTGTGTGAATACATGAAGCCTGTTCTACTTGGAAGCAGTCACACTTAGATGATGTAAGAAAGAAGGGCATCTAGAATGTTGGGAGATAATACAGATTATAAGAAGAGATAGGCAAGGGAATACACAATTGATAAAAACCAATGCTGGCCATGTGCTGCTCACGCTTAGGTAGTCATACTGGTGAGACTTTATAGGCGTGTTTCTGAAATTCTTGAGAGACACAGTCTCACAGAAGACTCCCCATTCCTCTGGCTATTCCTCTGGCTCTTATACTCTTTCTGTTTCTCTTTTTGCAATGATCCATGAGACTTAAGTCTAGTACTTGTTTTATAGATGTAGTCATTGATGTGGTTCTAGAACTCTGCATTTTAATTGGTTGTAGTTTTCTATAATGATCTCCGTCTGTTCCAAACAGAAGTTTCTTTAATTCAAAGTGAGGATCACACTTATGTGTGTGTATAAGAACAAATATTTAGAATGCAGTTAAGGATTATCCAATTTTAGTAATCTGACTGTTGTAAGTTCTCCTCTAAGACCTATGGCTTCACTAATTCTGAGTACTTAACTTGGTTTCCAGTTGGACATAATTTCTCTTTTCTTGAAAATGTCTTTAAATTCAATGAGAACTATTAGTTGTACCCATGGTAGGCATGCCACTGTGCATCCTTAGGTTTATCCTGTTATGATTGTTGTTTTAGTGCATAGCTGTCAGGACTGTTGGTTTCATGCTAGTTGTGCTCCTTCTTTGGAAACATCCATGACCAACAACTCAGAGGACAACTTTTCATGCCTTGTGTTAGAGTGTTTCTTAGATGGTCTTTGGCTCTTGGAGTGAGACATTGTCTGCCTAGATGGAAATTTTTAAAATTCAAATTAGATATGTTTATACACTGGCTGAAATGTATAGAGATATTTTTGGTAGTTAACAATGTGACTCTTTATGACCTTTTCATAGTTCTTACTTGTATTTTACCCTCCTCCATTATTCTTCTGTATCTATTTCCACCCTTCCTAATTCAAGCCCTTGCCAATTTTTTTTTCATTTCTTCCTTGGATGGGGTGGGGGTGTACACAAATGGGAATGAACAAAGCAGGGGTTTTGGAGAAGTGAGAAGAGCCCAGGAGACTTCAACTCTCTACAAAGGATTACAGGCAACTAAAGAATGCTGAAAGAGGAAGAAATAGTCTTCCTCAGGGAAGAGCACACTGATTGTTTATCCAATATCAAATGATCATTCATTAAACATACATTCATGTAGTGTAGTGATGAGCTGCGGGCAGGCCTGCTTTTTGTCTTGCCCGGCTCCCACACAACTAGCTTTACACCTGAAATAACAACACACAAACTGTATTCATTTAAACACTGTCTGGCCCATTAGTTTCAGCCTCTTACTCACATCTTGATTAACCCATATCTAATAATCTGTGTAGCACCACAAAGTGGTACCTTACCGGGAAGATTCTAGCATATGTCCATCTTGGGCTGGAGCTTCATCACACCTGTCTCCCTGAGGAGAGGCACGGCAGTTTGACTAACTTTCCAGCATTCTGTTCTGTCTACTCCACCCACCTACGGGCCGGCCTATCAAATGAGCCAAGCAGTTTCTTTATCAACCAATGAAATCAACTCAAACAGAAGACCCTCCCACATCATTTCCCCTTTTTCTGTTTAAACAAAAAAGAAGGCTTTAACTTTAACATAGCAAAATTACATATAACAAAACAGTTATCAAGTAAGAATTACAATTATAATATTTATATCTATTTTATTTTTTATCATAACAAAGGAAAACAACTATAACTATCTATCTATTCTTCAACTCCATCAAAGACTCCAGAAGGATATAATATTACCTAAGTAAATGAGAAGTAAGCAACTTACAAAACTCTAGAAATCACAGAGACATCTCATTGCCTGGATAGTCACCCAAAGTTCCTCTGTACAGTTGGGGCATCCATCTTTGGCCTTCAGGCCTACAGTATCCAGAGATATTTCCATGAAGCCAGAAATTTCGAAGGCAGTTCAGTCAGTATCTGCTATGTCCTGCAGAATGTCTCACACACTATTTCATGAGTCAGGAACTCCAAAAAACCATCTCATCGTTAGGCAAGTTCAGCAGTCCTCTCTCTGAGGATTCTCTGTGTCCACTTTATGCAACAGTCCAGGCAAGAGCAGTTTCTTGCCCAAATGGCTATCAAACTCCATAAGGAGCTTCTTTGATGCCCATCTTCCTCTTGAAGTAGATTGGTGCTGCCAGGAGCAGATGTGTCTCATTGTCATAAAAAATCTAAGTTATTAAAACATTAAATACCATATTCTGTAGTCTTTGAAAGATATTAGAAATGCCTATCTAACTGAAATATATTTCTATATATGTAGAAAATCTAACTAACATGACTACAAGCTTGACTATTATCGATGATTATTCATTAGCAACCTATATTTCCTAATTACATATTACATTTTTAAATCAACTACATACCATCATAATACCTTAATCAAGATCAGAAATACACATACATATAAAATTGACCTTAAATTTATATCAAGAGAGTAAAATTTATACCAATGTAAATCATTCATATCTATATCATTTCTCCCTTTAAATGTAAAAAAATCATTTATAAACAATATCTGGGAATGTGGACGTAGTTATTTCTCTCCAAACTGCTTTCTGCTGAATGGGGATGCTGTTATTTAGGTCTTTCATGGTATAACCTGTGTGCCAGTGTCATCTCAGTCTGCAGTTGAGTGAATTAATTTTTGAGGTTATTCATAGCAACCTTTCTGGAGGGAGTGGTCTATCATACCATATTGGGATAGAAGCAATCTATAGGGTATCATTTTCTGTGAAAACAAAAGAAAAATCTCTTTTCCAAAGTATCATATCCTTAGATCCAAATTCTGAAGTCAAGGTATTTTTAAAATAGCAGCATTTGTAAACAAATATCTTTTAGCAGCTGTTGCTCCTTCCTCAGCATTCAAACAATTCAAAGAGAGCATAATAGCATACAGTATCAAGATTCTCTGTGTATTTTCCATTTTCGTGTGGCTTTATTTTAACCTCTATTTCATTTACTTTTACTTTTAACTTTTTGCTTTTTGAGACAGGTTCTCTGTATATCTTTGACCTAGAATAACTCTGTAGACCAGGCTGTCCTTGAACTCACAGAGATCCGACTGCCTCTGCCTCCCCAGTGCAGGGATTAAAGGCATGTGCTACCACACCTTGAAGTCACAGAGGTTAATCTACCTCTGCCTCCCAAGTGTTGGGATTAAAGGTGTGTACCACCACGACAAACTACTTCCTTTTTTTCTTTTTCTTCTTTACTTTTGAGAACTTTAACCTTTAGCCTGCATATATTTTTAACACATTGTAAACAATTTAGCCATTTTCTTCGACTTTGAATCTTTCTTTTATTGTATATCTCTCTTTTCCTAATCACATGAGTCTTTTATTTACCAAACAATATCGGTAGGACTAAAGCCGTGACTTTGGCAGCTGGATCCAGCCCATTCCTTAGCTTTCCAGCCTCACAGCAAAGGTACCAGCTGTATCCATGTTTATCACCACAACTCTGTGGCGGTTCAAGGTCCCTGCCAGCAAGCAAGCTGCAACAGTGTCAAACAACAATCAAAATCTCCATAGTCAGGACCGCCTGCTTGAAAGAGTCAGAGTTTGCCCTGGCAGGAAGACCCAGAAAGCCGGAATTTTAAGACAGTGCAGCTTTTTTCCTGCCACGGCTGAAAACTGAAAAGCATGCAGTTAATTTTCATCAACACCATTTAAGTGTTTTGTAGCAGGACCTCTTAAAAGAGCTGCAGGGTTTTGCAGCTAAAGCTGAGTCAAGAAGCCTCTCTTAGATGAGAGTGCTTGCTCTAGCAAGCAGAGCAGACCCGAGAAATTGCTGCTATCAAGAAAACATGCTTTACTCTATTCTTTCCCAAGCTTTCTCAAGCTTTCTGTGGATTCAGTTGTTCACGTGGGCACCATTCTGTAGTGATGAGCTGCGGGCAGGCCTGCTTTTCATCTCGCCTGACTCCCACATGGCTAGCTTTACACCCGAAATAACAACACACAAACTGTATTCATTTAAACACTGCCTGGCCCATTAGTTTCAGCCTCTTACTCACATCTTGATTAACCCATATCTAATAATCTGTGTAGCACCACAAAGTGGTACCTTACCAGGAAGATTCTAGCATATGTCCATCTTGGGCTGGAGCTTCATCGCATCTATCTCCCTGAGGAGAGGCAGGGCAGTCTGACTAACTTTCCAGCATTCTGTTCTGTTTACTCCACTCACCTAAGGGCTGACCTACAAAATGAGCCAGGCAGTTTCTTTATCCACCAATGAAATCAACTCAAACAGAAGACCCTCCCACATCAATGTAGTATTATATAGACTGAGAAGGGTAGACTTATATAAATATATATATTAGCAATTAATGAAAAAGATTGCTTGAATTTAACAAGTTTAATAAGGGGAATATCAAGGGCTTGAAGGGAGGAAAAGGACAGATAAAGTTGTGATTATAATCTCAAATCCAAAAAGAAATGATTTATGAAAACTAATGTTGACAGGAAGTTCTGTCTTGTACTGTGAAAGGATTTTTTTCCAGAATAGGAATCGCTGACCTATGAAAGGCTTTGAAAGTAAATTTCTTGCATTTTCTTCTGCTTTGTTCTTAAATACTTTCTGCACCAATGTATTTATTGTTTATTTGTCAGTCACTGACACAGTCTGTAGGGTGCTGGGGGGAAAAGGCCTCAGTGATCCTACCCACATGTGAATGCTGTTGTCTACAATAGTGATTTGCCAGGCACTGGTACAGGAGTAAGTAAATTATAGTATTTTATGGCACATTATTCTATGACTTTGGGAGGAAATTGTCATCATTTATTTTTAGAATATTTGTACACACACACACACACACACACACAAATAACTCCTTGCAGTTTAAGTGATTAATTAATATAAATTCTTATAATCAGATTTATTATGTTCATATTTCTATTTTCTTCATACGTTCATTTCTTCCTGGTTTCTTTGGCTTACCTTGCTAAAAGTGACTATCTTTCAATTCAGTACCTAAAATTTTCATGTTTGATAGCTTAAGTACTAAGGCCATGGGTCTTACTTTCTTTTTCTGTTGTAATAAAATACTCTGGCAAAAGCAACTTACCATAGAAAGGGCTTATGCTTCTTTGATTTGGGTTATAGTCTTATATGGCAGGGTAGTCACAGAGGCAGCTGGTCATGTGGGTGGTCACATTATATCCACAGTAAGAAGTAAGTACTCAGGCACCCCTTGCTCACCTTGTAGTTTTCACTCCTAAACAGCACAGGATGTTTTGCCTAGGGAATGGTGCCACCCACATATGGTGCCTTTTCCCCACTAAATTAAGAAAGGAAACAAGACAATTCCTACCCCTACCACCGATATTCCCAGAGGCCCAGGTGATTCTAAATTCTGCCAAGTTGATCTTTAACTGGAACAATTGGAATATAAAATTAATTTATTAATTAAAAGTGTTTTGCAAAACATGCTCATTTTAACCATCCCATAAGCAAACTTTACTCCACATTCACTAGACCACCATTCTACAATACACTCTGATTTTTCTAAGAGCTCTTTCACATTAATACTTTCCCCTCTTATGTGTATGAGTTCCTTTGTTTCCATTATTTTCCCCATTGTTTCAGCGTAAAACAGAACCCAAATTGTTAGAGCTTCTTCTAGAGTTATTAAGAAAAGTATGATTTTGCTTTTAAAACTTATCATCTTGATTATTTTATGTTGAATCTCTACTGACTTTTCATAAATTTTGGCTTTGCTCGATGGAAAGATATTGTGGTGGTTAGTTTGTTTTTTCAACCAACACAGTCTGTAGCTTTCTGGGAAGAGAGAAACTTATTTAAGAAATTGTCTCCCTTAGAATGACTTATAGGCAAGTAGGTGGGGGCATTTTCTTAATTAATGATTGATTTATAGTTGTCCAGCACAGTGTGGCAGTGTCACCCTTGGACAGGTAGTCCTGGAACATATAACATAGAAAAATAAACTATATTCTAAAGACCAAGTCAATAAACAGTGTTCCTCCATGACCTCTGCTTTAGCTCCTGCCTCTAGCTTCCAGCTCTGCTTGAGTTCCTCCCTTGGCTTTCTCCAATTATGGGCTGTGATTGGGACATTCAAGCCAAATAAACCCTTGCATCCCCAACTTATTTTTAGTCAGTGTTCCATCACAGCAAAATAAAACAAACTAAGAATAAAATAAATAAAATAAGAATAAAATAAAACAAACTAAGATGGCTATAAACCATGAAACCTGAAAGCAAAATCTTTGTTGTTGTTGTTGTTGTTGTTGTTGTTGTTCTTTTTCTAGTTTTTCAAGACAGGGATTCTTTGTGTAGCCCTGGCTGTCATGGAACTCACTCTATAGACCAGGTTTGTTCAGAACCCAGATATCTGCCTACCTCTGCATCTTGATCACTAGGATTAAATGTGTGTCACCACCACCTGGCTGAAAGCATAGCCTTAATGAGAAATATCCATGACATACTACATTTTAACTTTATATATTTATAAATGTGAATATTTGTAAAATACTGTAAAATAATATGAAAAGGTTTCCCATGCTACTTCTTAGCTCTTCCACAGGTCATAATATGTCCTTTATCCTACTGCTGTTCTTTAAGAAATAACTACAGCTAGAAACTGAATAAAGAAGAAATATTTAGTTAGTTATAGCTTTTGAGGCTTAAAATATGATGTTAGGTGACCCCATCTGTTTAGTTTTGTTTGAAGATTCTGTTGACTATATAACAACATGATAGAGGAGATGAAACAGAACTGGTTATATATAAAAGGAATAGATTACAAAATGAGACAGGTAACCATAGAGATTTCGAGATCAGGTCTTCTACAGTAGTGAACAGCATAAGGTTTCCAGAGGGCAGCACCTCAAGTGACTTGGATATTTTTTCTTATTCTAGGCCCCTCTTTGAAGTTCTACTACCTCAAGATAATGACCCTCTCTGGACTAAGACATTAACAACTGGACCATTGAGGGACAAACCACATCTAAAGAACAGTTTTATCAGAAAAAATAATGTAACTGCCAAGGATGAAAAATTTTTAATTAGAATATCAAGTGTAGAAACCACAAATGCATTGACATTTTGTTTTCTGATTTACATGTCTCAAATTATATTATACTATTTATTTTAATGTTTTGGTTAAAATCATTATTTTAAATATTGTTTAAAATCAATATTATTGGTTATATTTTTAGAGTTAAGTTTTCCAAAGTTATTCCTTAATGCTATTATATTTTGTTTTTTGATTGTTTTATTTTTTTAGCCAAATATAAAAATGGTCTCCAGGGAATATGAAGTTTGTGTTTGTAAGTGTGTGTGTGTGTGTGTGTGTGTGTGTGTGTGTGATTTGATTTACTACATAATTTATCATATCAAGGTAATTTTGTCCCATTTTCCCTTCACTCCCATACTGTATAACTGAAAGTCTTTCAAAAAAAAAGCAACTAATTATCCACCTAGTATCAAATGGTTGAGACAGATAATAAGGCAATATGATTTTTTAAAATGATTTTAGCACCACACAGATGAGCATAAAAGAAAATACATGGCCTGGTAAAGAGGCATTGTGTGCCCACAGCCCACAGTCTATCAAAGCCACAGCAAGGATGAACACCAGCTGTAGTTTCCTATGTTAAGTAGTTCTAAAGGCCAGGGAACTGTCAAACCTTTTCTTTGTCCACAAATTTTCTTCCATAGGGCAAATAGGTAAGAAAAGTTTTTACACTATCTGACAGAAAAACAAACTAAAAAACAACCAACCAAACAACAGGAACAAAATCACTAGACTTGTTAAGAATCTACAAACTATTGGGGATATTTTAGTAATAAAAAATTCAAAGATAAATTTTATAATATATAAAATTCAAATTGTTAAACAGAGATGCCAGATTCTCCAATAAATAAAATACAGAGTAAATATAGGACAAAATCATACCAAACTATAAGGCTTTGAAATGTATAGGTTAGATCAGTAAAGAATGTCTTATAGAGCTTTTTACCTGATTATTTTAATATAGTCAAATAAGTACTAAATTTATCTTGTTTTTACTGATTTCTTTGTACATGGCCAAATTTTCTTGTTCTTATTTTTCATATTATTGTCATTATAATATTCACAATTTTAAGTCACCTCAGTGTTACCATGTCTTGAAAGTACCTCATCCAGATGAGAGCCTATTTGCACTCTCTGAAAGTGACAGTCTCCATATTAATATTATTCAATTACACATTTTTCTTTTGCTCAAAGATTTTACATAATTTTAAAATTTCCTATAGCAACTTTCAGAAGCATATCCAATTCACATTTCCAGTTTGATTCCTTATGCCTTTTGTATTACACTCTTCTAGCTGTTTTGTGAATTACTGTCTAAATAGTCCCTGTCATTATGAATAACCATATCATGTTTCATCCTACCAATTAAAACAATCTGTTTTTGAAATGAGCCAACTTCATAAAGTTATCCTTCAATCATTAAATTAGTCAAATAAGGTTGATCACTTAAATAGTTTCAGTACATTTTAAAATTGTTAAAATTTTTGATGGTACACATTCTAAAACTGAAAATAAGCAATGTTTTCAAAATTACCTTATTTAGCCATTTTTCTTGTGTGGAAAAGAGACAGGGTCAAGTTTTTATTAAATATTCTTCTGAAAATGAAGATCTGGATTCCAATTATCTTTTATTTTGTTGGAAAAGAAAACATCTTAGTGTTTCTTTATTAAAGGCAGAAAAATGCATTTATTCATTTATATTATCAATTGATACTTATTATCAAGTGGCAGATCAAAAGTAACAGGTGAAAGAATATAATCCACTGATTCTACAAGATTCCCAATGTAATGATCTATCTCTTTAAGGGATAAGCCATGCCCACTCCTTCCTCCATCCACTGAGGCAAGCTGATCATCAGCTTCCAACCTGAGTTCTCTCTCTCTTTTCTGTCTTCCTCTTGGAGAGGCAGCTTCTGCCTCTCTCCCCACTTCTCCCCTTCCCCTGCTTCTGTCTCTCTGTGTCTCTCTCCTCTCTCCTCTCTCTGTCTCTCTGTCTCTCTCTCTGTCTCTGTCTCTCTGTCTCTCTCCCCCCCTCTCCCTTTCTCTCTCCCCTAATAAGTGTCTAACTTTACTCTGTTTGGTGTTCCTATGTCTGTGTCTCCCACCCCCAGCTGCCCACATGGCTTGCTGGGGACCAGCCACCTTCCTGGTGCGTGGTCTTGTGCACAGTCCCTGCCTAGGACTGGCTGCTCACACTACCCACTGCTGTGGACTCCCAGCAAATCCATTTCACCCACAAGTTAAAAAGAAATAAAGCCAATTACCATATGTAAGGAGTACAATAGATGTCTGTCGTAACTAGAATATTGTGAGCAACCAACACAGAAAACTTCTGTGCTCACTACACGTTTTGCTGCTTCAGGAACACTGGATAGGAACCATGATTTTGTAATAACAAAAGATATACCAGTCATGAGATTTCTGATAACAGATTTACCAGTCATGATATTTATGTTATACATGTATTTTAAAGCTGAGAATAAAAGAAAACCCAATCATTTCTCCTCAGTAGATCCACTGTATTCTATAGAGACTCTGTCTGAAACACATTGCATTTAAAAAAAAACAATTATACCCCCAAAAGATTTATTATAGCAAGGAAAATGTTGGAGTAACTCACAGTTCAGAAAATACATGGTATTTATACTGGACAACCCTCATTTGACTTCATTCAGCTTTCTTCTTTTTTTCTTAAATTGTTTTTATTGAACTATATATTTTTTCTCTTCAAGGTCAACCTAGTCTACAAAGTAGACTCCAGGAGAGCTAGGTCTATTACACAGAGAAACCCTGTATCAAAAATCCAAAGAGAGAGAGAGAGAGAGAGAGAGAGAGAGAGAGAGAGAGAGAGAGGCAGCTTTCTTTTACATGGCAAATAAATTTAAGAAACTAATAAAGATAAGCCTCACTGAAATTCTACCTTGAAATATTTATAGGAACTTCCACAGTAGACCATTATCTTTCACCTAAAATGCTTCTTTCTGTAGATATTATTGTGTATATGAACAGTATCTTATTAACACAGCATTATATAATGTATTAATAACTTTCACATAGCTGTGCCCAAATACTTAATACAGACAATGTAAGGGAGAAAAAAATTATCTAGTTATTGCCACACTCCGTCATGTAGGAAGGTTCACTTTGCAGTGGGAAGAATTTTCAGCAAGTCTTGATATATCTTCCTAGATCTGAAAACAGGAAGTTTGGGAATGAAGTAGACACCCTTGGATTCACTCTCAGAGTTGTACTCTTTCCAGCTCAGCTCCATCGCCCAAATGCTCTACAACTTCCTGGAAAAGTATTAACAGCTGCAGGCAATGGTTAAACACATGAACTTAAGGGGGACATTCTATATTCAAAACATTACAGAATCAAACATAGCAGTATATTTATGAATATTTTTTCTTTGTTAGTCATTTGTTTGTTTTTTTTTCCCTCAATTTGATTCAAATTAGAATCATTTGGGAAGAAGAAACCTAAAGTGAGAAAATGCCCCCACCAGACTGGCCTATAAGCAAGAGATGGGCCATTTTCCTGATTAATGGTTGATGTGGTAGATCCCACCCCACTGGCACCAATATCACCCTTCTGCAGGTGTTTCTGAGTTTGCTGAGCAAGGTTTGCGGAACAGTCAGGGAAGCAGCATTCCTCTGTGGACTCCTAGTTCCTACCTCCAGGTTCCTGACAAGTTACTGCCATGGCTTTTCTTCATGCTGAACCACCCAAGTTTCAGGACATTTTATTACAGACACAGAAACCTAGCTAAGACAATTTTAAAAAGTCAGTACATTGTAATAAAATCAGCATACATACTATGATGTTGTACTGTAAATCTAACAATTCAAGACAAGTTTTACAATTACAATTACACAGTTTGAAGAACTAAGATTGCAAATTTTAGATGCATAGCTTTAAATAGCATGGCACAGTTTGGGAGGGCTTTTCAAAGTTAAAAGTACTGGAAACATGAATCAAAATTTCTCTGATATCGAACTCATGTAACTAAGCCTTAACCTAGAATCAAACAATTGTTCTTCCTTCCCAACTGATATAGTTGTTTTTCGTTTTATATTTTTTCAAAACTATTTATTTTAATTTTTGTGTGTGGCATTGTGGATTGTGGGGATGTATCTTCAAGTGCTTGTGCTTGTGATCTCTGTGGAGGTCAGTTGTGGATGTAGTTTCTCTCCTCATTGGCTCTCCATTATTTTTAAAATTCTTATATCAAGACAAATCTGTCACTTAACCTGTACCTCCTTAATTTGACTAAGCTAGCTGATCAATGAGCTTTAGGATCTGCCTATATTCATCTAATTCTCCACTCCTCCAAGAATGCGATCATTGCCATGTGATGCAACATTGGATGTTTTAAGCAGTTCTGTGGAAACAAACTTAGGTCCTCATGTGACAGAACAAGCACGCTACTGACTGAGGTATCTGCCATCCCCTTTACATCCTTACTGTGATGACTTCTAATAGTTGTATGTTAAATTATGCTAGCTTTGCGTTCCTGGAGAAAGACCTGATTTTAGTAGTATACATAGTTGATAAACTATCAAATGTATATTTTTAGTGTTTTTGCAGAAGATATTTCTCATTTGCTTTTGAGAGTAATTCCCTTGTAGATTTTCTTTTTAACTATGCCACAATCATTCAGGATTTTTGCTTGTTTTTGGTTTGATGTTTGTATCTTTGTTTATTTTTGTGGGTGTATGACAGTGAGAGAAGGAGAAAATAAACTTGATTTTTTTTTTAATTTTCTGAAAGCAATTGCATGTAAAGTCATTGTTAACGATGTTCATAGTTAAAATGTCTTTGGAAAAAAACTTTTTATTTATGCCATTTTTGTTACATACTCAATCATTATAATATGTACAGAACCATTCAGATTTCTGTATTTTCTGTTCAAATTAACAAGCTAGTTTTGGAATATTAAATTGGTCATTTCATCTAAAGGAAGGGATTTACTCTCATATTTCTCATAATCTTGTGTTAGTTTGAATAAATGTAACAATTATAAAGGGGTCTTATTTTAAATTCCTGACTCTAAAATAAATTTATCATCTATATTTCTCTTTGTTGTTTATTTTTGATAATTTAATTATGACTTTTCTCTCTTTCCCTTTCTGTCCCTAAACTCTTCCCTCCTTTCCTTCATATTTATGGCCTCTCTTTTCACTGATTCTTACTACATGCATATATACATATGCATCATATGCATAATTAAATATAGTCAGTTACATCTACATAGTGTTACTTGCATGTATGTTTGACACTGGACAACCAGTTGTGTGCTTCTAGCTGCCCAGGGTCAACTCTCCTGTTCCCAGCTGTGTTCAATTGCCTACTGTAGTTCTCTGTGTAGGGTTGAAGTCTCATGGGCTTTTTCTTGTTCACGTTGAAATGTTTATTGGCATCATCTTGTTCAGCTTATGTTCAGGGGGTTATTTTGTTGAGATTTTGCAGGGGTGGATTCTAATGTTGCTAGGAGACAATCTCACAGAAAACTCCCTGCTTCTGTGACTCTTAATCTATCTGTCTTACTCTTCTACAATGATTTCTGAGACTTGCTGTTGTGCTGGACTGTTTTATAGATATATCTGCTGGATCTTGGTGACACAACATTTTGATTTGCTTTGGTTTTCTGTGATGGTCCCTGTCTGCTCCAAAGAGAAGTTTCCTTGATGAGGGGTTGGGTGAAGACTGAATTTATAATCTATACACAAATGTGTATAGATTGTTGTTAGGAATTATGCTAGTTTTGTGGTTTTAGATTCTTCTTTAGATACTAGGTCTGGTATCCCTGTGGTTGAGCATTTTTGTAGGAGGAGGCTGCTTCTTGGTTCCTAGCTGCTTAGGCCTGAAATAATCACATAGAAACTGTATTAATTAAATCACAACTTGGCCCATTAGCTCTATCTTCTTATTGGTTAACTCTTACATATTGATTTAACCCATTTTTATTAATCTGTGTATCGCCACACAGGTATTGACTATGAGCTTGCAGTAAATTGTACAGAACAGGAAAATCAATTGCATGGTAAGAGATGTTCAAATTTATGTACTGTGTTAAGAAAAGACTCCTCTGTAGAATATTTTTAAATGATGTGAAAAGAGGAAAAGAGATGTGAGAACTACATTCTGTAAAAACATTCTGGAAAGAGAAAGTGGCCAGAGCAAAGGCTCTGAGGAAGATCTGTTATTTGTCAGATGGAGAAAGAAGGGCAGAATGTTTGGAGCTAAGTGATCAATAAATAGAGTAGGCAAATGGCATTGAAAAAAGAGAGCAGACTTAGAATATGTACTACTTGGTGGCCATGATAAGTACTTCATAAAATTGTAAATGTGACGGAAGATGACTAAAGCATTATTAGTGGACGTCTATAAAATTTGATACACAAATAAGGTTAAGAAGGCTGTGAAGAGCCTGGAAACGAGAAGATTAAACAGGAGTTGACTGATCCAGTCAATGTAGGCAGTTTAGGTCAAAATAAATACTTGTTAGGCTATGGTATATGTTAGAAAAACAATAATGTAAGTCTTACTATCCATGACATTCTTATAGGCATAAATGATGCACTTTGCTAATGAAGTCATCAAGGAACACCAAGTAGAGTATAATTGGTAGTTTCTGTCCATCCCAGTCTCAGTCGTTCAGTCCAATAAAAAACACACAGAGGTTTATATTAATTATAAACTGGTTAGCCTATTAGCTCAGGCTTATTATTAACTAGCTCTTACAACTTAAATTAACCCATGATTCTTATCTATGTTTAGCCACATGACTTGGTACCTTACTCAGTGAGGCATTCTCATCTTGCTTCCTCTGTGCATGGCTGGTCACTGCATCTCTGTTTTCCTCTTCCCAGAATTCTCCTCTTCTGGTTGTTCCACTTATAATTCCTGCCTGGTTACTGGCCAATCAGTAATCAGTTTATTAAGCCAATATGAGTGACAAATTTTTGCAGTACACAAAAGCATTATTCTACAAAAAACATGTTTGAAAATATTTAACTGATTGACTAAGGGAATGCTTACTGGTTCACTAATATGCTAACTATAAAGTGATATAACAACTACTATGTAGGAAATAAAGGAAAAGTCAATACCTCAATTCAGAAATACACTTCCATTTTAAGATATGATTCAATACTTAAAAAGCTTTTTTCAGCATTTTTGATAATTTTTGTTCAGTTTTGTTTTGAATTTTAGAATTTAATTCTAAGAGGGAAAACGTTGTCAAAAGCTTTATATTTTAGAGAACAGTTAGCCCAATTTGAAAAGATTCATATATTTTGTAATTAATTGGCATATATATAATCTTATCTAAATATTCTTATACTTTAAAAAATAGTAATTGTATTAGTGTTGACATCTACTCACTTTCCTTGCTGGTTTTAATGCTTTGTCATTGGAACAGTAAAGAGAAAATAATTTTGCTAAAAATGTTAAAATTTGCTACTACCTAAAAATTACTTTTTATATTACTGTTGATGTTTTTGATACATGGTCTTAAAAGTTGCATTTGATGATGAATTTTTAGAAGCAATAGGTGTTTCATTGTTTTCTAATTTTGTTTGATACAATTTTGGCATTTCACATAAAACTTGTTTCTTCTTTTTTTATTTTGTGAAAGCATTTATCAAGTTCAGAAATATTTTTTTTGTAAGCCCAACAAGCTATGGACATTTTAAAAATGGTTATTTTACATTTCCAAAATTTACTTCAAAATTTATTTTGTTCAGTTTCAGGAAAGAAAATATTGTCTTAACTTTCAGATTTAGAACACCAAAATATTCTGTAATCAATCATAGTGACCAATATTGAAAACTCAGGATAGTTTATGTATGTTTTTTTCATGAATACCTTTAAGTATCCATTAAAATTTCATGTGTTCAATACATTTTTATTTTATCTATTTCCTACTACATGTCTTCAACTCTTCCAAGACGCAATAACCCTTCTCCTTAATGACTTCATTATTATCCCCCAGAATACATTAATGTGGGCTATAGGATCATCTACTAGTTCATGGGAAACACACCGTTATCTGTGTCTCAAAAGAGTAGTGACTTTTCCTCGTACAGCAGCCCTTAACTGACAATAACTCCTCCACTAGGGTGGGGCATCCTGAGCCTCTCATCCATCCTCCCAGGAATTTTGTTGGGCTTAATACTGTTCAGAATTTTTTTTGTAGGTAACCACACTTTCTGTGAGTTGATGTAAGCATTAGCTATGCCATAGCAAAATATGGCATTTTATAGCTCTTGTCCTCATCCTTCGGGCAGTTATGTTCTTTGTACCCATTCTTTCAGGATAATTCCCAAACGTTGGCTACCAGGGGGTAGATATATGAGGCATCTATGGCCAAGTACTGACAGTCATTTTTTCACCACTCTGATGAGTTATAAATCACTTTAAACAACTACCCACAGCAAAAAGAATCTTTTCTAACCAAGTTTGAGGGCAAAGTATGACTAAACATAATAAGGGTGTTGGCAACATGGCCATCTAATGAAAAAAAATACCAGTAGGTTTTACCTAAGACCTGTGATACCCTAGTTTTGGTCTTCAAACAGGTTACAGTAGCAGACATAAAATCTGTCCTGTGCATCAGGCCTCAAATCCAGCAAGAATGTGGTTGATTCCTTCCATAACCAATATCATACCAAAGGACACTACTTATCAGGCTGGTTAGTATTGTAACATGGAGGGTCAAGCCCTAGGTAAGACCACTGATGCCCACATCTTTCCACCCCTAGCAGACTTTACAGCATCTTCCTTCACTATGAAAAAAAAGTCAGTAGGGAAATAGTTTAGTGATCAGTTGAGACTGATTTCTTGATGTCCTACAACTGCAATGGGAAATTACTTAAGCAATAGAGTCTAGCTATGCAAGTATAGTAGGCAAACAAGAGCAATGGCGATCACCTATGTTCTTTTTGCAGGCCCCTGGGCCCTTTCTGACCAATAGGAACCCACTGTAAAGTATCCAGTTCCAGAGGTTGGCATATAGATTTTCAGTAAATAAGCAATGTTCTCAGGAAAAGTGCTTCTACACATTCAGGATACCTCTAATGAAACTCCTTTTGGCATATTATAATTTTACTTAGCTTACAAAGTATTGGGTTCCTGTAACATTAATTAATACACATATCATTTTGGTTAAGTAATCTACTCTATGTTCTCCCTTATCCCTTTGCCCCATGCCTACTTAAATTTTTAATTATAAATAGCCCATAAGCCCAGATCACAAAACTCTCTCCCAGGGTTCAGGTCAGAGGCCACAGTTTAGTAAAGGCAACTTGGAAAATTTCTGGTCTGAGGGGGTGAGAATGAACTCAAACTTGTGCTGTTTGAGTCGTGTTCTTTATTCTTCTGCCACCTCAGATTCTACCTCTGTATTTTCTAGTTCTTCTCTGTTTCAATTCCCTGTTCCAATTCTTTTTTTCTCTGTTTCTCTAGCCTAAATATACTTAAAAAAACACAGGAGGCTGAAGCATCAATAAAAAAGTTACACGAGTTACATCTCATTGGTCCAAAGAACATTCCATTGGGTGAGCGATAAGGGCAGAGCCCTTCACCATGGCAGTGCAAAGCTTCAAGGTTTTTGGAGTAAGATTATGACCAGAGGGCAGGGGCACATTGCCCAGTGAGAAAAGTTTGGAGACATAGGTCTTTTATGAACTAGACTTGGCAGGCCAAGAATGGGCATGATATTTCTAGACTGTTTTGTGTAAATAACCTTGGTTATACATCTGCGCATAACTGTAAAGTTTTTAACTTAAGGTTGATTTACAAAAACCTATATTTAACTTGTTCTGAGATAAAAATGAGCTAATTGTGTACAGTTTGCCTGAGAAGAAATTGCTATTTTTTTGTTTATTCTGAGTAAAAGGAACAAAACAGGCTTTAAGTGTTTTACAACCTCATGAAACAATAGATTCAGTAATGAAGCCTGTCCCAGTATATTTTCTATATATCAAAATTATACAGTTTAATGAGACGTCATCTTCTTGACCATCCACATATATATGTGCGCCCAGTAGAAGGAATGTTTTCACATTTGTCCAAATTTGCCTCTCTCTGCTACCATTCCATGTTTGAACATGTCTAACCTTAGTGTTTCTTTTTCTTATTTTCTTTTTGTCTACATTTTGCTATCTTTCCTCCCTTAAATAGGTCCATTCCCAATGGCCTATTTCTAATTTTGTGATGTTTATATGTACTACAAGTTAGATATCTAAAAACTTTCAAAGCTAGCATCTAAAACTAGATGGTCTCATTCAAAATTGTCTCATTTCATTCATATGCTAATTTTAAAATTTGTATTCTCCTTACAGATGAGTATTATTCTATTTTTTTAAATACAACTATTTTTGCTTAGGCACGTAGGTTGTATTAATTTCCTAGCTCTCATGTTACAACAGCATTGAAAATAGAAGTATCTCCATAATAGGATATACAGTCTTCTGAGTACTTACATAGGAGTGGATAGTTAGGTTTAATTTCTAGCTTTTTGACTTTTTATTATTTTAGAAACATCTAGATTAATTTCCAAACTGAATTACTAGTTTATTTTCTCTCCAATTACTTTTTAATTAACTAATTTTCATTTTTTTACATACCAATCCCAGTTCCACCTCTCTCCTCTCCTCCCATTTCCCCCCTTTCCCTACCCTACCATCCATCCTATTCCCACAGAGAGTAGAGCCTCCTTGTCCCTTTCTCCAAATCCATGTAAGCATTTGTACTTGTTATAACTAATGTGAAATAGTGTTTTAAAGTAGTTTTGGTGTGTTTTGTTGATAGTAAAGATTTTGAGCACAGTTTTAAGTGTCATTAATTTTTTTGTTTAGTGAAACTATAATTACAAAATCCTTCCCTTTTCCCATCTAACTCCTCAATGTACTTCATTCCCTTTTGAAATCATGACCTCTAATACACACACACACACACACACACACACACACACACACACACACACACTTATATTCTTGTCTAGACACAAATCCCCTGTCACATGCTGTCTTATTTAGAGTTTTGGTTGTTGTGATAAAACAGCATGACCAAAAGGTAACTTGGGTAGGCAAAGATTTATTTCATTTATTTCATCTTATTGTTCATCCCCTGGGGAGGTTAGGGCAGGAACTCAAGGCAGAAAGTTAGAAGGAAGAAAATGATGTAGAATTCATGGGAATGGTAATTATTGTATTTCATCCCATGGCTTTCTCATCCTGTCTCCTTAGATCACACAGGATACAACATTCCAGGGTAAGAACACCTATAATGGGTTGAGACCCAATCATCAGTCAAGAAAACACACCACTGTCCTACTTATGGGCCAATATGATGGGCGTATTTTATCGACTGCAATTTTGTCTTCCCAAAAGACTCTAGGTTGTGTCAAGTACCATAAAACTAGCCAACACACATGCACATCTTGGAAAGATTTATCCTATTTTTATGAGATGCCTCTTTGCTCTTTGATATAAAAACTTTTTTTCCATGAGATCCCATTTGTTAATTGTTGGTCTGACTTCTTGCACTATGAGAGTCATATTCAGACAGTCCATTCCTGTGTCTAAAATTGAAGAATATTCTCTTCTTTATCTTCTGACAGTTTCATAGTATTAGGTCTTATGTTAAGGCAGTTGACCTATTTGTAGTTGAGTTCGTGCTGGTAAAGAGATAAGGATTCAGTTTTATATCACTGTATTTCAATATCTAAATTTCTCAGCATTGCCTGTTATAGATGCTGTATTTTTTCCAATATGTATTTTTGGTGTCTTTGTTAAAAGTCAGATATGTGTGTTTATGTGACCTAGTATTTGGATCCTTTATCCTAGTATGTTGATCCATGTTTTTGTTTTGTTTCAGTACATGCTTATTTTAATGTGATGACTCTGTATTATAATTAGAAGTCAGGTATGATGATACCTCCTACAACATTCTTTTTTCCAGGATTGCTTTGGCTATATTTTGTTGTTGTCATCATTGTTTCTGATTTATATTGTGTGTGTGTGGGAGGGGTGTTTATATAAATTTTTGGATTGTTCTTAAGTATTTGAGAATAATAATCCTTTACCTGTGATTAAGATTGCACTAAATATGTGGATTGCTTTTGTTAGGAAGGCCACTTTCAAAATTGTATTTTGAGATATATTTCTTCTCTTCTTCCTCATTGCCTCTTCATGAGGTTTGTCATAAAGGAATGTTGTATTTTGTCAAAAAGAGTCTTTATCTGTCGATATAAACACAGAGCTTTCCCAAAGGTCTATGTGGCATATAACATTTATTAATCTTTGTATATTGACCATTCATTCCATGGAATTAAGTCAACTTGATTATAATTAATGGCATTTTTGAAGTGACTTTGAATTTGATCTGGTATCATTTTACCAAGATTTTTGTATCTATTTTGTTATAGATGTATATCTATAATTTTTTATTTGTTGTGTCTATCTGATGTGGGATTTCCTTCTGTATGCTGTGATTACCACTGATAAATAAAGGAACTGCTTGGGACCTATAGCAGAGCTATAGGGGAACAGAGCTAGGCAGGGAAAACTAAGCTGAATCCTGGGAGAAAGGAGGCAGAGTGAAGAGAAGCCATGGAGCCACTGCCAGAGACAGACATGCTGAAATTTTGTAGGTAGGCCATGACCTGGTGGTGATGCACAGATTAATGGAGATGGGTTAAATTAAGATATAAGAGTTAGCCATTAAGAAGCTAAAGCTAATGGGCCAAGCAGTGATTTAAATAATGTGGTTTCTGTGTGATAATTTTGGGGTTAAGCAGCTGAGAACCAACAAGTGGCCACCTCCAACATCTATTTTTTGGTTTTAGAATACAACTGGTGAAATTTACACACTCCACAAATACCTTCTAGTTGGTATTAATGTATTACATCTATCTCTGTCAAATGAGACTGCATCTATTTTTTAGCCAATTAAACGTAAGAAATGTTTCCCTCTTTCATAACTATTTCCACCAATCTGCTATAAGTATTCTTAAATAAAAATAGTTCTTATTGTTAATGGCGTATAAGGGATTTCAATATTCTATTTTATATAAGAAAAAATTTTCTGTGACAAACAGCAAGACTTGCTGATAGTATAATATTAAAATGTTAAGCATATGGCCTTAAAATGTAGGGTAGCCAAAAAATCTGTTTATTCATATATGTCAATATATATAAAAGGAAGCAGGGTATACACTCTATATTGTGTTTATATGTTTGTTTTTAGATGCCATTTGGGGGTTTTAGCTAATTGTTTTTTGTTTCCATATGCATGACTCTATTAAACTGAAGTGTGTGGCAAATAGTACAGTGAGATCTCTATTGCCTTTTGGGGTTATCAGCATGCTGTCAGAACAATCTATAAACACATTAGTGTCCACCACTATAAAGTACTGAAATACGGCATACTTTATCCCAATTCACAGAGTTTCAGCAAACACAACCATCTAGTCGGTATCATTGCCATCAGAAGGGGTTATTTATTCTATTTTTAAACCTATCAGAATTCCATATGAATTATATGGTTACTTCAGAGAAGGTGAGCATATTCTTCCAATGCTCAAAAAGTTGTGTAGAATTTTAATATTTTTCTCATAGATTTATTTTTGTGAATCTTATATCTCACTTGCATCTTTCTCTTTTTTGGTTTTTCGAGACAGGGTCTCTCTGCAGCTTTAGAGACTGTTTGCATGTTTCTATGGTCCCCACTTCTTCACTAAGATCATTGCTCAAATAAGCATTGTCATAAAGCTATAAAATTATATTTTCTTCATTAGATCTGAAAAAGAAGCCACAGGGTTAAGGCTGAAATAATTTATTTTCATGAAATTAATTATTAGCCAAGTTTTCACCTCTGCGAGAGTTTTAAGTAACTGCCCCCCTTTCCTTTTGAAGCATCTAACAAGGAACTATCTGCTTTGTTAAGAGTCTTGCTTTGTTAAAGAGAAGGCATTCATGTAAAATGATGAACTTCTAACAGAGTTATTTCTTAGCTATTCATCCCAGGGAGAGGTTGAAGAAATAGCTAACATAAAATAGATAAACTTGAAGTTAATTTGCTGCAAGAAAATTTGATGCGTAACTACTTTTTCAGTTGTTCATGATGGCCACAAAAGGGCAGCTCTTCAGACAGTGGTAGTAGAAATAAATAAAGAAAGCCACTTGTGCTGTAGGAACCATAATATAATATCTTACACAGGTCCCTAAGGCAATTATTTATAAAACATAAGTAACTTGGATATGCTTTTATGCAATTCTTCAGCATGTCTATTTCTGTTTGTTCTTGAAAGAAGACCATGTATTTTTCTCATATCCATGAAGCTTCCTGTGAGATTTCAGAAAAACAGCCTGTTATCTTAATTTATTTTCATTATCTTATTAGAGAAACCAGACTATTGCATTTAAAATGAAGCTTATTTTACATTTAGATGATCAAAATCTTTGTGTACAAAACCTCAAACCAATTAGCCTATATTTATTGGCGTTCCCTATTTGCTAGCAATTGGCATAGTCTACACTAAGTATGAAAAGCTAATATAGTTTAAATTAACAAGTTTTTTAAACCGTGAATCTGTTTATAAGCTCTTGTTATTAATTTGAAGTTTAGGCAGTTTTAAAAGAGACAAATCAAAAGCAAACTAACTACTAGCATGTAACTTCTGATGTTGCTGAAACAATGATTTTGAACCATTAGAAGCCAGAGTAGGAGGATAAATTTAGCAAATTATATCTGTAATTATTTCAAACCAAGTTTTGCCTTTTCCATACATTGAAGGTAATTTGAAGGAGTTATTTAAATGCATAGAGTATTTGGAGTTCTGATAAAGGTAGTAATTAACTTAGATTCTGAATTGCTTTTGTTTATCTCTCTTTAGAGGCTACAAAAGAAACCAGATATCTAGTAAGTTCCATAATAAGGCATGTGGATAAATAAGAACAAGGAAGCACAGAGTGTCCGAAAATGACCAAAAAAGAGTATCTGAGAAGTTTCTGGGTTTCAACCATCATGTGTACAGAAGTTAGAGTTCTCAAAGATTTAATATTAAGAAGAAGTCTTTATAGGCAAATGCCAGCCCCAGTAGGTAGAGTGCATGCATGTGAGAAAACTTAGTATGTTTTATGAATTCTTTACTGATAAGTGTATTTCAGGCAGAATTAAAGAGAATGGTAGTGAAAATTTATAGCATGTGTATATTTTTACTTGAAGAGCTCAGATTTCATACAGATAACCTCAAGAATAAGTATGGCTGTAAAAGGAAACATAGTTTTTCAAGCTCAGAGGAGTGGGATTTGACTCAGTCTAAAGGAAGGTTATCAGAGAATTCTCCTGGAAGAAATGTCACATGAATTGACCCTTGACATATTTACAGGAGACAGTCACATGAAGAATTAGGAGATGAGGGTATAGCAAGTAGCACTTTCAGATCACAGATAAAGTGAAGTAAAATGGCAAAGGCCATAAAGTTTTTCATAGTTGCAGTAAAGTCTGAAGTAGGATGTAATTGTGAAGAAAGGACAGAATTAGAGCAGTTTCAGGGTATAGGAGATATGTGTGAATTCTAAGAACAATAATAAACAAATGAAAAATACTTGGATTTAATCTTCTAGGTAATAAGGCTCCTATGAAACAAGTAAGAGAGTGTCACCACACCACAGCATCGACTTTGAATCCTTACTTTGCCAATAGATTGGGAAAGAGGGCATAATATTGATATAGTTGATAAAAATCTAACATTAGTCCTAGAGACTATGGGTATAAGGCATATAGATTCAATATATGTTTCAAAAACATTGAAGTCAGTCATGAGACACTTGTTTGGATATCAGAAATGAGAGACTAATAATGTCAAGAATGTCACCAAGAGGAGAAATACACATCTATAGTGTAGTGATGGTTTTCATTCTACCTGTTAGATCTAGATAGAGGCTGCTCAACAAATGTCACGCCTTCTTAGGGAGCCTTAATAGAAAGAAATAATATTTATCACTGAAGGTTACAAGGCTGGGATAAGGTGGTCTGGACACTGGGCTTTGGAATGTTAATAAAATGATTTATTACAAGGAAAGTTAGTAATTGATTCTGCAAATCAAGACATTCCCTTATTTTTGAAAGTTAGATATATTTCAAACTGATATGAAATACTGGTAGAAAGCTCAGTGATTTTGATAAATGATAGAAAGTAGACTTACAACTTTGCTGATTGTCTCTTTGCACTGGTTGTGGTCCATAGCTTTGTTTAAAACTTCTCTGTCTCATATGTTCATTATAAAAAAATAAAACTCCCACACAAACATGGGACTAAGACGTATGATTTTTGGAGAATCAGATATGCCAAGTGCATCTTTCAGTTGTAACACCTCACGTTATATCTGGTAGAAATACATGTTAAAATATTTAGATTTAATTAAATGACTTTAAAATAAAGTTGATTCCCTGATTAATATGAAGACTAAAGCCTAACAAATATATTCTAAAATATTTAAGTGTAGTATTTTTAATTTGAAATCATTGCATAAAATTGTTCATGAATGGAGTAAGCAAGGCACTTTATTAAATTGTACTATAACAAGAAGATAAGAGAATAACTGTAAGAGAAGAGGGCCTACTTTTCATCCTGGCTGCCCGCTAGCTTACACCTGAAATAATCACACAAAAATTGTATTAATTAAATTACTACATGTCCCTTATCTCTAGCCTCTTATTGGCTAACTCTCACATCTTGATTTAACCCATTTCTAATAATCTGTGTTTACTAAGAGGTCTAGGCTTACCGTGAAAGATTTAGCATGTCTGACCTGATGTCTCCATGGTAGCTCTCTCAGACTCTGCTTTCTTCCTCCCAGAATTCAGTTCTGTCTTCTCCACCTACCTAAGTTCTGCCCTATCAGGCCAAGCAGTTTCTTTATTGAATAACCAATGAAAGCAACACATAAACAGAAGGACCTCCTACATCAAAGAACAAATATAAATCTTTTTAGAAACTAATAGACAAAAACAATAGGCCATACTTATCAAGGAAACTGCTATCCTTCTTATGTCCTTCTCACAGGTATTAGAGATTAATGCTGCTAAACTACCTCATGCTTCACAAGTGACTTTCCCTCCAATTCAATCTCAAGGCTTTTTATTCTCTGTGGTAATTTTTATCTTTTTCTTAGTCTTGTTGAATTTTTTCAGTCCAAAACTTTTTTTTTGGGGGGGGGGGTTTCGAGACAGGGTTTCTCTGTGGCTTTGGAGCCTGTCCTGGAACTAGCTCTTGTAGACCAGGCTGGTCTCGAACTCACAGAGATCCGCCTGCCTCTGCCTCCTGAGTGCTGGGATTAAAGGCGTGCGCCACCACCGCCCGGCTCAGTACAAAACTTTTGAAAATATTCTTTAATAGGCAGGCAAATCATTAGATATGCTACACAAGAGAAAAATTAATATTTATTGCACACCTAATTTGTGTTGTAAATTATATAAATTTTACATTTTGTGTAAACTTAGTTCAAATTCAAAATTCTATACAGAGTATAGAATTAGAGATGTTACTTAGTTCTTAGTTCTATAAACAGAAATGAATAAAATAAAATCTCAATGATATATTCAGGATTAAAAAGTCATAAACTGCCTACAGAACAATGTAGCCTAGCAAATGAATATCTGAGGACCTTCTTCAAAGTCCATGTGTTAGGATCCAAAAGGATGTCCTACTTTCATTTCTGTTCCTAATTTAATGCTCTAAAATAGAAGACTTCACCTATTCAAAACTTCGCTTTGAGCACTGGTTTCAATGTTCTTTTGTATTATTGTATCCTTTGATTCCCTCACAGTTCTTTCCTGGATTGCTATCCATTGGCTTCATAACCTCTTTCTTTTTGGACCGTCATGTTATTCTTCTGGGTCTTGGGGTTCTGTTTTCCATATATTGCATTTATAGTCCACAAATCTCCATATTTAAAAAGCCAAATGAAACTGAATATCTGTGTAACATGATCATTGTCCCTGTTCCCTTCCTACATTTCTTGGTGAGTTATTTCTGCCTCCTTTTATATATTACTTATTTTGAAATAGATTTAAGTTAACAAGTATACCAAGATTTTATTCCATCTTTTCCTTTGTATCTTTTATAGTAGTTTCTTATTTCTGCACTTAGAGAATACTTATATATCATTCATCCAACTCCCTTAAAATATATTCGTTCATAAGGTAAAGTACTATATTCAAGTCATATAAAGACTTTGTTCAATATAAGATATATATTATCAAAAGCTTGGATGAAGTGATAGAAGTAAGAAGTTGTCTTTCAACTGATTATACCTTCTATTTCATAGCCAGTTTGGTAAAGGACTTTCGTGATATTTCCTACTTTCTCAACTTCGTAAGGTTATTTGATCTTCATGCTCTGATGAACTGTTTTTCAACACTTTAGTGCATACTAGTTTTAGAACATTTTCAGGATTATGTACCTTCTATCATTTATTTTTTCTCTGATTTAATCATAATTATTTTCATATTAATAAAAATATATGAAACAGAACATTGATAATATCTTCCTTTTTAAGAAACACCAGACCAAAAATATCAAAAGTGCCTTGATTTCCATGAAGCTGTAAGTCTGGAAGCTCAAGATGACAATGCTTGCAGGGACAGCAAGTTTTATGCAGGGTTATGGTTGTCTCTGAAGATCAAGTATCCAGCTGATGCATTCTGTATTATTTTGGATGTTATTGAGAGCAGGGTTTCCTCTTCAGTTTTAGATTTTGTTAAAAATCCCAGCTAAGGGTGATAAATTTGTTCCAATTTATCTTCCTCTTTAAACAGAATCTCAGCACAGACATGAAGCCAACCATACCTTTGAAGTGTTGTTGAACATGGGAACTGAATTAGTGGTGCTGAGAAACAGAGAAAGGCATGGATTTAGCTACATTTTAAAAGAACCACAGGATTTAGATTACATTTGCTCAGCCTCTGGATTGCTCAGGTAAGGAAAAATATCATTAAAAACATTTGATGATTAGCAACAGTTTAAACACATATCCTGGAATTTTTTCATTGCTGACCTACACGTTGTAGATTTGGTTCAGTTTCTTTACAAAAAATAGAAAGGTCCAAAATGTCTACCCCTATTACTTATAAGGAATTTGTCTCACCATGTACTCAGTATATTTCTGGTTTATATTTTGAAATAACTTCTGATCTATCAAAATTTATCAGTGGATTTTTGGTGTTGTTCAAAACTTCTAAGAGATTCTCCAGAAACTTTTTTTTTCTATGTGAAATGTTTCATGTTGGAAATTATCTCAGGAAATTGAGATACAGAACGTTCACTGTTGTTTCTTAAATGTGTAGTTCTGAGTGTTATGATAACCCTCTTGTAGTTTAGAAAGATGATAACAGAAATGAGAAAGCAATAATTTGTCAAAGGTTTCAAAAGAATGGTGCTGATAAATTCTGATTTGAGACATGAAGAACAGGAGATGAACTAAACAATTTCGACATGGAGTCTCATTAGTAGAACCGGGGAATTTGTATGTGAACCTGTGAGGTCTTTGTGGAGACAAAGGCTGGGAAAGCACCAGTGGAAAACAGTCACCTTTGCTCTTTCCCGTTGCACTTCTCAGTTATTGTTCCCAGCCCATCTCTGCTGTTTTGTGTCACCCACTGAATCTCAGAAACACCTTTTACCTGGAATGCCACAGTCACCCTTGTCTAGGTTCGAGAGCAACCAAAGATCAATTTACCCACCAAACAATAACAAGACCAGATATCTCTACCATGATGTTCCTCTAATAGCGTATCTTTAGATCCCTATATTTTAGAACAAAACCAAAAACATGAACAATCAAAACAGTATGCTTTCTCTAAAAGCCACTAGAACCTCAAATTTATCTGAATCACAGGGCATAGTTTAAAAAAGCCATTATTAATAAATTCAAGACTTCAAAGAGGATATGAATGAAGGCATGAATGAAAACTGTGAAGACGCAGAGTTAAATGAAATGAAAACATGTCAAGACATAAAAGTAGAAATTAATAAAAAATTGGAATCACTAAAGAATACCAAAAATGACATAAAATTTGGAAAGAAATTTCAGGAAGTCATAACAGTACATCAAATGAGGGGTAAAATACCCATACCACTACAACAATATAACAGGAATCAATGAACATTGTCTCTTATTAGCTATAAATATTAATGGCCTAAATTCTCCCAATAAAAGCATATAAACTAACTAATTGGATTATTAAACAAGATACATCTTTCTACTGCATCCAAGAAATGCATTTTATCATTAAGGAGGATAAATACCACCTCAGGAAAATGGTATTCTAAGAAATGGACCCAAGAATCCAGCAGGTTCATCAATTATAATATCTGACAATATACACTTTAGACAAATACTAATCAAAAGAAATAAGGAAGAATATTACATATTCTTTAAAGGATAAATCCACTAGGAAGATATTACAATTATAAACATTTATGCACCAAATGCAAAGATGGTCTACTGTAGTTAAATCACATATTGACCAATAAGCAGTGATAGTGAGTGACTTCAATATCCCACTACAAACAATAGACAGGTGATCTAGACAAAAGAGAAACAGTGAAATTAGAGAGCATCATAAATCAAAATGGACATAGCAGACATCTGCAGAACATTTCATCCAAACACAAAAGAACTGACATTTTTTCAGCAGTTAATAAAACAATAAAAACACAACATACTCAAAACTATGGTACACCAAAAAGCAGATATTAGTAACCTGGTGACACACCTGAAAGCTCTAGAACAACAATAAGAAATAATACCCAAAAAAGTAGACAGAAAAGAATAATCCAATCGAGGCCCAAAGTTAATACAAACAAACAAACAAACAAAATAATTGAAAAACTCAATGAAATGAGGAGTTCATTTTTGAGAAAACCAATAAGATTGACAAGCACTTTAAATAAAACTTAAAGAAAAATCAAAATTATAAAATTAAAAATACAAAATATGAATAGCACATTAAACATGAGGACTTAAAGAGACTCATGAGAACGTACTTTAAAAATAGCTTCTACAAAACTGGAAAATGTAAAATTAAGGAATAGATTTCTTGATATGTGTGATCTAGCAAAGTTAAATCCATGTCAAATAAGCAATTTAAATAGACCCATAACTCCTCATGAAGTAGAAGCAAAAATTGAAAATCTGCCACTCAAAAAATGCGCAGGACAAGATGTATTGCATACAGAATTCTAACAGACTTTCAGAGAATTAATGTCAATAATTCTCAAATTATTCCAGAAATTAGAAACTGAAGATGCATTTACTAATTCATGACCAGGTTAGTTTCATATCAGAGGCTCAGCAATGGTTCAATATATATAAATAAATAAACATTATACACTACATAAATCAGTTAAAGAATAAAAACCACATGGTCTACTTATTTAATGCAGAAAACACCTTTGACAAACTTTAATTTTTTCATGATAAAAGTCCTAGAGAGATAAGCAAATAAACAAATTTAATTTAGAGCAGGGCCATAGTCAACATTATTAATAGAAATTCAAATAATTTCCACTAAATTCAAGAACAAGACAGCAATGCTCATTTTTTCCATAACTAATCAACATAGTACTTCAAGTCTTAGCTAGATCAATAAAACAACTGACGAAGATCTATGTGATACTAGTAAGGACATAAGAAGTCAAAGTATATTTATCATACAATGCTATGATTTTATAGTCCCCCCAAACTTCATTATGAAATGTCTACAACTGATAAGCACTTTAAACAAAATATCAGGATATAAAATCAATGCATAAATATCAGCAATCTTCTTTTATACAAGTGACAAACTGAAAGAAATCAGGGAAGCAGTAACTCTCACAACAGCCTAAAAATTAACTTGGAATAATGCTGACCAAGCAAATGAATGTAGTGCAAAATAAAAATTTATGACATTGAAAAAAAAATTGAAGGCAATATCAGAAGATAGAAATATCCTCATGTTTACTACTCAGTAGGATTAATATTGTTATTCTGACCATCCTACCAAAAGCAATCTACAGACTCAGTTCAATCTCTATCAAAATTCCAATATATTTCTTCACAGAAATTGAAAAAATAAACAATCTTCATCTTCATAAGGAAATACAAAAAACCGAAGATAGCCAAAACCAACCCCGAATAATAAGAGAACTGCCAGAAATATCACCATCCCAGGTTTCAAGTTGTATTTACAGAAGAGTAATAATAAAATGTATATGGCATTGGCATAAAAAAGACACCTTCCTTAGTCAACAAAATCAAGAAGAAACAGATGAATTCCACAATCTACAAACACAAAATCTAAAACGAAGTAAAAATATACATTGGAGTAAAGACATCTTCAACAAATGTGTTGGTAAAACTGGATGGTTGCCTTCAGAAAAATGAAAATAGATCCATATCTATTGTGTTCTACAAAATTCAAGTAAAAATGGATCATAGATCTCAACATAAGTCCAGATATTATGAATATAATAAAAGAGAATGTGGGAGATAGGCTTGAACTCAAAGATATAGAGAAAGATTTTTTTGAATAGGACATCAATGAAACAGGCATTAAGGCCAAAAACTAATAAATGAAACTGAGAAGCTTCTGTGTGGCAAAGCACACCATTACTCTGGCCAAGTGGAAGCCTAGTGGATGGGTAAATATGTTTACAAATTTTATAGGTGATAGAGAAATAGTCTCTATATTATATAAATAACTAGAAGTGTGACTATTAAGAATAAAAATAACTGAGTTTGAAAATGGGGTACAGCATTAATCAGAAAGTTATCTAAAGATGAAATATAAATGACTGAGAAACATTTAAAGAAATGCTTGACATCCTTAACTATTAAAGGAATATAAAATAAAACTGATTTGATATTTCATTTATAAAAATCAGAATGTCCAAAATCAATAATTAAAAATAAAAAAGATAGCACATGTTGGTGAAGATGCTGGAAGAGGGGCATATGTATTCAGTGCTGGTTCAAGTACACAGTTGGACAGTCCCCGTGGAAATCAGCACGTTGGCTCCTCAGGAAGCTATGAACTGAACTACCTAAATAGCCAGCTATATACCACTCCTGGACAAATATTCAGTGGATTCTACATCATTTCATAGAAATGCTTGTTCATGTGTGGTCATTGTTGCACTATTCATACCAGAGAGAAATTAGAAAAGTCTAGCTATTCATCATTTTGTGCTATGGTCCACAGGATTATGCAGTGAAATATCAGCTGAAAATCTAGAATGTCAACCCACCAGAAATCTGCATTCTAAGTAGACATGCTCAGATTCAAGGCCCTGGAAATACTGCCTTTTGAGTAGTGCCTGTTCTTGCTGTAAGTTTCCCTAAAGCCATTGAACTCCTCCTCTATACTGGGTCTCATCCCCAAAGCTTCAACAGTGTATTAATCAATCACTAAACAAAATTTTTCTATGTACTGGTATACTGGGTGACTTTTTCTACACTATGAGACTCTAGTGAGAAAGTTGGTCACACAGTCTTATTTGCACAGTTAAATAGCTGCTCCATTTACTCATATAAACTTCGAAGTCAGCTCCCTTCAATTATCTTTTATGCTGGACATTTGGCCATAAGAATAGTCTTGCAAATAGATCACATTTCGGACCCTCACAGATAGGCCCAAGGACAAAAGTAGGGCATGCTTAAGTGTGTTGACTCCTCACCCTTAGAGAAAAGACCTGGGTATCCCTGGATTCACCCTCAGCCAATATGGGAAAGTTCAACCTCTGTTAACCTCCCTCTAGACTTAATACCCAATACTTACATTTACTTTGGTTTATAATTCAAGACCTTAATCTAGGAGATTGACTTTTAGTGTCTTAACCCCGAGAGACACCAGGAAAGGCTATTGGTCACTTGATCAGCTCAGGAGAAAGGTAATCCTTTCACACAAGCACCCTGAAATAAACACCAACAATTGTCCCCAGGGAGTCGGAAAGTATCGGGTTTCAAATTTTGTACTATGTAACTGTAGATTTCCCTTTGTTCTAGCCGCTTGGGATGAAAGATGTAATTCTTAGATCTGAGAATTTCCCACATTGGCTGAGGGTCCCCTTTTAGCCATCTAACATTTGGCGAAAACGCTAATGGGGAACAAGCACCATACATTTTCTTTGCACAGTTTACACTGGTTGTCATGGTATTCCAATATACTCCATCTCTGGCAAGCCTAGAGAGTTCCATGAGAGAAACAGCATCCCTGTGTTTTCCCCCTTTTTCACATTTATTGGTTGCAAAACTTCTAGCTTAATTAGTCAAACCTAGGAATGTAGTATAGCACAAAGCTCCTCCCTTCCTTTAGTAGAATTTTAACTAAAATTTTAAACTCAGTTGAACATTTCAACTCTTGGAGTTGCCTGGGCATTTTACTAGTCATGCCTCTCTTGAGCCATAAAGTAAGCTGACAGTTATTGCAGCCCTTTCCTGTCTTATGACCCAGAGAAATTCAAGCCTTGTAACCTTGCTATTGCCAGAAAACTTCTGATTGTGCATCTATATAAATTGGAAAGTTTGGAAAACAGCAGAAGAATAAAGAAAGAACAATATAGAGATTGATTTGGAAACATACATAATGGTAGAATTCTTTCACCCTCAGATGTCCTAAGTCCTTTGCTTGCTGTTGTGCCCCTTCTAAATTGGGAGAGAGTCTTGGGGCAGGATCCCCAAAAGACTCTCACTAAATTTGTAAATGGATATTGAATATGTGGTATGTTTACACAGTGGAATATTATTCAGTTGTTCAGAACAAAAAAATTTGAAATTTGGTGATAAATTGATAAAGTTTGAAAAAAATCATCCTGGGTAAGTTATCCAGAAACAGAAATAGAAATACTGTGTTTTATTATTATTATAAGTACATCTGTTAGTTTTAAGCTTCAAATATGCATACTACAATTCAAATAATCACCTAATAAGTGATGGAGGGAATCTCCCAAGAAAGGGGAAATAGAATATAATCTTATGGATAGATACCTGGGAAAATAGAATAGAAAGATTAAATGGGGAGGCAGAGTAGGGCAAAGTACTGACTACAGGGAAGGCCAAACTAACACTGTATGCATTTTGAAAATCAACATGGAAACCTACTACAATAGAAATTTCCTAAATTATATACATATATGAAATGAATATAATAGAAGTCATAATGTAATTGGTGAGGAAAAATGCCCCAAGAAGATACATTATGAAAACAAATAAAAGTTTCCAGTAGGGTACATCTGTTGACTCTCTGATCAAAGGAGTCCCATGGAGATCTCCAAACATTTTAAGCCATAGCCAGGGCTATCCATTGCTCTCAACAATGGGATTATAAGACAATATTGCATAATATAATATTTATATAACTATTCATGGAGAAATCAAGCTGGTGGCTAATCAGAAACTTCACCACTACTGACGAGATTTTGTGGTACTAGAAGACACTCTGGGTGCTGCTAGAGTAGAGAGGTAATCACCAATATCATCCATCTATAAACTATGTGACATAAATAGTGAGCAGTCTGTAAAATATGGTACAATAGTGGCATAAATTCTGTAATAGCAACCAACCACTTTTTTAAAAAATGGATTTTACACACTCTTCAAGAGATAGAATCCATACCTGAGACTGCTAAGGGAAGCAAGATTTTGAGACTAGATAGCCCATGGGCCTATGGAAAATGTACTACTAATATTCTGCCAAGAGAATGTAGCTTTATGACGACTTCTAGTGACATACTGCTCAATCCATAGATGAGTGACTCTCTCAGCCCTCATCAGAAATACAGAAGATAGAATTAACATAGAGACTCACAAATGGATAATGTGGGGAGAATGAGGGAGGGACTTTGGAGTACTCAGTCCTAAATAAGCTATCTTCTCAAACCCCTCCCTTCAAGTCCAGACAGAAGAAGAAGCAGGATGGTAGATGACTTAAAGGAAACAGTGTTTTTCAGCCACAATGAGACTGATGCACATGTGAATTACCACAGAGAATGTGAATCACACACAACACCTGCACAGATTCAAGCAAACAGAACCCCAGAACTGAGATGGGAAAGTGGACATGGGATTCCAATCCTAATGAAGATGCTATCTACAATTGATATCTCCTGGTCTTCACCATAGTATTTTTATTTAAGAATATACAGTACAAGCTTGTTTCTTCAAATCTAGCAATGCAATTTCATTGGGAGACAAATCCTAACCTGAAAGAGTTCAATTTATTAATGCATGCTGACCCAGGATTATCTTCCTGTTGATTAATTCAAAATCAGCTGATTATGGAATTTTATTGTATCTTCAGATTCATTAACTGTTGCAGTTTATTGGCTAGAATAGGTCACAGTTCCTATCCATATTCAAAGGAAGAAAGGAGCCACCAAGAACTAGAAAGCTGAACTTACTGGGAAGCTCTCAGAACTCATTTTCCGTAAGAAGTACTCGAGTTCTATTTGTATGTCAGAATAGTGCTCATTGTTGACCAACTAATAAATGTTTTGTTATCTTTTAAAGGAATTTAGCTGTAATTATTATATAAAAAATGAAATCTTGCATGTAAAACTCAGTGGAGATGTGTCTGTAGGTTTTGTTTTTATCTCAGTTCACATGATTTCAGTGAAAGCTTTTCACGCAATAAGAGAGCAATAGTTTACTACCATGATGTAAAAATTTAAATACACATGTGCATACAAATGTATTAATATATGTGTAAAATTGATACATTCATTCCTATGTATAAGTTTTCTGGGCCTGATGAAGTATCAGTGTACACTTTTTGTATTAGCACATCAATTTCATGCAATAACCATTTAAATGAAGTAATGCTATATCTAATTTTATAGACAAGAGTATTTGCACTTAGATGCAAAAAGCAATTGTGCATGATGATACAAAAATTTGTGTGGACTCTATATTTAGCTAAAAACTCTCTTACCAGTACCTGCATTCTTTATCACTTTATTGAAGTAAATTGTGAGGTGGATAATATTTTCTTTATTTCATGAAAAAGTAATTGACTTGCTTGTCTACATATAAAGGAATTTTCACACTTGCTGTGGAATACTTCAAGTCCTTGGTCATCTTATATCCCTCTGCTCACATCTAAAAGTCATCAGAGAGACTGAATTTGACCTTGGTTGAAACTTCAATCCATCTTCCTTCATTTTACCTACTTCTTCATTTCTATTGCTTCCTGATAGTATCTTTTCAGATACTTTAATATAATAAAATGTCACCTTGAATAATCTGTAATTGTATCTACTGGATCAGTATTCAAATCTTTTTAACATACTTTTTAACATACTTGCTTTGCAAATATGTTTAAAAGAGTTAATGAGTTAAGGAGAGAGTTTTTTTCTAAGTGAATAAACTATTTTGTGGGTACTTTAGTAAGCATATTAACCCGTTGAGTCTGTGTGAATGGTACTTCAGTAAGCAAATGGTACCCTGGTGACCTCTGATTTAATGAATTTTCCAAAGATGATTGACTCATCTCATCTGGCAAGATCATTGGGTAAAATAATGTGAAGCACTCTAAGGGAGAATCGATAAAAAGGCAAAGTGATGAAAATGTAAGAAATGCATTTTGATGTTTCAGAAGTGACCTTCCATGAAGCTCAAGTTCTTCTCAGAAAATTTGGTTATTAACGTAAGATTGTTTTATCCATGTCTAAGAGGAGAAGTACATTGCCCTGTTGCTTAAAGCGTGAGGTGTGATTACCTTGAGATAAAGAACCGCCATCTATCTAGTACGTTTTAGAAATCTCCTTAGTTTAATATTTTTATTACAATGGGAGAAGATATTTATTATCAAGCATAGAAAGGAGGTATTCAACTTATTAGTGCAATAGTCTCACATGACAAGTCATTTATCCATGTTCCACAGAGCATTAAAACAATAAATGGAAAATTCCAGGGAATAAAAACATAAAGTTAACTTTAGATCACATTTTTTCTGGTTTCACAAGGAAATTTGGGCTTCATACTAACACAGTCTATCATACAACTAGTCTCATTTATTTACACTGTATCTGCTACTTGCCTATAACTGTTATGGTATCTCTATGCCTATACTATCTCAGTTCTATTGCTTTATTCTTATTACTCATTTTGATAATCTATTGCTATGGATAATTTATTAATTCAACCTCATAAGCATCTGAAAATAGGAAAAATTGCATATATAATGAAAACTATATGACTTATGTAGCCACTGGAAATTGTAGACTCACAGGAAAGACAGAACTAAAGGACTTTTGTTTTGTTTAAACTATAACTGAATTAATTATACTGCATAGATAAACAATGTCATCCCCAGAATATATGGGTTATTAAATGAAAATTGCAGTGCAAAGCATGATAATTGGTCATGGAGGCCTCAGAGTTATCTGCAATAGCATAAGATATTTTAGTTGCCCTTGGTAAAATCACACTGTTGAAGGCTCCACACACTCTGGCTACAAGAAATAGAGTAGGCAACCTCATACTGACAAGAAAGTACCTTGATGGTAGACAGATGTCTTAGTGACTGAATTTGATATATGTCAGCTGCTGATGAAGAAAAGACATTTTTTTTCTTACCTACCAGATGAAATACTGACCTTCCAGATAACTTACACTGAAAGGTTCAATGGTGCCATGACTTTTGCAGAGTAACTAAACCCTTTCTTGTTGGATATGTGGCCATTGGAGGGAAGTTCCTATCTGGTCTTGGTTAAAAAGTTCATAGCTAGTGAGGTCATAGAACTAGCGTAAATATTTCTATTATTACTTTCCTGAATGTTCATGGTATCAACACACCTGCTATATATTTATATTTATAGTCACACAATGGGGTTTTTTATTTTATTTTTTATTTTTTATTTTTTCTATATGGTTTTTTTTTATATTTAAAAATTTCCATCTCCTCCCCTCCTCCTCTCCTTCCCTCCCCTCCCCTCCACCCATACCCCCCTTCCCTCCCTCTCCAGGCCAAGGAGCCATCGGGGTTCCCTACTCTATGTTAAGACCAAGGTCCTCCCAACTCCCCCCAGGTCCAGGAAGGTGATCATCCAAGCTGAGAAGGCTCCCACAGAGCCCGTCCATGCAGAAGAATCAAAGCCCAGCACCTTTGTCCTTGGCTTCTCAGTCAGCCTCCACCGTCGGCCACAATGGGATTTTTTAGCCATGCTCAGAGAAATTTCTTTTTGTAGTAGGCAACAGTCTATAAAAAGATGACTAACAGTAATAGTGCTAAGAATAATAGACTGAGTGTGCAGCCCTAAATGAGATACTTATATTAACCCAACCAAGGCTCATGGAATATCAGAGAAGAAGAGATAAAAGGATGTAAGAGCTTGTGGGTGGAGGGAAGTCTATAAAACGCCATCCTCTAGATTTGACACAGCTATTGCAATTATGAAATCAGAACACCTGGGGATAATCGTACAAGACATACCCAGGATCAAGCCAACTGAAACTTTAGCATAGATGAGTTAGATACTGACTAGTTCCCATTTTTTGTGTTTTTTTTTCCAAGACAGTATTTCTCTGTAGCTTTGGAGCCTATTTCGGAAATAGCTCTTGTAGACCAGGCTGGCCTAAATTCACAGAGATCCTCTGTCTTCTGCCTCCTGAGAGCAGGGATTAAAGCCATGTGCCGCCACTGCCTGTTTTTTTGTTTGTTTGTATGTTTGTTTGATTATTTGTTTTTCTTTTTTGTGTTTTCGAGACAGGGTTTTGGAGCCTATCTTAAAACCAGTCTGGCCTTTAACTCACAGAGATCCACCTGCCTCTGAAGAACAGTCTTTCATTTAAAAATTCTACTAGATATAAAACCCACAGGTTAATCCCAACACAGAGTTGCTTAGTAACTTAAATATTCCCCTCTCACCAAAAGATTGGTCGTAAGGCCAAAAAAAAATAAAATAAAATAAAATAAAATAAACAGAGAAACGTTGGAGAGATAAATGACACTATAAAACAAATTGAAAACCCAGACGTGAATTCATAAACCTAATTTTTGATAAAGAAACCAGAAATATACTTTGGAGAAGACAGCATATTTGACAAATGGTGCTAGTCAAACTAGACAGCTACCTGTAGAAGAATCTAAATAGGTACAATCTTATCTTCCTGAACAAAACTCAACCCTAAAGGTACCAAAGACCACAACATAGAACCAGGTAAACTGAAACTGACAGAATTTGAAATGAAGACTAAGCCAGACTTTTTCAAGAAAACACCAGTAAGCCAGGCACTGAGATCAACAATTTATAAATGTGACCTCATGAAACTGATAAGCTTCTGGTGGAAAGGGACACCAGCATTCAGCCTACAGAATGAGAGGTTAGCTTTACTGACTACACATACATAGAAGGTGAGTATTCAGAATATATAAATAAAGAAAAGAACTAGATATTAAATAATTCGATTAAAATGTGGTACAGATCTAAACAGAAATCTCAAAAGAGAAAACTCAATGAATAAAATACAAAAAAAAGTTCAGTATCCTTAGCCATCAAGGAAATGCAAATTGAAATGAAATTTCACCTTACAGCAGTTAGAATGTCTCAGATGAGGTTGAGCAAGGAAAAAAATTCATCCATTATTAGTGGGATTGCACACTCATACAGCTACTATGAAAATCAGTGTGGTGATTCCTCAGGAAGATATGGAAATACATTTACTTCAAGATCTAGCTCCACCATTCCTGAGCATATATAAAGAGACATGCTAGAGACACTGGTCAACCATATTCACTGCTGCAATATTCTTAACAGCCAGAATTTGAAGTAAACTAGATGTTCCTCAACAGAAGAATAGGGAAAATGTGAAAATTTTACACAATGTGGTATTACACAGCTGTTAAAGGAAATGACATCATGGAATCTGTAGACAAATGTATAGATTAAAAGAAAAATGTCTATACCAGTAGGTTTTCATATGGTTTCTCAAAACACCTGCAATGTAAGTTGACACTTCCCATAGTCCCTCCTTTACCTGTATCTCCCATTCTTCTCTCTGTTTAATCCTCCTATTCTACTTTGCCCTTTATCTCCTAATTATGATGTATTCCATTTTCCCTTTCTTGGAGATCTTTACTTCTCCCTTGGTCTCTTACTAGGCACTTAGCCTCTCTGATTATTTGGATTATAGTACACATAGCAAAAGCTTAAAACTAACATCCACTTAGCAGAGAAACCTACAGTATTTGTCTTTCTGTGTTTGTATAACATCACTCAGACTGATTTTTTTCTAACTCCATCTATTTACATTTTTTAACAGCTGAACAATATTCAATTGTGTAAATGTGACATATTTTCATTGTCTATCAGTTGATGGCTATCTATCATGTTTCCAATTTCTGGCTGTTATGGATAGAGAAACATTGTAAAGGCATAAGAAAGCAAGCATCTCTCTAGTAAAATTGAAGGGTTTTGATATATGCCTAGTATAGTATAGCCAGTTCTTGAGGTAGATTGATTGTCATCATGTAAGGAATCTCTATATTGATATCTATAGTTATTGAACCAGTTTGCAACTCATCAGCTATGACTAAATGTTCCCCTTTCTCTTCATCCTCACAAGCATTTGTAATTTACTTAAATAGCTGAATCATGTACCTTTGAAAAGTAGAAAGAGCCGAATCAATAACACCATTTAGGAAATAGGGAAGAAAGAAAATTAAAACTGATCCATAGTATTTAATTCCCAAGTAGAATTTTTATTTTTCTAAATTATGAGCTGTGTTAGTTTTGCTTCCAGGTAGGAGATGTATGTATGTAAGTAATTCACTGACAGAAAAGCATCCTCTTCCAAATTACTAATAGAAACAGGAAAAAGATTATTTATAAGCATAATTAATGTGGAAAACATGAAAATAAAAGCAAATTAATAACATTGGTAATTTTTTTTTTTTTTGGTTTTTCGAGACAGGGTTTCTCTGTAGCTTTGAAGCCTATCCTGGAACTAGCCTAATTTTTTAGTGTAGACCTTTTGGTCACATGGTGCAAAAGAGACATATACATTGAAATTAAATTTATGTAAGTTTATCACTTTTCACAGAATTTTGTAAAAAAAAACCTCTACAATACTGCTTAATATATTATGCTAATACCTGTACTTCATCACAGTTCCTTTATTAGTTCTATATACATGCAAAATGGGTAGAATTTATCCAATTTTATCATTTTAATGAAAATTGATACTATGTATAATTACCTATTTCAATTTTGTGTGAATCAAGTTTTTCCTTTGGAATTATCAGATGAAATGGATAAATTGAATATTTTATTGCATTGACACTTTAGGCTTTCAAACTGTTTTTTTTATTGATCAAGACATCATGTCTACTATCCCAGATATGATTGAACTACTGACGAGTGAATTTGTTTCACTTTCACATTATTATTGCTATCATCATCATTATCATTATCACTACTACTACTTGGAATTCTATGGCTCATTAGCAAATTCCTAGATGTTGAAAGAATTTATACATAAATATATAGTAGTATATTTATAAATCATATTAAGTGTAATGTTAATGTGTTCCAAATATGTATCATACTTTGTTAGATATCTGGATTGTGTAAGGGCCTTCTTTTTAGTATTTTTCACTCATAATTTAAGAATTTTATGCTACAAGCATATAACATGTTTTTCAATCCATCCCATATTCTTGCCCCTCCAATTTCTCTATTCTTCCACACCTATTCTTTTTCAATTCCATATTTTCTTGTTTTGTTTGCTTGTTTCTTTTAAACCCACCAATTTTAATTAGCACTGCCAGTTTGTACATAGGTGTAGGGGTATGGACTGGGTCATGAATAAATTCGTGGAAATCATATCCATAAAAGAAAAAAAATCACTCTTCTCCCAGAAGCCATACTCCTTCTCCCAATAGCTCTCATCTGGAGATTGGATTTGTCAGATAGTTCCTGCCTCTCTCTGAGATTTTGTCTGTGATTGTAAGCAAACCTTCTGTATACTCCCCAAACCACAGTTAGTTCATACATGACATTTCTGTGTTGTGTCCAGAAAATACTATTTTGGCATAGTCATACACTGGCTTTATAAAAATCTTTCTACCTCTATTCTGCTCGCTGAGCTTCTGGAGAATTGACTGTGATCTAGATGTTAGATACAGGACTTATGACTTCATTCTTCTATTTTCTGAACGTTGACCCATTTTAGATTTCTTTGCTACTCTCCATCTTTTGCAAAATTTTTGATGAGGATTGGGAGACATACTAAACTATGAGTATAATATTAAGTTATTAGCCATAAGTTTAATACTATATTAATTTAACACAATAATATTATAGTTTCTCCCCTAACGTTTTTTACCTATTTAGCCATGATAGCACTGTCAGGCATGAGTTTCCTATTGAGGAGCCAGACATAAATCTAGGCAGAAAGTTCTTGATTATTCCTATGTCTTTCATGCCACTAGTGATTATATGAGTTGACATACCTTTCCAGGCCTGCCATTGTGGCAGTTCCCAGAGCTCACAGTGGGTAGGAGTGATAATTTAAGCATTCCGACAACATTTCAGCACTGTGAAATCTCATTAGCAGGAATGAAGCTCCCAGGTTAATACCAACTCAATTGCTCCACATTATATGATACAAGCAGGTATTATATTTAGTAATAGGATCTTAGGTTAAGTTCTGAAGAGTAACCAAGAGCAATGACAATAGTTGCTTGTGGGGTGCATGGAACTCACTAAAAACAACTCTAAGTGACATAACTATTCCTGTCACTGGGCATTTATTTGGATTTTAGAAAAGTTCTATAGCAGTGGATTTCCACAGATTATTTTCACTTATCTTTATAGTTAGGTGTCACTTCCACTTCTCTCTCCTCTACATTACTCTACAATTCCAGTCCACCTATCCTTCATATTCTCCATTCCCTTCAAATCACCCGTGTTCTCTTTGCCTCCCATGGACTTTTACCAGTTTTCCATCTTCCATGTGCACTGTAATTAAAAACTTCAAAGCCAACACCGATCCATGACAGACAACATAGAACTTGAGTCTTCCTGATCTTGGGTTACCTCACTCAGAATGACTATTTCCATCTCCATTCATTTATCTGAAATTTTCGTAAGTCACTTTTTCTTAATAGAATAACAATATTTCACAAGGTGATCATACTACATTTTCATTAGTTGATGAAAATTTATTCTGCTTAAATTTATTTGCCATTGTGAATAGAGTAGCAATAAACATGGATGAACCAATATCCATGCAATAGGATATAGAGTCTTTGTGTAATATAGATTGATCATAAAATAGGTCTATTTATAGCTTTTAAGGAACTTCCACATTTATTCCATTATAGCTGTTCCAGGTTGCACTTCAACCAAAAATGAATATGTACTTCCCATTTCCACATCCAAGCCAACATTTCTTGCATTTTTTTATTATTATTAGTTATTGTTAGATGTTCTGAATGGGGCAATATGTGTTGCAAGGAGATCTATTCTATTCCCCCTTTCCATGAAGATCCATGTGTCCCATGTGTCCCCACATGGGGCCTCTTTGTTGCCTAGCCTTTCTAGGTCTGTGGATTGTAGCATGGTTATTCTTTATTTCAAAGCTAATATCCACTTATAAGTGTGTACATTCCATGTTTGTTTTTCTTGGTCTGGTTTACCTCACCCAGGGTGACTTTCTAGTTCTATCTATTTGCCTTAAAAATTCCTGATGTCATTGTTTTTAACAGCTGAGTAATATCCCATTGTGTAAATGTACCACATTTTCTTTACCCATTCCTCATTTGAGGAGGATCTAGGTTGTTTCCAATTTTGGCTATCAAAATAAAGCTGCTATAACATAGTTGAGCAAATGTCCTTGTGGTATGATTGAACATCTTTTAGGTATATGCCCAAAAGTGGCATAGCTAGGTCTTGAAGTAGATCGACTCCCAATTTCTGAGAAACCACCATATTGATTTTTAAAGTGGCTGTACAAGTTTCCACTCCCACCAACAATGAAGGAGTGTCCCCCCTCCCTGTTCCACATCCTCTCCAGCAAGTTGTCATTTGTGTTTTTTATTTTAGCCATGCTGACAGGAGAGGGAGGCATGTCAAAACCTTTAATTGGACTGCTTATTCTGTGCTGTTCAGTCTGTGAGCTCTTTGGATTTTCTAGATTCTCACCATCAGTGAAGATTACAGTTATGGTTCCAATTGCTGTAATGAACACTAGGACAAGAAAGAAAATTTTATGGAGAAAAAGGATGTATTTGGCTTACAGTTCCACGATAAACTTGATAACCAAAGGAAGTCAGTGGTGGAACTCAAGGCAGGAATTTAGGAACAGGAACAGATGGATAGGCCAAGAATGAGTACTGTTTATTGGCTTGCTTCCCAAGGACTGCTCAGCATGATTTCTTATACTAATCCAGGCAAAGCACCACCAACAGTGAGCTAGGATCTCCCATATCAGTTATAAACAAAGAAAAATTTTCACAGATTGGCCTGTAAAATCTTGTGGTGCATTTTCTCAAATATTGCTCCTTCTTTCAAAATTACTCTAGTTTTTTGTCAAGTTGATATAAAATTAGACAGAACAATAGCTGGAAAACAGGTTTTCTGTTCTTTAGATTGTTCTTTTGCTTGATTCATGGCCTCCTGTTTTGTCTTCCCTATGTCTCTTTAGTTTGTATAGCTGTGTTGGTAAGACTTTAAATGCTATATTTGATATCAATGGAGAAAGTGGACATCCTTGCTGTCTCCTTGACTTTAGTGGAAATACGTTGAGATTTTGGCCTTTACCATGATGCTGCCTATAGTTTTCTTGACTATTCCCCTTACCATGTTGATATCAACTCTGTATTACTCTAGATTCTCTAGAAATTTTATCCTAAAGGAATATTGAATTTTGCCAAATGTATTTTCTGCATCTAATGAGATGATCACATGTTTTCTTTCCTTCTGTCTATTTATGTGGTGAAATTATATATATATATATATATATATATGTAGATATATATATCTTGTTGAAACTGTTCTACTTCTCGGAGAGGTTGTTGTAGATAATAACTTTGATGTGTTCTTAAATATGATTTGTTAATATTTCATTGGAAAAAATTGGTTCTAAGGGCATCAGACTGGCCTGCTATTTTCTTTTTTTTCTTGGATTTTTGTTTGGTTTTGGTATCAGTGTAATACTGGCATAATTATAAACATTGGAAGAGTTTCTTTCATATTTTATGGAAATAGGATGAAATATTTGTATTAGTGTTGTGAGGGTCTTGTAAAATTTTCACTGAATCCATCTTCCATCTTCCATCTTCCCCTGGGCTTTTTTAATTGCAATATTTTTAATTACTAATTTTTATCTTCTTTTTGTTAAACATTTGAATAAGTTGTCTATTTTATTAACTTTGTAGGTCATACATCTAATACATCTAGAAATAAATCATTTCTTTCTTTTTTTGTTTTTTGAGATAGGGTTTCTCTGTAGCTTGGGAGCCAGCCCTGGAACTAGCTTTTGTAGACAGGATAGACTTGAACTCACAGAGATCTGCCTTCCTCTGCCTCCCCAGTGCTGGGATTAAATGTGTGTGTCACCAATGCCTAGCTAATCCATTTCCTTTAAATATTTCAGTTTGATGGAGTGATAGTGTCTTCTTGAAAACAGATTTTTATACAGAATGTTCTAATTATATTTTCCCTTTCCCCAATTCCTCTCATAAACTCCCACTTCTCAACACCTTATAGAACTTTTTGAAAATTGACCTCATACTTGGACACAAAGCATGTCTCAATAGACACATAAAAAAATGGAAATAACACCCTGCATCCTATCTGATGACCACAATGGATTAAAGCTGGATATCAACAAAATAACAGAAGACTTACAAACTCATGGAAATTGAACAGCTCAACAGAATGAAAATATAGTTCAAGAAAGAAATCAAAATCTTTCAAAATAAAAGTTTAAAACCTTTTTAGAATTGAATGACAATGAAAACACATTATACCTAAGTGTATGATACACAATGAAGGAAGTTCTCAGAGGCAAGTTCATGACACTGAATTTCTACATTAAAAAATGGAGAGATTTTATATCCTTAATTTAAAAACATGCCTGCAAGCCCTTGAATAAGTAGAAGTAATAGATGAAAATAATAGATGACTGTAAATAATCAACTCAGGACCTAAATCAATAAAGTACAAGAAACCCAAAACAAAAACAAAACCACCCTCAAAATTTATAAACAATCATTCAAATGGAGAGTTGTTTCCTTGAGAAAATCGAAAAGGTTGATGAACATTTATCCTAATTAACTTAAAAAATGGAGAGAGACTATACAAATTAATAAAATTGGAGACACAAGGGGGATATAACAACAGACACCTGGGAATCTATAGCTGGGCATGAAGCCTGCCTGCCCTTAAGAATATTTGTCTCAGCACTGAGACTACTTTGGAGAAAACTAATTTTTCTTTTGTGAGTGGTTGTTACCAATGGGAGACAGCTTCTGGGTTAGGAATGAGGATATGTGTCAACTCCTCCTTTTAGAACTAGAACCCCATCTGGTAAAGACTCATGCTGGTTCTATGAATGTTGTCTGAGTATCTGTGATTTCATACATGCGGCAGTCCTGTTGTATTTAGGTTTTCTTAATGTCCTCTATTGCCTCTTGCTCTTGCACTCTGTCTGCCTCTTCTGTATAGTTTTAGGGAGCAGTTTTGGAAGAGATACATTAACTTAGATATTCATGTTGTATTTTTGCAATGGGACCTATGCATCTGTAATTAGGTTGTTGATAGTGTATCTTTGTATAGATGTCTGTCCCATCTTTGCTGAAATGTTATTTGAATTTCTGCTTGCTATTAACCCAGCTTTTCAGATTAGGAATCAGGTAAGTGGTTCTTAAAGGTTCTGTCTTTATGCCATTTAGAGTTGATGTGCAAACTGGGAGTAGTTGTGGTCCCAGATTAAGTTAGACCATGTGCAGATGTGGAGCACAGGAGCAAATTTTCCGTAGATGTAAAATGTTTTTGCTGTGCATCATCATAAGTCTCTGGAAGGTTCATGGGGTTTTACAGGTTGTTGGTTTACAAGGGCTATGGTACCAACAGGATTAGATGGTGCTGCTTAGGGAAGGTATTAAGGACTTCATATTCTTGGATAGTGAAGGTGGAGGTCCTTACTTAAGTTACTTCCAGGATGCCTGAACTTTTTCAGGGTTCTCTGTGTTGTGAGTACTTTCTTCTTTTAGAATCCTGGATAATTATGAGGCAATTTTAACTAATTAATTTTATAATGTAGCACTATTTTGTGCTTATTTCATACCTTACTGAAGAGGTTCCAATCTGTTACCAACTGACAGTTCACATTCACTCACTTTTCCTTTTCTTATCATTTCACAGATATTTCATTACCTTCTAAGATGTATCAATAACTAATGTATATTCCAAAGCTATTTATATGTATAAAGACTAACTACAGTCATGGATTTAAAAAAAAAAACTCATGTTAAGCATCTTTGAGTGTTGATGACTGAAGGGATAATTCAGGGGTTAGAAAATTTTGCTGCTCTTGCCAAAGAGCCAATTCCATCCACAGAACACACATATCAGCTTACAAGCAAGTGTATCTCCTGTTCCAGGAAATAGAATTTCCTCTCTGGGCACAATAAGCACCAAGAATACATGTGATACACATACATTCATGCAAAAACCACTCATACACAATATAAAGTATATTAATATATCTTTTGAAATAGTTTGGAAGTTTTACATAAAACTTAATGAAACAAAATACTTTCAAAATTAAGTATGGAAAATAATGTGTTGTGGAGTATATAAAATAGCATAAAATAAGAGAATAATAGAAACAATAAATCTGATATTCAATTATTTCACTTCCTTAAACCTGACCAACATTATTCTTTTTGGAACAAACATTTGTAAAAAAACGAGTTGCCCCAAACCTAAAATTTTAGAAGAAATTACTCAAAAACAAAATTATGAGAATAATGACAAAGTGACAGACACATTAAGTTAACAACATGCTCATAAATAAACAGCATAATGTTTAAAAGTCTCCTAACTACAATAAAAATATAACATGAAAATATGTTCATAGGGTTTTACAGAATTTAATTATGTTCACATGAAACTCCTAATTTGAAGATTTGTCATCATATGCATGAAATTTTATTCTTTTAAGAATGTAATTCATTATTATAGCTATTTAACCTAAGGAATTATTTGGGAGGCATTCTGATGAAAATTATCTGGGATGAATGTAGAGAGATGATGTCTGGACCTCTTCTAAAATAAAAAATTATCCAGCTACAAAAAGGGCATGAGGAGGTAACCTTTGACTTCCCCTTGTTTGGGTCCCTACTTTGGTGAAGGGGAGTCTTTACCAAAGCAGCCTGCTGTCAATATCTTCTGCATTACCAACTAACAACAGAAAAAAGACAGAACAAAGCATAGTATTCCAACCAGATGAAGATATTCTTCAAAGTTCTATGAAGTTGACTGAGACTGTTAAGCTTATGTTACAGACTGACTCCTTCACCAATCCTGCTTCTACTTTATGCCTTCATATATGTTGATACCTTTCCTACCATTTGCATCTATCTCTTCTGTGTTTCGGGAGAGCTCATGCAGGGATGAGACTAGCCGTATCTACAGTTACTTTGAAGCTCTATACAAGAAAGTATGGTTTCTAAAATACCTGAAAGACCTTAATACCATAGAATTGCATCTCTACAGACATTCTTAATGAAAAGGCATCAAAGAGAATATAGCCATCTGAATTTAAAGACATTTACAGAGTAAGAAGGACTAAATAATTCCTAATGCCATAAAACAGCATATATGAGGTATTCATTTGAGTGCCTGAACATGAAAGATCATTTGATCTATCTGGAAATAAGTTTCAGGTCACTGTCTCTGTATGAAGTCAATCTACTGAGGATACAGAGATAAATTTCAGGACCCACTCAGAAGTAACAAATACATAGATAGGTAACAAGACTAAAAGTCCTATATGTACCTAGTAAGTATCCATTAAAACTGAATGACTGTAAATGGAAAGGAAGATTTTGTGTTTCCTGCAGTTTCAATTTTCCATGCCCAAGGACCCAGCTAGAGAACACTACCCCTGCAGAATTCAGAAAGGGACAGCAAGAACAACACACAGCACCGTCTCTGCAGATTGCTAAAACAACCTTCACAATTTCTTCAGTTCGCACAATTCTTTCCCACACAGAACATGTTCTCCTCAAACTGAGGCATATTATACTCTAATCATTTGAATAAGTCATACTGCAGTCTTGCTGACAGAGGAGAGGGTTTGTGTACATTTTCAAACTGTTCATTTTTATTTCTGAGAGGGACTAGATAATGGGCTTACATTGTCTCTAAACAAAGAAGTCTAAATTCGTTCAGTCTCAAAAAAACAGCTAAGTGCGAGATCCAGATGAGACATGAAGAGTGCTTGGGGAAAATCTGTAGATAGGCAAAGATTTCAAATAGACAGTGTACTGCCCAGAACTAACTGCATAAATCATGGATCAAAATACAAAGTGAAAATTGTGTAGTGTACATTCTTGTGCAAGAATATTTATGAATTTTAAGGTGGCTAGAGCAAAGTACAAAGCTCTCCATGGGGTCATTTTATGTAACACGCAGGAGACAGACTGGACAGTGATATAGCTGCCATCCTTCCTTCTCAACTTTTGAGCGACCACATCATCTCTGTTCACACAGTGACAAAAACATAAGACTCTGTCTCTGTCTCCATCCATCACCAGATGAAGGTTCATATTCCTCTTTTTGGGTCTGGGTTACCTCACTCAATATAGTGTTTTCTATTTCCATCCATTTGCATGAAAAATTCAAGATGTCATTGTTTTTTACTGCTGAGTATAACTCTAAAGTGTATATGTGCCACACCTTCTTTATCCATTCATCTATGGAGGGGCACCTAGGTTGTTTCCAGGTCTGGCTATAAATAATAATTATTTATTATTACAAATAATGCTGCTATGAACATAGTTGAACAAATGCTTTTGTAGTATGATTGGGCATCTCTTGGATATATTCCCAAGAGTGGAATTGCTGGGTCCTGGGGTAGGTTGACTCCCAGTTTCCCGAGAAACCGCCACACTGATTTCCAAAGTGGTTGCACAAGTTTAAATTCCCACCAAAAATGGATGAGTGTTCCCCTTACTTCACATCCTCTCCAGCATAGGCAATCATTGGTATTTTTGATTTTAGCCATTCTGACAGGTGTAAGATGGTATCTCAGAGCACTGGACTGAGCTCCCAAGGTCCAAATGAGGAGCAGAAGGAGGGAGAACATGAGCAAAGAAGTCAGGACTGCGAGAGGTGCGTCCATCCACTGAGACGGTGGGACTGATCTAATGGGAGATCACCAAGACCAGTTGGAATGGGACTGATGGAGCATGTGATCAAACCGGACTCTCTGAATGCAGCTGATAGTAGAGGCTGACTGAGAAGCCAAGGACAATGGCACTGGGTTTTGATTCTACTGCATGGACAGGCTTTGTGGGAGCCTTGTCTGTTTGGATGCTCACCTTCCTGGACCTGGGTGGAGCAGGGAGGACCTTGGACTTCCCACAGGGTAGGGAACCCTAACTGCTCTTTGGCCTAGAGAGGGAGGGAGGAAAGGTAAGTGGGAAGAGGGGAGGCAGTGGAAATTTTTAATATACTGGTAAAACCAAGAGATATAAGGCCTTTTTAGATGGCACTATAAGCATAACAATGCCTGGATTCTTTAGACAGTGGGTAGCTGCCATGGCCTTCTAGCTCTAGTTGTTTCTAGACTTACTTTCCAGCTTATGTTATATCCATCTTAGTTAGTATGTACCATGCAATTTCACATACATGTGACTTATTCAGGATTATTCACAAATGTTTTGCTTACCTTATGAAAGTATATATACGACCATAAATTATAAATATTAACAAACTCAGGATCTTAAGAATGGAATTATCAGAAGGAAAGAGGAGTACGTGGTTCTATGTCCTGCATGGCTTTGGGACCTGACTAGGGCAACAGGAAATGTAGAAACCAAAGACACAAATACAAAAACGCTGGATCAGATAGGTTTCTGGAAACTTATCCATGTAAGGGACACTCAGCAAATTCACTATACACAGAAGATCAAAGAAGCACCTTTATTATGTACAGTTAAATGAGGGTATGGGTTTATTATATACAGCTTATTTATGTAAGGGAGCAGTCTAAGGCTTCAGTCTTTGGAAGGAGAAAGTAGTGGTTGATCCTTTCCACATACATTAACATCCGAACTGAGACCACAGACAGCTTACCATTCCTCTGAGCCTGACCTAGGATAGTACTCCCTTGACCCATGGGTCTGAGAATTGGAATTCCTGACATGGTTGTGATCATATCAAATATATACACTTACTCAGGACTTCATCTGATCCCCACAAAAAGAAATCAGCAAAATTTCATATATAAAATAAACTAAAGCACATGTCTAAACTAACATTCAATGGAGATAGAGAAGGAGGGAGTAAAAGAAAGAGATGGGGCATGAACACAATGAGCTAAAATATTTGCATTGCTACAGTAACAAATTTAATAAACAAATTGAATAAGCAGGGCCTGTAAATTGCTTGCAAGCATTTCCTGCTTTCCTTGGCTTTCTTTGATTTTCTGTGAGGTGTGTTATTTCTCTCACAATGAATAAAATTTGGGATGACTTTCACCCATTTTGAAATACTTCAAGGGTGTAAAAATCCTCTGACCATGCGTAGAAATGCCTAGTGTTGGAAATACCTAACATAAGCAAGATATCAAATTTTCTCAGAGTTATGGGAGTGGTCCTCATTAGTTTGTCCAAGCTAGCAGCAAGCTCTTTGTTGCAGGAAGAGGACATATTTATGTTCTGCTCTTTCCCTACCACATGCTGTTGATTTTGAAGTTCTTTTCTCCATCATGCTCATGATGATGTCAGATACTCCCATACCATTCCATCCAGTAACAATAGTATTTGCTGGTATTCATCGTGCTAGCCCCAACTGATTTGCTTCTAGTCTCTCGCCCTTACACGTAAAAGGGAATATTATGGAAAGATAAAACATTTTCTGATCTCCCTGTCCTCCAGCTGTTGGAATCTTTAAGACTCCACTCTTTGCTCATGGTCTATACAGGAACTTTCTCTGGAGTTTATCCTTCTGAGACGATGGATACTAAGCTTCTGTAAACACCTTTTGGCTAGGGGCTGGATAAGAGCTAGCTGATCACACCAATGTCTATGAAACATATATGTTTGGCTTAGTAACACATGTTTATCTTTGACACTCTTCAACTATCCAAAAATGAAGTTGGAGGAGAAGAGAAACAGACTACCAAGGGTTCAGGAGTCCATCTTTCTAAGTGATGTTAATTCCCAGCATTGTGTTATAGGAATCTCTAGAATTCTAAATTTCTTACCTTTCATTCTACTTATTAAATAATATAATACATAATCTATAACTATTACTTCTTTATTCCATAGTCAAATCTATCTACATATATATCTATAGATTATTATGGTATTATTACTATAATTATTATTTCTGTTGTTGTTGTTGTATTGCTTGAATCTTTGACATATCAGAGGTGAAGCTGTCTTCAGGGTCAGTAGAAAGATGCTAACACAATGGTGCTCCTTTCCTAATGCCGTAGCTCTTTAATACAGTTTTTCATGTTGAGGTAACCCCAACTATAAAACGATTTTCTTTGTTACTTCATAAGGGTAAATTTACTGCTGTTATGAATTATAAATATCTGACTGCTGTGAAATGGGTGTTCGAACCACAAAGGGGTTGACAGTAAATTTTATCTCAGGTTCTAGGAATCTTACACCTGTTTCAAATGATTCATTTCCACTGGGTATTTTGTCAGTCTCAGAACCCTTTCATGGCTATGACATACATTATACACACACACACACACACACACACACACACTCCTAATAGATACCCTTCTAATTGAGAAATATGTGTTACTTTCATTTGATCTCAATGATCTTCTTGGCCTGCTTCCAAATCCTACAATGTTTGTCTCCTAAATATGCTATACATATAGTCCAGAATCCACCTTCATGTAAAATGTGAACCAACAATCTAGAGTAACACATCTCCGTACCGATCCACATAAGAATGATGACCTTTCTAGTCTCCTCTCCTTGAGGCATCCTCTGCTACGTAAAATTAAAACTGAATTTTACCTCTATATTTCAAGAGAACATATTGATCTAATCCATACATCTATTTAATTTTCCTTTTGAGTCAGGATGAAAGACTCTCACATAGGAGATGGAGTTTTACACAACCACCATCTCCTAAAAGTACTTTCTAAACATATAGCTTCCCAATTTCTTTATAATTATGATGTAATAATATGGTTAAAGATGCTAAATAATTTCTACAAGCATTTCATAAGTCATTTGAAATGCTTTTGTGCTTCAGTTTAGTATAGAACACAGATGGTCTTTGTGTCACAATGGAACTTAATACTTGAATCATGTACTTTAACAAACGTATGCATTTAACTCTTCAGAAAAATAAAGCTTCTTCTGATACTTAGATAGGTCTTCATACAACAGCAATAAAAGATAATAACAAGATCTATATATTTCTTATACAAATTGTGGAGACTCCCTGTAAATCTCTGCAGAGAAAATGACCATCAGTGAAAATGGCCAAGATATCAACAGTGACGAAGTTGTTAAAGTTAAATTTTTGCTTTTGCTATGCTGAAGTATACCTTTGATTAACTTGTGAAAAATTTTGCATCTTCTGATATTCAAGCACTAAGCCAGAGTCCAAGAACAGCAACTCCTCTTTCTCTCTCTGACTCTGTCTCTGTCTCTGTCTCTGTCTCTCTCTCTCTCTTTCATGTGTGTGTATGTGTTTCTGTGTGTGTGTATTTGTGTTTCTCATTGGTTTACTCTAAGTACATGTGTTTCAGAACCATATTTCAGATAACCACAGAATATCTATCAACTGCTGGACTCATTTAGTCCCCTTTCCCCTCACACAAGAATAAAATGATGCTCCAAAGAGATTGGCTAGAGTCCAACATGAAGAGTAGAGGGACATATGGAAATAAGAGGAAATACATGAAGCACTTTCAAGATTACTTTCCATATTCACAATAGATATTGATGTCTTAAGACCCTTTACATCTCAGATATGACTGTAATAACAGAAAAATAATCTATCCAATTACAGTACATATTATAAAAGCTCATATTTTTGCAAATTTAAACATTTTTGAAAAGTCTTAATTGTGAAATTCTGAAGTTTTCCTTTTTGAAAATGTTTAAATATATTTTACAGAGTAATTTCAACACTTATATCCAAGTATACAAACTGTTTCATCATACTTCACTATAAATATATTTTTTTAAAATTTTATGCATTCAGATATTTACTTAGGTAAGTTTAGAGGATGGCTTTCTTAGCTATGCTTTTGCTTATAGATAACAATAGTAGAGCAATTAGCTGGCTCTGTTTAAAGACAGATTCATCAGAATAAGATTGGCATCACCATTTCTCGTGTCTCAGTAACACTTTTACTCATCCTTCCTACCTTGTATCAAGCTCAAGTCTTTTTTCCCAATAACGTTAATTCTACCAGTCATTAGAAGCCTATTTATAGCTTGCAATGCATATAGTATACCCCTTGAAATGAGCACTTCAAGATTATACTATGTAAGTCATGGAGAGCTGTGTGATATTTTCTTTTATGTAATTTTTTTGAAATCTGAAAGCTGGATTCATTCACATAGATCATCATAGACAAAACTATGAAAAATGCACTGTTTATTTTTTTGTTTTGATTTGTGACATTGGAGAACTACTAAAAGTAGATGATTGGAAGCATCATATAAATACCTCCTAAAGAAGCTGACAATTTACATCAGAAATAGAGAGCTAATCTTATGAAAATATGCATTCTAAGAGCATTGTAATGGTTTATTACAAGGACATTAGTTGCTTATGCTATACAGACTAAAGTGCTATCAGAATATTTGGTGCTTGTTTTAGCCACACTTACTGTCTAAATTTTGCTTGGTTTGGGCTGTTTGGATTGTGATCTGAACTGCACGATTTAGGATATTTTCTTGCCTTCAATTCCTAAAACTCAGGAGCGTCTGGCAGGTGCAGAGAACCAGTTGAGCCCTATAGAAGTGGCTGGCTTCACAGGGAGAGCACGTTGCCCAAACAGCTTTCCAGTTGATAAAACCAAATTATAGAATGGAAGTGGACTGAAACTTGGTTCTCTCTAGTTAAAATTTTCATGCCCGGTCTGTTGCAGCACATTCTATGGAAAGAAAAACATATGTATATTTACTTCTATGTAGAGCCTCTCGTATTTCTTGAGAAAGTATTTCAGGTATTTGCTCCTTGGCTTGTGATATTTGAAATACGAATTCTGAATTCGTGGCTTATCAATAAAAACACATTGACTTTCACAGAGGTTGTCTGGTGAATTCTAACACAGGGGGAGTAGCAACATTCACTTACATCGTGCTCACAGCTGATAAACCGCAGTTGTTAACGGTCTGTTAATTAAATCTTAGTTAAGCTTTGTCCTTCCTGCTCCGAAATAGGAACTCTTAACATTTGAGCCTGCAATTTGCATGCATCAGTCAACACAAATGCTGAGCAAAGTGCTTGTTTAGGTAATAAGATAAGGCGATGCCCTCTCCACTTTTGAGCTCTAACCGCCTTGAAGGCAACATTTCCCATAATTCCCAGCTGCGACTTGTTCAGGCAGCTCTGTGGTTTGCGCTGCATATTAATTTCTGTCCAACACGGGAATTCAATTTGTACTGTACATTTCATTTCTTCACAGATTTAGATTTATTTCATGTTCTCTGCTTTTAATTAACTCTCTGGCACAGCTGCTGGACAGGATAGAAAAACTCATTGCTCTCCCTGTGTTATGAGTACACTACCAATCATTTGCCACTTAGATGGTGGTGCAGGAGCTATCAGTTTCTATGGCAACCAGAGCCGTGGTGATTGATTCCTTGCCAGTATGGCATCACCACAGGGAGTGCAGCTTGTGATTTTTGTATGCTTGCAACATCCATCTAATTAAAACAGGATTATGGAATCATCCCAGTACATGTTCAACAACTACACAGCAATCCATTCATGTAAATGTCAACACTACTAAATACAATGGCCAGAGTCTTCATAAAGAAATAGTTATTTAAATCTTTGGGAAGAGAGTGCTCAAACACCTGGTTTGGGGTGTTATATTCTCTTAAATCTTAGTCTTGAAGGTGCACATTTATTTTATATATGAAAATCATTCGGAGCCAGGCCAAATGATCGCACTTCGATTGAAACAACACTGGTTGAGTCTAGAATGCTATACTAAGCTTTACTGGGAATTTGATTAATTAATTTACTCTCTATGAATTATTTATTCATCAAAAGCTCTTAATTCACATGATTGATTTCTTTTTCAGTGGCTTTGCTTGAGAGAAGAGAACCCCTTCTCTCTCCCAGAGCATTCCTCAATTCCTTACCAGTTCTGTGGGATTTAGGAAAGTCTTAGCTACAGGATGAGTTGAAAGATGCAGTACTCACAGTAATGTATGGAGGCTCCCAATGCATACAGTGGTTGTGGATGTCATGGAGAGCTAAATGAGAAGTCAAGCCCTTCTGTGACTTGCAAGAAGTATATGCAAAGCGAAAAGGAATGACAGAGAGTGACATATCTGTTAACTGTGTTGTTTTATACATCAGAGATTTTACTGGATATAACGGACAACAAATTTTGTTAACATGAAAAATAACAGTTGTTCTACACAATAGTTTTATGTCCCCTTGTGCTTCATTTTCCAACGTATTTCCACATTATAGAAGATGTCACAAGGTTGTATATAAGTATGTGCTAGGTAGATTGTATATTTGCTGTCAAAATTTTATTCATTTATTCATTTATGCATTTTCTCTTTTCTTCACATTATATGAAGAAATTGCACATTTAAATGATACTGTCAGAGGTACTTCTGGTTAAATTTTAATTATTAGTACTATGCTTTCCTAAGGTTTCATGACATTTTAGAGTTATCATAAAATGACAGTAAAATTACTCCTAAAAGCAGAAAACTTATAAAATGACAAAAACATTTTGACTAGCAAGAAAAGATGGATTCTAATATCAGGTATGATATGATGATTGGCTGAGATAAAACTGCAGAAGGTAGACGTGATTCACAGCAGGTACTTACAAAACACACTTTACTCTCAGGTTATAGTATCACCAAGCAAATATAAATACTACAGTAGATGTGCTCTGTGTGGTCCTTGTTTTGCTCACACAGATTTTACCACTTGTGTGTATCCATTCCAGAGACTAGTAACATAACCTCTGTGGAAAGGTTTTTTTGGTGATTCTGTAGGCAATGATGATGAAAATAGGCTTCCATTCTGATGTCCATGGAACCAGTAACATTCACCCTGTTAAAATACTGAATTGACTTTCAGGGACAGTTGCTACTGCAAATATTCTCTTTGAGCCTCCCAAAGTTTCTATTAATGTAGAAGTCAAAGGGTAATGTTGAAGTTTTCTTTTTGATTGAAAAGGTTTTATATGATAAAAAGCAAGCCATGATTGGCTAATTTTGAAGATTTCATTTTTTTGATATGATATTATCAAAAACTGACTTCATCTTTTACCTTTTCTTTTTTGTATTTAATCACAACATAAATTCTTCAACACTCTTAAAATGTCATCTTTTAAAATAATGTGGAATGTTTTGCAGTACAAGCAAAGCAAGTATATTTCAGGATTAATTTGTATGTTAATGTTGGTTATCTAACTGTATATATGACTAATAAAATAATGATTACAAAGTCACTATATGAAAATTCTAAGTATACTGTTTCTTCTTGTCCCTAAAAGTATCCAACATCCTATAAGTGAATCACTTACACCATTGACAGTTATTTTTTTGAGTAGTCAAAGACCACTAAAGTATGTTTGAACACATTCATGACATTTAAATTTCACAAAAATACAAATATATTCATGAATCTAGAATACCCTTACAAGATAAAATGTGTACTCTTTCCCTGAAAGACATCACAAGTATTATTTAGCTACTTCCTGTTTGACACAGTTTTAATGGACAAGGACATCTGTGATGGCATCATATAACTTGTCAAAAAGAAGAATATGTACTATACCAAAATAAATCTTTTTGAGAATTTATTCTTTCAAGATTCTTCCAGCATAAATGGTAAAAGTGAATTTTAAAGTTAGGATTTAGTTAAGGTTCATTTGAGATGGCTGGACACATATTTGGCTGTGCAGGTGTCATGTTAATCCAACAACATTTTGTGTACATGTGTGTGTGTGTGTGTGAGAGAGAGAGAGAGAGAGAGAGACAAAGACAGAGACAGAGACAGAGAAAGAGAGAGAAAGGTATGTGTAAAATAACTTTAATAGAACTCAGTGAGTCATAATTCTCATATCTACATGCAAAGATAAACTGTCCAATCAAAGATCTATAACTTGCATTATTTGAGTTTTATTCAAAGTTTGATGTAACAGTAAAGATAAAGTACACCTTTTCTATTTATTTCCAAAGGAAAGAACACTCCTTAAAATCATCAATAGGAATTTCACTATAATCCTGCTCAATTGAGCCATGATATTTTAGTTAGGACTTCTATCATTATGATGAACACCATGAACAAAAAACAAGTTGGAGATGAAAAGGTTTATTTGGCTTATGCTTCCATATTGATGTTCATAATCAAAGAAAGTCATGGCAGGAACTCAAACAGGACAGGAACCAGGAGGCAATATCTGATATTAGAGGCCATAAAGGAATGTTGCTTATTGGCATGCACGTCATGACTTGCTTAGCCTGCTTTCTTACAGGCCCAGGACCACCCACCCAGCATGGAACTGGACTGGGCCCTGCGCTATCAATTCTTATTTAAAAATGACTTACAATTGGATCTAATGGAAGCATTTTCTCAGTTTAGGTTCCCTCCTTTCAAATGACTCTAGCTTGTGCCAAGTTGACATAATTAGTCAATACATAGGACAAAAACCACACTTCTAAAATGGGAGTTTTTATGTAGCTTCTGATCGCCTCTCTGTATGTTCATGTAAGTTATCTGAATGCTTAATGGACTTTGGGGATACAAGTCTATGAACAAACAATATCACATCTTAGAAAACATAAAATCATAGAGTAAGAGATGCATAAATTAATATCATAATTATGAAAATTTAATCTATAAATGGTAAACAGATATTGATGGAGATAAATTTAAAAGATAAAATAAAGACAAGAATAGCTAAAAGGACATAGTTGTATGTCATTGATTCATTGAAATTCCAGTCAAAATTCCAAGTCCATTCTTAGAAAAAAAAAATCTCAAAATTTATATGGAAACACAAAAGAATAAAGATAGCCTGAGTAAACTTAAACCAAAAGAATACTTCAGGAATATCACCATATTGATTTCAGGTTACACCATAGAGCTAGTAATAAAAGCAACATGATACACACACACACACACACACACACACACACACAAACACACACACACACACACAAACACACACACACACACACACACACACACAGTTACTACACATCTATAGGTACTGAATCTTTCACAATGACACCAAAAATATGCATTAGAGAAAGGCAGAATTTCCAACAAATGATACTAGGAAATTATGTTTTCAAAATGACTAAATAAATAAATAATAAAATGGACCGTTATCTCACATTCTGTACAAAACTGATTTCCAAAAGGACCAAAGACTTCAGCATAAGATCTGATACCCTTTAACTGTTAGAAGAAAAAATAGAGAATACACTGTAACTTGTGGTCATACCTACAGTATTCTTGGATAAGTCTCCATAAGTACAAGAAGATCAACAACCAAAAATGAAATCTCACGAAATTAAAATGTTTCTGTACAACAACAACAAAAACCTGTCAATGAAATAAAAGGGTAATTTAAAAAATAGAATATCTTTGTAAGTTATACACCTAACAGAGGATTTGTGTCCAGCATATATAGATAACCAAAATGTTTAAACATGAAGAAAACAAACCCAATAGAATAGATGTTTAGAAGTGTTTTCAACTTGAAAGTATTGCATTGGCATATAACTCTCTGGTAACAGCTTCTGGTTTAATTCTATTCTGATCTGAGAGCATTTTTGTGTGATTTCTATTATTTAATATTTGGTAGGTTGGGTTTAATATTCTATTTGTTAATGTTCAACTTAATCTTGAGAAATGTGCAATATATTTTTTTCTTTAAATGAGGTGGTCAACAAACGTCAATTAAATGGAGTTCACTGCATGATTCTAACAAATTCAGGTGTGTGCTTGGTAAGTTTATGCTACTCTGTGAGTTATGGGTTAAACTGTGCTAAACTTGCCAACCATGAATAGGTAAATTTCTCTTTATCTCCTGGCATTGTAGCAGGTTTGCCACACATATTTTGGTACTTGTTGTTGAGTGTAATTTGAGGACTGATAAGATCTCTCAGACTGAGTCTTTTTTAAATTCATTGTATGATAATCCCTTTTATTGCTGATAAACTTTCCTTTGAAGGCCATATTTGCCAAAGTTAATTAGGATTGTTCCAGTTTCTTTTGGTAGTTGTTAATTTATACATCTTTTCTTTTTACCATCAATATTTGCAAACTGTAGACAACTTACAAAACTTATAGGTTATTAACTGTGCTCATATTAACACCTACAATATTTCCTGGTGTTTTTCACTCATTTAACCCCCCCCCCCACACACACACAGGCTAGCATACTGACTATCTTAGTTAAGATAACAGTATTTCTAGCATCATGAGTAATGGTCCTTCTGTAACTACTCTTGCTTTTCTTCTTTTCTGCTTCCTTAGGTTTAAATGAAACATTTTACGTAACCACATTAATTCTTGGTTAGTATGTCCTCTTTATTTTTTCAAGTAATTTCACCAGTTTGTGAATATCTACAACTAACCCAAAATAACATTACAAATAATAATAAAAACAAACAAACAAAAAACAAACCCAAAAGACAAATAGTGTCTGACAGTTCATTTTGAAGGCTGTCAGTATGGCGGTTTCTCAGAAAATTGGGAATCAACCTCCCTCAGGATTCAACAATTCTACTCTTGGGAATATACCCAAAAGATGTTCAATCATACTACAAAGACATTTGTTCAATTACGTTCATAGCAGCATTATTTGTAATAGCCAGAAAGAACCTAGATGTCCCTTAGATGAAGAACAGATAAAGAAAATATGGCATGTTTACACATTAGAGCTTTACTCAGCAGTAAAAAACAATGACATCTTAAATTTTGCATGCAAATGGATGACATTAGAAAACACTATCCTGAGTGAGGTAACCCAGACCCCAAAAGATGAATATGGTATGTACTCACTCATAAGCAGATACTAGCTACAAACAAAGGACACTGAGCTTATATATAGTTCATGATCCTAGAGAAGCTAAGTAATAAGGTGAACCCCAATGAAAACATATATACACCCACCTGGAAACTGGAAACTGATAAGACCACCTGACAAAATTGGGAGCATGGGGTGGGGATAGAAGGAAGGGTAGAAGGTGAAGAGGAGAGGAAAATGGGAAGGTTGAGGAAAAATTAAGGGAATGGGATAGTTGAGATGGAGGAAGGACAGATATGAGAGCAAGGAAAGAGATATCTTGATTGAGGGAGCCATTATGGGGTTAGCAAGAAACTTGGCTCTAGAAAAATTCCCAGGAATCCACAAGGATTACCCCAGCTAAGACCCTAAGCAACAGCGGAGAGAGTGCCTAAACTGGCCTTGCCCTGTAGTCAGACTGATAATTATCTTAAATATCACTATATTGTTTTAAATATTTTAGGAGTGTTCTGTGAGTCTTTCCCTGATTTCTGTCAATAGTAACATCTTTTAAAACAGCTTCACCCCATATTATCCATTCATCTAATTGTAATGATTTAATTTTGTGTATAAGTTCAATTAGTTCTGTGCATTTATATCACATGTATAGGCTAGCATACTGACCATATTAGTTGAGATAACAGTACCTCTAACGTCATAAGTAAATATCCTATGTCCCTTCTATACCTACTCTCATTTTTTTATGACCCTTAGAACAAATAGTCTCCATTTCTATAGTGTATAAAATTTTATTTTATTCTACTTCTTGTTTTAAGATTTGCTTATTTTTATTTTATGCATAGTGGTATTTTGTCTGTACACATACGGCTATAGACCACGTACATGCATAGTTTCCATGGAGGCTAGTAGATGTCATCAGATTCCCTAGTATAATAGTTAAATATGATTGGAAACTGCCATATGAGAGCTGCCTATAAAATGCTGGTCCTCTGGAAGAGCAGCCAGTGCTTTTAACCACTGATTCATCTCTTCAGTCCCATTATGATATATTAAATTTGTGTGTTCTACCATAGTTAAACAATTCAGTTAATGCATAAAAGCAAAGAAATTCTACTTTAATGCTATCATTTTATTACTAGTGAGAAGAGTTTTCATTATACAGATATTTCTACATTACACATGAATGATGGATACTTGCTTTAAACGGATGGTAGTCTCACTGGCAGGTCTCCTAGGGTATGGTTCCTGAGAGGAAAATCTGCTGATACCTCTTATTATGTAATTCTCCCTTATGTTCCTGAATGTAGAATTCTAATGGTTGAAGAGGATGGTAGATAATGTAAAAAAAATGGTTTCTCCCCATGTGGTTAACAGCAGTGTCCCTCAAACAGAAGGGCATTTTCATTCCTCAAAATGAGCCAAGATGAAAGCATTTTTGGATGAATGGTCTTGCAGCTGAGGGATCCAGAGGACACCAGGTTAGAAGTGAGATGTAGCACTACATTATAAGACACTGTTTGCTCTACTAAAGTTTAACATATTGATGAAAATAAAATTTACTATTACTATATTAAGTCATATTACTTTAAAATTTCATATAATAATGTAACTGTGTTATCTTAATATATTATATACCATATATTACATATTGTATTGGCTTATAAAGGACTAAAATTTATTTATATGTTAATTTAATTGGAGACACTAAGCATTTTATGAAGACTTTTATCAAGGATAACCTTAGCGTTCTGAACCATAAATTTTTTTACATGAACTGAAAGTCATATATATCTTACTTAAATTAACACAAAGCTTTAATTAATATATAAAAGAATGTAAAAACAGAAAAAGTTGAATCATTAAAAATACATCCAGATCAGATAAAAAATTATTTAGAACACATTTCCTTCTTTCTGCATCTGTTCTTTGCAGTTGCATGTTCAGAGAATTGACATGTTAGAGAGGAAATCTGTGTTTAAATGTACTGAGTAACTATACACTCAGTAGTTAATCATTTCCTCTCAAAACAAAGTCGGCTAAATACGGTGCAATGCATTCCCTGCGTACATTGACTGAATGCCAGAAAACTCTGAAGATGCCAAGTTCTGAAAACTCCAAGATACTGAAAAAGGAGATGATTTCATCAGAACCCATAACACAAGAGATAGAGCCAAAAATAGGCCTTTGAAAGTTAAAAAGGCAGTGTGTAGGAGGGGTTTGAGTTCATACAATTAATAATAATTCCCAAAATACTGTATCTATTGTAGTTTTTTACTTATATATTATCTTTCTATAAAATATATATGGGAGAGAAAATTCTCAGCACACATACACACACACACAGAGACACACACACACAAATGCATGCAAAAAACAATAATTAAGTCTAATAAAAACCAGTGTTCGTGATTATCTTCTGGATCACAAGAGTTTTTTGTCAAAAACAAGATTACCGCTTTTAAAATTGGAAAAGGCAGACCATGGCAGCAGTGAGGTATTTCCTTTATCCGATACTTCTCATTTTAATTTCTTTCCTTAATGCTTCTTGTGGGGACTCAGATGATACTTCTTAGGCTAACCAATACAAACACTTAAGGTGAAGTCTCTGTAAAGGTAAGCATGTGATGAAATTCATATCTTCTGCTCTTCTATGGGTGAGGGAAATTATTACTTTCAGGCCTAGCATTTCACCGGCCGCAGTTGGCAAGTGGGATTCAGCCAGGTGTTGGATGTGACGGAAAATGTGCTGCCTGATTAGAAGGACTAGAGTCCAAGTACAGCAGCATTCCCTCTTCAATGAGAAGAGGGGTGGGAATTTAGAGATGCCATTTAAATTTGCATCTGTGGCCAACACATGCCAGTGTTTCAAGATGATTTTGCTAATCACATGGGACTGTTCAGTGCATGTGCTAATGAAAGGATAGAAAAATGTTTTTTTCCCAAACAAAGCAAACGCTGTCCAACTCAGTTCCATTGCAATCAATTCAGTTGAAAAATTCATTTTTCTTGGTTAAGTTTCTTTTATGACTGTATAAACACACTTTGTTTCATTTGCTGCTATTTGAAGTTAAATATTTTCTGCAAGAATACTGTCCCACTGTGATTTTTTTTCATTGTAACAACTCAGGATAACCTGAACATTTTATGAGACCAAAAGAGTCCTGGAGTTCAAGAGTTCCTATCCACAAAGTTAGAAATCATTTATCAAATCATTTATCAAAATTCACATCATAGGTACATATTCATTTATATAATCATTCATTTTTTAGTTATTTGTTTATTATTTAAAGACATTTATTTTTAGTGTCTGTGTATAAGTATTTGCCTGCATGTAGGTGTATATACTATATGTGTCTCTATTGCCCATATGTCAGATTCACTGGACTGAAGCCATAGACAATTATATAAGTATTGGGAACTGGAGCCACGACCTCCCCAAGAGCAGACACTAACGATAAGCAATGAGTAATCTCTGGAACTCCATAATTGTTGACTCCTAACACATACTAAGAGTTTGTAAATATCAATAATAATTTGTATTATTATTGATATAATGACCTTGGCCATTCTTACAGGTATAATATGGAATCTCAGAGTTGTTTTGATTTGCATTTTTCTGGTGGTGAGCATTTCCTTAAGTGTCTTTCAACCATTTTAAAATCCATTGTTAAAAGTTCTCTGTTTAGGTCTGTACCCCATTTTTTTTACTGGATTATTTGTTCTTTTGATGACCAACTTCTTGTGTTTTTTTGTATAGTTTGGAGATGAGCCCTTTGTCTGATATGGGTTTGGTAAAAACATACAGGAGGACCAATGGGACCAAATCGAATACCCAGATATTAATCCACACACCTTTGAACACATGATTTTTGACAAAGAAGTGAAATATATAAAATGGAAAAAAGAAAGAGTATTCAACAAATGGTGCTGGTATAACTGGATATCAACATGTAGAAGAATGTAAATAGATCCATATCTATCACCATGCACAAAACCCAAGTCCAAATGGATCAAAGACCTCAATATAAAACCAAGTCCACTGAACCTCATAGAAGAGAAAGTAGGAAGAACACTTGGATGCATTGGCACAGGAGACGACATCCTAAATATAACCCCAGTAGCACAGACACTGAGAGAAACAATAATAAATGAGACCTCCTGAAACTGAAAAACTTTTCTGAAGCAAAGGACATTGTCAACACGACAAAACAGCAGCTTACAGAATTGGAATACTGAGTTTTGAGGTTGCATAAATGAAGAAAGTCACAATTATGTGACAGTTTTTCAGAATATTTATATCCCTCTCTCTCTACATATATCTACTCAACTCAGATCTTTCTTAATATAAAATAGATTTCACATGAAAGCAAGCATTAAAATAATCATAGTCACCATTTGACTTGTTAACATAACCATTCTGTAATCTTAAGAAAATGCTAAATGAGCTGTATAGTGACATACATCTACAGTCTCAACACTTGGGTAACAGATAAAGGAGGATGGGAATGAGAAGCAGGACGAGGATTGCCCCAAATTCAAGGCATGTCTGGCCTTAATAGCAATGTCCAGGCAAGACAGACCAGATTGTACGATGAGACACTCTCCACAGTAGAACATTTAGTGTTTTGTTCAGAAAATAAATTTTATAAAAATACTTTTGTGAAAATAGATAGTGGATTTAGTATTGATAATTTAACCAAATAGTAAGTAGATATTTTGAACTTAACATCTGCTTCTGTAAATATTGACACACATATTCCAAATAAGCAAACATGCCGAGTAACTGTTTATCAAAAGGGATTCAGACATGAAACAACTGTGAACTCACTTTGCTAACAGAGTTTTTGAAGGAATATAACTTCTCTACAAGTGCCTGCCTATAAGCCAGGAAGTAATATGAGGTTTTGCCTTTTTGTTCCCATAGAGTCACACTCTAATTTTCCCACAGAGATAGTGAATGATGTCAATACACCATGCCTTTCAGATAGGCTAAACTTCTTCACCCCCATAAGAATTTTGAACTATATTTAAAAGAGAATAAAGAAACTTTGATATTTTCTAGGTTAGAAAAATAGCATAGTTAGAGTTAAGCATTAAAGATGATTTTCAAGTTACACTGAGTAAAATGGAGTGTCAGGGAGACTGCTTTGTGTGTTATGAGTAAATCTCAGAAACAGCAAAATGGAAAGGGGATTTACATCAATTCACAGGGGTTAGTACAGTATTGGATCTTTCTATTTAATAGTAGAAATGCGGTACACTTCACAATCATGATGACAGCACTTAGAGCGTAGTTTTCAAACTTCAGAATGCTGTAACCCTTTAATACAGTTCCTCGTGTTGTGGTGACCTCCAACTACAAAATTACTTTTGTTGCTGCTTCATAACTGCATTTTTGCTACTGTTATGAACCATAATGTAAATATCTGTGTTTTCCGATGGTCTTAACCAACTTATGTGAAAAGGTCATTTGATCTTCTAAAAGGGTCTCAACTTACATATTGAGAGCCACTGGCTTAGAATCAGATATCATACATATAATTGATACATAGAACAGAAATAAGAAGGTACAAACTAATTTTCATATACTCTCCACACATTTGCAGGTTTTTTAAAAAAATTATAATTGTAATTATCATGAAAATTATGACAGTAAAATTCAAGAACAAATAAGAAAAGAAAATACTGTTTTGTGGCAGGCTTCTCAGTTACTTGTTAATAATTATGGATGGTTGGCTTTTGCTTAGACTTGTTTCTAGCTAGCTTTTTTTTTAATTAAATGAACCCATTTATATTAATCCATGTGTTGTCCTGAGGCTTGTTCACTGTTCATCCTGATTTTCTGAGTCCTTTATATCTGGCTGTTTAGTGCGAGGCTGATTGATTGACTGGCTCCTGTTTTTCTCTCTGGCAAACAACCCCACCTATCCCTCCTCTGTCCAACTATTGGCCGTTCAGCTTTTTATTACACCAATCAGATGCCTTAGGCAGGCAAGCTAAAACAACAACACATCTTTACATAATTAAGTAATTATCCTACAACACAAATAAATGCAACACATCTTTATATAATTAAATATTCTATTCTACAATATTTTCCCATTTTTGTCTAAATAAAAAGATAAGATTTTAACTTTAACATAGTAAAACTATACACAGGAAGAAAAATTATCAAGTAAGAATTACATTTACAATAGCCAGTCCATTTGTATTAGGCAAATTCAGAGATAATACTACATTATTAATCCTATCTTGGTGAGTCCAAAGTTTTGTATCTAATTTACTTTCTTTCATAACTATGGGAAACTATAAGTGTAACTATCTAGTCTTTAATTCCATCAAGGCTCCAGAGGGATATAATATTAACTGAGTAAGCAGGAAGTGCAGTGCAAGCCACTTCCAAAACTTTAAGACAGAGATATCTGGCTACCTAGACAGTTACCCAAGGTTCCTCTGCAAACCTGAGGCATCTATCTTTTGCCTATAGTCCTAGAATATCTAGCAGAGTTTTCTATGAAGAAAAAAATTTGAAGGACTGCCCCACCTTGTCTTTGCAAATTTCCTTCCCCCCCCCCTGCATATCCAGTCTGGATAGTATTTTGTCAGCAGTTGAGGCAAGGACAGTTTCTTGCCCAAATGACTAAGTGTGCCATAATAAAAAGAAATTTCATGGGGATGTTCTTGAATGCCCATAATTCTTTTATGGAGTAGATTGTTGCTGCCAGAAGCAGACATGTCTCATTGTCAAGAAAGCCTTAGGTTATTTAAACATCTTAAATGTTATATTCTGCAGGTCTCTGAAGTATTTGAAGATTATCTCTCTAAAATATATCTATTTATCCTTGAAAATATGCCCAATAATATAACTAAAGAATTGGTTATCATAGATGACTAACTACTATCCTCCATTTCTTAGTTATATATTGTATTTTTAAATGGCATGCATAAGCACAACACTCTAAACAAGAGTAGATACATATATAAAGTATAACAAAACTAATTTTAAATTTGTATCAATATACCAAAATCAATATCACTGTAAAATATTTGAAGTTAGTCGTTATCTTTTACCCTATATTCTAACTAAAGGATGACAAACATCCATTACCCACTCATGACAAAAAATACCCACCCCACCTCTTGGGAATGTGAAAGCTGGACAGCTTTCTATAGTCTGGAGGTGACAGCATCTCCAGGAGACCCTGTCTTGTAGTTTTTTTAAGTTTATTTTCTTATGTGTGTTGCCAAGATTTTCCAGTCTCCCCCAATCAAGCCCAATATCTATTAACCTTGAAAGTATCCAGTATTTCATTTCCCATGGAAATAAATGTATAACCTTTCCCCCAACACAATACATTTTATGGATTCTGTTTTAAAGTTAAGACAGTCCTAAAGTATCATGGTTGGTTTAATTTATCAGTCCATTTTATAGTTTAATGCCTCTCATCAACTGTCATTCACTCAGCAATATTCAAAAAATTCAAAATCAACACAACACCATACAGGATCTAGACTCCCTATGTATTTTCCATCATTGTGACTTTTTTCCTTTATATTACTTTACTCTCTCTTTAAAGAATTTATTATTTTATGCAATTTTTTTCTATGACTACCTATGCCATTTCTTCTCTTTCTTAAGCACCTAAGCACATTTTTCTACATACTGTAACCTGTTTAGGAGGTTTTCCTTTTTGAAACTTCTTTTCTATGCTCTTGTAGTATTCTCTGACTATGTGAGCCAAACCTTAAACTCACCATAGGGTTTTTTGCTGGTGTCTGGGACTGCCCCATTCAGTTCCATGAGAACCAAGCTTTATGCACCACAGACCTGGCCAAGAGCTGTATTTCACTGGTAGCTATATCTAACTGGGAACCACATTTAACTACCCCAGCTCTAGGAAGCTGGTGCTTGCACAGTGGCCAGCATTTTTACTTAGCTTGTTGTTTCTACTTAACATGCCAGCTGCTGAAGTGCTCTCTGTACAACAGAGGTTCTTATAGGAGTCTTCTCTATATGTATTATTTATTTTTATTTTATATGTATGTATGTATATATTCTTGTACCTGTGGAAACTGTAAGAGTGTGTCATATCTCCTGGAAATTGACTTAAAGGATGTGGGATGCCCTCTGTATAAGTGTTGCTTTTAATGGTTAATGAGGTAAGCTGTTTTAGCCAATGGCTTAGCAGAGTAAAACCAGACCAGAAATAGAGGGAGAATAGGCAGAATCAGGGGAATGCCATGTAGCTGCTGAAGGAAAAAGATGTCTACTGGTAGGCCACAACCTTGTGATGACACACAGACTGATAGAAATTGGTTAATTTAAGATGTAAGAACTGTCTAGAAATATGCCTAAGACATTGCTATATTAATTAACTGTAATTAATATAGTTTCTGTGTGCTTATTCAGGTCTTGGCAGCTGGGAAACAAACAAGAAGTCTATGGTTACAAAATGGTTCCCACCATCTGGGGCATAGATTCACGTAAGACATAAGAGAAAAGCTTAAGAAAAATAAGAGGGCTTCTAGACCCACAAAAATGGGAGTCAAATGCAGCTTCTTGGTAGTCACATTTTTTTTTCAGATAGGCTCTGTTTTCTGGCACCGAGCAAGGCATAACTCCTTTAAGAATAGGCTTCTTCACTCCGAATTCCAAAGAAAAACTGCACAGCTTCTTTGAGAGATAGCTTCCTTGTTAGTGCTAGAAGCACAAGTAGCTCTGAAGGCTGAATACTTGAATGAGGTTTGTGAGTAGTATGTTACAAATTGCTTAATGGCAACATAGACCTGCTGCATTCCTGGAGCTGGGGCAGTGAGCATACCTCTGCCATGTTGGATGGGACAGAATCAATAGGCAGGGTAATGGAGTTGGTCATAGCCATGCCTGCTTAGCATTAAAAAAAAGGCACTCATGGCCATAAAATAAAATGGTTACATATGTGAAATAAAGAGAAATTAAGATGAATAAAACCTGTAAATGGGTCACAGTGTTGGATAAATGAACATGGGCTTGGGAGAGAGAAAAAAAGAGTACAGAAAGTCATAGATTAAAGGAGTAAAGATAATTAAATATTAAAGAGTAATAGAGTAAAAATATAATCATGTAAAGATAAAAAATACATAGAGAATCTGGATTATGCATATTATTGTGTTTTCTTTGAATTTTTTGACTACAGAGAGACACTTGATTCTAGGAGCTGAAAAACTGACAAACTGCCTATATTAGGCAGAACACTCAAATTTTCTGCTTTATGGAAAAGTCTGCTGGATACTATGGGCCTTTCAGGTGAGTATGGATCCCCCAATATTACAGAAAACTTTGAAACTTCAGGTAGCAAAATGTCTCTGTCAATTCTAGAGTTTTATAAGTTGCTTACAATGCAGTCCCTGTTTATTTAGGTACTATCATATTATTCTGGGGTCTTTGGTGGAATTGAAGACAGATAGTTATAATTTTCCTTGTTATGATAAAAGATAAATTAGATATAAGACTTTACACTCACAAAGAAATATTGTGACTGAAATTCTTACTTGATAACTGCTTTGTGCATGTAATTTTACTATGATAAGTTAAAACCTTCCCTTTTACTTAGACAAAAAAGGGGGGATGATGTGTGATGTCTTTCTGTTTCAGTGTTGCTTTTATTGGTTAATGAATAAACTTGTTTTGGCCAATAGCTTAGAGGGCCATGACAGGCAGAAAATAGAGAAGGAGTAGGTGAAGTCATGTGGACACCATGTGGATGTCAAAAAGAAAGACACCTACCAGTAGGCTAAAACCTTGTGGTGATAAATAGATTTAGAAAAATGGATTAATTTAAGATATAAGAGCTATCTAGAAATATGCCTGAGGCATTGTCCAAAAAGTATTGTAATTAATATAGCTTCTGTGTGATTTTTCAGGTCTAAGCAGCCAGTAAACAAACAAGTAATCTCCAATTATACTTATAGACAATGATGAGCCATCAGCATAGATGCTATTAACTGAACTGGGTTCTTTCTAATAGCAGCATGTATTATCCATTCATCAATCTCTCCAGTCCTCTCCTATATTCTAGATGATAATTTGCATATACTATATATTGAATAAAAGCTTAAATAAATAATTTTATTAAAGTATATAAATAAGTATGTTTAAATACAATTAGGTATTCAAACTGATTTTCCTCTGAGAATGTATATTCTATCATAAAGGGATTCTCATTTTATGAGGACTTAGGATTAAAAGTGCTCAGTTTCCAGGGTACCTGTCATCCTGTTACAAATTTAGACAATTTATTTGTTAATTTTCTGTTTTTGTGATAAAACACCTTGCCCAAAAGTGACATATAGAATAAGTCTATTTTGACTATGGTTCCAAATGAGTAAGAGTCCAGCATGGAAGGATAGCAAGGTAGCAAGAAAATGTGTAGAGGGTGGCAAGGTCAGGAAGCTGAGTGATTGCAGCTTTTGTCATCATCAAGAAGCAGAGAGAGAACCAGAAGTAGAGTGATGGAGACTATGAACCCTCAAAGCGCCATCCCACCCCACCCCTATGATATATTGTCTCTAGCAAGGCTGTGCTTCATCAATCACCCCAGCATCATTATTAACTATTGACTGTGTATGCAAATTAGAAAGTCTATACTGGGCATTTATCATTTAAAAACCAAGAAAATAAATACTAATTTCATAAAAAACAAAAGATATCAACAACAAAAAACTCATTACAATAGTGAGGTAAACAAGACCTGCTGTAGAAGAATTGTAGTTAATGTATTTCTAATCTATTTATTTCCCTTAAGCATTATATTTTAGTAACATCAAGTTGAATATAGTAATGCCCTTATGAATTGTTAGGAGGCAGAACTAGAGCATCTCACTTAAAACTTAGGGCCTGGGCTTGTTCCAGTCCAGAACCATAAAGTTCAGTGAATTTCCATCTGCACTAAGCTATTATCTGAACACCTTATCTGATCAAATGAAAGACTCAGAATGTCAAATTGCGGTGTCTCAGTGTATCTTTGGTGTTTCCATTGGAAAACATTAGAACAGTATGGGTGATTGCCAAGATACTACTTCAGAAAGCCTCACCTATAAAGCACTCTTTGAAACTCTTCAAAAAACAAGTGTAAATAATCAGTGTTGACACTTCTTTCTGATAATGGGAGATTTTGGGGCTGAACTTGACCCACATAAAAACCCCATCTGAGTAAAGAGCCTGCCGATCCCACTTCCCCTACCCCAGATTAACAAGAAATCTCAAACATGTTGAAATAGGGGACAATTGGGGGATTGCTGAGTGATGGATTTCTACAATAGCAGCTCTTCTTCCAAGTGACATTGTTTTCTATCTTCCTGGGAGGCTTTAAAAGCTCCAGTGACTACTCATCAGATAAGTATGTCTTCTTTTAAATACATGAAGAACCAATGATCCAAGTCTGCTGAAAATAGGCCAGAATATGTGTCACTATGTTCTAGATCAGAATAAGCTGATATACTAACATTTTAAACAATCCATAACCTAGTAAAGAAAATTATATGCACTTTGGGTTTGATGTTCACTTTTTAATTCTGTAGCTGCTATTAAAACTGATTATCTTTTAATGAATAATTAATTTTTAGTAATTTTATAGGAAAAGCAACAAAATATTGCATCTTAGTTCAATACAGTAACAAATATTTCGCACTTGGCAGAGATCAATAGATTTACTTTTTGTCATAAGTATAACATTGAGGATAAAAAATGAGGCAGAGACAAGTGGATCTCTGTGAGTTTGAGGCCATCATGGGCTACAGAATAAGTTCCAGGACAGGCTCCAAAGCTTCAGAGAAACTATGTCTCAAAAAATCTTAAGAAAAAAAAGAAAAAAACGAATACCTATGGAAAATTGAACCTCCTTATCCAGCTCTTAAATTCTATTGCTTTATATCAATGTTTAATTTTCTTCTATGTATCAAGGAGAATTCACTTTTAGTTTTCTTAAGCAATAATTTTAAGGTTTTATGACTTCAGGTTACAGCAATTATAAATTCATCATGTGTACCTATTGACACTGAACTTACACAGGTCAAGCCTGCCAGTTAGCTATGGGCAGAGAAGGAACTCAAAGTTGCTATTATTTATTGTCAAACTATTGGTAACTAATAGATTCTTAATAATTAGGAAGCACTGTATTCATGTGTACTCATTTTTAAATCAATCAGGTACTAATGGATAATACTAAACCCATAGCACACAGATTATCCTAGCTAACATCTATGGGAAACTAGCCAAAAATGTTATAAATATGATAAAGTTTTGTGGGGAAGAGAGGAGTCAGGCCATACTGTGAGGAAAATTAAAGAGGTAGGGAGAATAACAAGAAGTCATTGTGTACAACATATAAAACCTTTAAACAACACAAGGTGTAAATAATAATATGATTTGGAGACTTCATGTGACTTTGTTTGGGTATATGAAAATTCCTTCAATAGTTTTCTTTGCAACATTCAGAGAGTCCGGTTTGATCACATGCTCCATCAGTCCCAGTCCAGTTGGCCTTGGTAAGCTCTCATTAGATCAATCCCATTGTCTCGGTGAATGGGTGCACCCCTCATGGTCCTGACTTTCTTGCTCATGTTCTCCCTCCTTCTGCTCCTCATTTGAACCTTGGGATCTCAGTCCAGTGCTCCAACGTGGGTCTCTGTCTCTATCTCCATCTAGAGCCAGATGAAGGTTCTATTGTGATATGCAAGATAATCATCAGTATGGCTATAGTAAAGGGCCAGTTCAGGCTCCCTCTCCTCAGCTTCTCAATGAGCAAGCTGGGGACATTTCCTTGGATACCTGGGAACCCCTCTAGAGTCCAATCTTTTGCCTATCTTCAAATGGCTACCTTAATTAAGATATATACTTCCCTGATTCCATATCCACTCTTCCTCCATCCCAACTGTCCCATTCCCCCAAGCTCTCCCCATCCACTGCTTATCACTTTTCCCTCCCCATTTCCCCTTACTCCCTTCCTACCCCCACCCCCAAGCTCTTAATTTTTGCCTGAAAATCTTGTCCACTTCCAATATCCAGGAAGATAACTAGATGTTTTTCTTTAGGAACACCTTCCTATCTAGCTTCTCTAGGACTCTGAAATATAGGTGTTCATAGGTTTGTGGGTTAAGATCCAGGTCTTCTATTCGATTCCATTGGTCGACTTCTCTGTTTTTATGCCAATACCAAGCTGTTTTCAATACTGTAGCTCTGTAATAGAGTTTGAAGTCAGCGATGGTAATCCCTCTAAAAGTTCCTTTATTGTATAGGATTGTTTTGGCTATCTTGGGTTTTTAATTTTTCCATATAAAGTTGATTATTGTACTCTTTGCATTGAATTTATAGATTGCCTTTGGTAGAATTGCCATTTTTACTATGTTGATCCTACCCATCCAAGAGCATGGGAGGTCTTTCCATTTTCTGGTGTCCTCTTCAATTTTTAAATTCTACAAACCAGGAAGAAGAGAAGGGGGGGGAGGAAGAGGAGTGGGAGAAAATAGATAGCTCACAAAAAAAACATTCTACAAACCAGAGGTGGATGAGCCAATCATGGATCTAGTGACATCATGATTAAAGTATATAATTTTTTCAGCTAATCTGGTGATAAATTAGCTTTGATACTTAATTTTTAAACTCTGGTATACTTATTTATATCTGTAATATATAATGTATTTAGAGTGGTACTTCTATTATTAATGATGCTCTAAATACTAAACCTTTTATAAACATGGCCCATTGTCAATAAATATTCATTAAGGCTAGTAAGGAAGTCTCCTCTTTCTTCTAGTGACTGGGTTGTTTTTGTATAAATATAAGATACTGTAGTGTGGAGCTGCGGGCTGTGTTCCCGCCCAACTCCCTGCTGCCTGGCTAGCATATGCCTCAAAATAACAACACACAAACTGTATTCACTTAAACACTGCCTGGCCCATTAATTTCAGCCTCTTACTCACATCTTGACTAACCCATATTGAATAATCTGTGTAACTCCACGAGTGGTGTCTTACCGGGAAAGATTCAGCATTTCTGACCTGGCGGCTGGCTTCATCGGATCTGTCTCCCTGAGGAGAGGCACAGCAGTCTGTCTCAGAGAGCAGAGGCATGGGGATTTATTAACTTCCCTTCCCAGCATTCTGTTCTGTCTACTCCGCCTAAGGGCTGGCCAATCAAATGGGCCAGGCGGTTTCTTCATTAACCAATGAAATCAACTCAAACAGAAGACCTTTCCACATCAAGATACTTTCACATTCTACATGAAGATAATTCCTTGCTCCCTAGCTGGAAACATTTTGAGCATTCCTTTAGTTACTAACCTCTGAGTAAAAATGCAAACATAATACTTTCAAGCTATTACTTCTTTGTAACAATAATTCTCTGTTTCATTGTTCAGATTTCTGCAATTATCTCATTTTAATACATGTACTTTTTTGGTTTTGTTAATAGATAGATTTTTTTTGTGTAGCTTTGGAGCCTGTCTTGGAACTCCCTCTGTAGTCCAGGCTGGCCTCAAATTCACAGAGATCTGCCTACCTCTGTCTCAGGAGTGCTGGGATTAAAGAAGTATGCCACCACTGCCTGGTTTACATCTACTTAAAGAGATGAAAAAGATATGCTTAAGTCCAAGGACCCTATTGCCCATTTTGTCTCCTGCCACTAACAAATATTTATTTTTCTTCTGATAGTTTAGCAATGTGACCATCACTAAGGACATTGAAAAATGGAATGAAAAAGAAAAGAACAAAGAACAGAGAAGTGAAGGAAAGGGATAAGATACTTTTGGATTAACTTCATTCTATTCTCCATAAACTTAAAAGGAAGTTTGGTAATTCAAAACATTTATTTTAGTACAATTATAGAAACAGAATAACAAGCTCATCACTTTGCTGCAAATCCATAAATAAACTAGGGATTGAGAAAAGAAGTATGCTAATCAGTAATTTCAATTAAAAGGGATGTCAAATATAACTTCCAAAGAAAAATATGTGCAGAACATAGGATTTTGTGAGAACAGTCCCGTTGCTTGCAAGGATCTAGGATAATGACCAAAATTGTGATTGCAGAAAGCCATGTATCAGTCACTGGTCACAGAAAACAAAAGGAATTCCTTCCAAAAAAATACTTGTATACAAATATGTAAGATGATTATCATTATTGATACATGTTTTAGATATCTTTTTAGACATCATATTAGATATCCTTTCTTGGGTGACAAGTTCCTAACTATCTCTTCTACTCTTCCAATCCAGAAACTCTATAGCTCTTGGTTTCAGTATTCTTGTCCTCAAGGACATAATATGTACCCTAAATTTTTCTAATTAGAAGCAAAATAATGGACAATGTTTAAAAAATGTTAACAAACTCTCACAATGGCAATAATTGTTCTGCAAGTTGTGCTGTTTATGACCTTATGCTCAGCATTAGTGATAATTTCCTCGGAGACACCACACATGTAACCATGGCAGAAGGAAGTAACAGTTGTACCAAAGTCCTAATTGGAGAGCCCGAGAGTATGAGTAAGGAGTTACCTCAACTCAAAATCTGTTACCTCATCAAGTAACCCACCCTGAGATTGGTGATGACTCACAAAATCTCCAACCTTGGAATTCTCTGAATCGTCTTTCAGGTAGTTCAGGAATCTACTCTTGGCAAAAGAACCAGTCTGTCATGGGTAGTATGTAGCCTTTGTCTGCTGCTTCTGTGAACTTGGGGGGGGGGAGGGGCTTCTGTGAATCTTTTAACTTGCAGTTTTCTTACATATGTAAAATTTGTTTAATTCCTGGGTTTCCTGATTTCCTCCCATCTCTTGGAGGAAATGTTTCAATTCAGAGAAAATTGATATTCAGGTATCCACTGTGTCAAAATGTGGTGCCAATACTTGGTGCCAGTGCTGTTGCATCTGGCAGCTTCATCTTGCCTAGTGGATTTAGTGGCCTTGACCAGTAATTCTCTGGTACAGTGTTTGCAAAAGAAATGTGGTAAATGTCTACTATCCTCTAATAAATTCTGTTCACATTTATACACATTGCAAGGTATGTTATAGACTAAACCTAAGATCCTTGACTGAAATAAGGGTTTTCTCAAGTTCCTTGTAGAAAAGATAGTTCATTTTCTGATGACCAATGGATTTTCCCTCCCTGTATAAATAACAGAATAAATAAAAACTGCTTTGATATAATTCTTTAACAATCCTCTTTCTTATCTTCATTATAGCTATCTTCATTCATGAATCTCTAAGTTTATAACCTGAGATTTTTTTCAGTAAAATTAAAGAATGTACTTCTTTAAATATAGAGGGAGAAGAAAAGGACAATGATTACTCAATTCCCTAACATACAAACACAGTAGTTATTAGTTGTTTCATTTATAGGCAAATGCATCAACAGTTACATTCATCCCTGAATATCCATGGAGATCAGATCTACTAACCCCTGTGGATACCTAAACGTTTGGCTGCTCAACACTGTCATATAAAATAGCATAATATTTGCATATATCTATACACATCTATCTATACACCCTAAATCATCCCTAAATTACTTGTAATGTCTAATTCAATACAAATACTATATAAATAGCTATTACACTATATATTTTAGGGAGTAATTTACAGACATTGTGCCTCCTGATTGTAATCCTTAATACTTGAGAGGTACAGGGAGGCAGTAGGCTTGCTCTGAGTACAAGGAAACTAATCACACAGAAATAGTAAGTAGTCAGTCAGCTCAATTTCTTTTATTTATCTATCAATTTATTTAATATTTTCAAATCACGTTTGGTTGAATCTGTGAATGCAGAAACACAGATGTGAAGGGCCAATTTTATATTTTAAAAAAATAACACTTATGGAATAAAAGAGAGTATTATAATTATATATGAAATGGCTCTTCCCCCCATGTTCTTGGTTTGAATACTTTGTTAACAACTGGTGGTTCTGTTTTAGAAGGTTGTAGACCTTTTAACAAGGGGTCTAGAAATCAGATTCTGTAACCATCCCATTTTTTCTGAGAGCTCATCATTTTGATTCACTGAGACTGCTTCTTAAATACATAGTGAATCCCAAGAACCATGCTGATCTACCATGAAACTGTGTGTTAAGATGATTTCATTTGGCATCAATGATGAAAAGGGCAATTCATACAGAAAATTGGAAGTTGGATGTTAGTTACAGTAAGACTGACCATATAATTTATAGGCATTGAAAATTGGTGCATGGGATGTGAAGGTATGAAGTTCAAGAATAATGCTGTTCTAGAGTTAATGGGACACTAAGGTAGATGATCAGAAGACAAAACGTCAACAATATGCTAAGAGTAGAGGTTTGACTCTCTTTTAAGAGAGAAGGTAAAGAATTTCAGAAAGTGGGACTCAAGGCCATTCTGGTGAAGAATATAGGTTCATTCTTGTTAGGTCCCAAGAAATTCCATTTTCCCAGAGCCTGCCATTTAGACAAAAGTCAACCTTTCCTTGAGACATAAGATGATAGTTGCTACTTGTAAAGAAGAAGCATTCTCCTTATCTTTGGCAAATGAGGCATGTGGCTCTTTCATTATCCTATGTATTCCTGTGCTGCCTATTAGCATATCCATGTCTATGCTAACCTTTTGCTGCCTCCTTGCTCCCTACTTAGAGATAACTGTTACAGAGACACTCTGGCTGGCATGCCCCCACTTCGTTAGACCTCTCCGTCTGCTAAGATTCCTTTCCCTTTTCCTAGCTTCTCCAACTCCTATATAACCCAGACATTTTACCTACATGGTCTCTTGATCTCCTGGCTCCCTCCTGGCCTCTAACCCCCCCTTATTTCTCTTTCTCTTCTTATGGTTCTGTTCAGCCTGCTGGCCCAGTTCAGTCTGGACCCTTCCATATTCCTCTGCCTATGCTTTCTTCTTATCTTCAATAAACCTTCTTCTCAACCATACCTTGGAGCAGTCATTTACTCATTTTTTATTCAATTCTGACCAGTTCCTGAAAACTTAGATAAATAAGGTCAAATTGAAAAGCAATGGAAAAAGTTATTTTACACCGAGACAGTGTACCTGATCTAATGGGAGCTCACAAAAGCCAGTTGAACTGGGACTGAATGAGCATGTGATCAAACTGGACCCTCTGAATGTGGCTGACAATTGGGGCAGACTGGGAAGCCAATGATAATGGCACTGGGATTTGTCTCTACTGCATGTACTGGCTGTTTAGGATCCTAGTCTATTTGGATGCATACCTTCCTAAGCCTGGATGGAGGGGGGAAGGCCTTGGACTTCCCACAGGGCAGGGTAGTCTGCCTTCTCTTAGGACTGGAAGGGAAGTGGGAGGGGAAGTTGGGGAGCAGGAGGGAAATGGGAGGAGGGGAGAAAGTGGAAATTTTGAAATTTATTGAAAGCAATAAAAAAGTTATTTTATTAAAAACATTTATGAGAATATAATAATACTGTAGCATCATTATTGTTCACTGCATCTAGTGAAATATATAGTGATAGTTAAAACACAACATGAAAAATAAAGATTTGAAAATGTAGTTTGGTGAATAAAGGAGTGTGAATGTGGCTAATGTCATGGACATAATCTTCAAGATAGGCATGTACAATGTATTTGTGGTTGCTAAAGAGATTGTATATAAGGAGAAATGGTACATACTGACCTTGGGCAGTAATCAAGGTGAGTTGAGGGTAATATACCATATATTGAAAGATGCAGATAACAAAAACATTGATTCATTCGAAGAAAGGGACTGAGAATAACTAAGCCAATTAAAAATTAATCTTCTTGGGAAATAGTTTCCCAGGCTGATATATCTGGGAATTCAAAGCTGCTAGAGCAGTGTTAAAAGGCAATTAGGCTACATCTCAACTTGAAATCAGATATTTGTTCTCAGCAACAAGAAATGTTAAGAATTGGTAAAATGAATTAGGGTTTTATTGCTCAGACAAGACACCATGACCATGCCAACACTTATAATGGAAAGCATTTAATTGGGGCTGTCTTACATTTCAGAGGTTTAGTCCATTGTTATCATGGCAGGACATAGTGGTGCACAGGCAGACATGGGGCTGGAGAAGAAACCAGAAACCCAGAATTCTACATCTGGATCAGCAGGAAGCAGGGACTAAGGGAAAAGGGAGAGAGAGACAAAGAGAGACTCGGAGAGAGAGAGAGAGAGAGAGAGAGAGAGAGAGAGAGAGAGAGAGAGAGAGAGAGAGAGAGAGAGACTGGGCTTGCCTTGGGCATTTAAACCCCAAAATCCACCCCCAGTGACACACTTCTTTCGACAAAGCCACATATACTCCAAGAAGGTCACACCTTCTAATATTGTAACTACTAGCTTATAGAGGTCATTTTCATTCAAATTCTCACATTGAGTACACACAAATGCACAGTAGTAGGATTTGGATGTCATTTATGCCTACAAATACTCAGGCTGTGGTAGTTTTGTGCTATTTATGCAGACACACAGGTTACAAGAATGATGGGGGAATGTATATCTGTAACAAGGTTTCAGAAATCTACTGAGACTGACAACATATAGACTAGGTTTCATATTTGAAACTTCTTAATAGTTTGTTCATAGAAATTTAGAGGTGAAGACTAAGTTACAGTGCCGAGTTCAACACATTATCAATGATAGAAATTAAAATATCAAGTAGATTTAGACATCAAGTAGAGCTGACCTAGAGAAAGATCAATACTGCATTAAGAACACAGAACTCCTCGTAGGACTACCGAACATGCTCTACCCCAAACAATGCCATCATGACGTTGAAAGCTTCAGGGCTTCATGCTTCCCCTGCTATATATTAGTCCTTGCCTGTCATTCTTCCCTTTTATAATAGAAATATTTAGTCTATGATATTTTATGTTAGAATTGTAACTCTTATTTGGTTATACAAGAGTTCACAATTTAGAGAGCGTCTTGACTTCTAGAACAGGTATTCGGCTTTTGACAGAATTGTTGAGAGCTCTAACATTATGGAATCTTTTGAGGTTAGAATAAATGTATTTTGTTTTGTGAGAAGGTCTTAAGCCTATCAGAAATACAGGTGTGATGCTGTAACAGAATGTGAAATGTCCCCTGAAAATTTATATGCTTGAATTTTGCATTCCTTTGTAGTGGAACTGTTTGGAGGAAGTTGTAGAACCTTTATTATATCAGAAGTATTAGTCAGTTATAGGGCCATAGGATAAGACACCCCAGTTCTGGAATGAGGTTTCTGATTTTTGATCTACAGAAATGTGTGCTCAGCTCTCAGAGTTGCATTACCACTAAAGTAACACCAGACATCATGTTGTCAAATCCATAGAACTTTGAAATAAGATAAACTTCTCTTCCTTTAGTTGCTCTTTCTCTTGTGTTTGGTTTCAACAATAACAAAAAAGTAAGACAAGATGCACACACAACTGTGGTTTGGGCACAATTTATTTCCCAGGTATTCATCTTCTTGTATCTTGGCTCTGAGTGTTGTTATGTGGAAGGTGACTGAGTCTATAAATTGTTGGGCCTAGTGAAGGTGCTTATTAATTAGGATGATTTCCTTGGAATTCAATTCTGCTGCTTAGGATTAATCCCAGGATTTCTTTCTGGCTTTTTGTAAGAGAATGCAATCTTACACTACTGAATACCATCCTGTCATCTGTCATGTGGTCTTTACCATATAGAAGTGATACTGATGCTCTCATGCATTTGAAAATATAAAACTGTATTAGAGATGCCTTGTGTCCTGTCCTCACAAACTTAGCATGCTTCATTATTTGTTGTAACAATATAAAATAGATGAAACACATGCAGTTTTTTTCTGTTTTCTTTGTTTTTCTTTCGTCTCTACGAACAGCATATTAAAACCTAAAGTATTGTTTTCTTGTCAATTTACCTACAGACAATCTGAAAGTAATAAAGGTTTTAAGTAAATTTGCTTCAAATTCGCTTGTAAAGATTATTTTATTCCTGTGAAATAATTTACTTACTTCTTTTTTGATTTTTTTTTACTTTTAGACTATTTTATGTGTATGAGTATTTTTCTGTATGTGTGTATGTACACCATGAGCACATTTTGCACTCACAGAAGTTAGAGGGAATGGTTATTTTCACAATCCAACCTTTAGTGGCACCTTCAAGAACATGACCAAAAGAGACTTCAAGGCCTGACCCCACAGTGACATACTTCCTCCAACAAGGCCATACCTCCTACTATTGACAATCACTTTGGGGTACATTTTCTCTCAAAACACGACACACATGTATATTAGAGGATTGTAAATTATAAACCCTCAACCCAGAATAATAAATGACCAGCACCCTTCAGGACTGAAAATATGGGTATTTTTTTCAGGTGAAGAACCCAGACCTGCTGAGGTTCTTGTTAAGGACAGAGGAAGTATGGAATTACTATAGGGGGATTAGTTACAATACTAGCTAAGATCACAAAGCCAGGTATAGAAGTGAATTTCCAGTTTGCAACATATATTTCCCTCTTGTTGCTAACACATTTATGAATATTATACATATGTACTGAGCAGATATTTGTGCTTGCCTTCTTCTTTTCTTTACCATGCAAGATAATATCAGTTGAAATAACATGAGTAGTAAAGTGTCATTAAATGATAAATTTAAGGTGCCAAATATTAAAAGACTAAACATGCCTCAAGAAAATTTGCCTCCGATTCTGGAGGAGAAATAGTATGTTTTCTTGGTGTTATATGGAATAGTTACACTTTGACATCTTGTCTGGATTTGTAGCTCCAGCATGAAGGATGTCTGACTGTATTGACTTGTCAAGTGGGCAAGTATTAGATTAGTGATAGTTAAGTTTGATTGTCAACTTGGTTGGATCTGGAGTTACGATGCACACCTTGAGGGAATTCAAGGCAATATTCTTTAAGAGGGTCAGTCCCTTTCCCAAAGTTGGGTAGCTCCCTCAAAGAGAGGTGGTTACTCTTTTGACTTACAAACCTTTACATCTTGTCTGCAAGGACTTCTGTACTGTAGTGGCTGTCAGTGATGTTGTCGTCTTTGTTGTTATTAGAACCCAGATACTTCAGCCTTCCTATGTGTATGCAAGACCAGTGGCTTTCAAGTCTTCAGTACCAGACGGAGACTGTGGAAACATCCAAGCTTCAGTTCTTAGACACTCTAGCGTGCAGACTGTCATTTCTAGACTACCCAGCCCGTACCATGTAAGTTAATCTAGGAAATCTCATCTCCTGAAATGTATATATTCTTCTCCTCTACATAACCTTGGCAAATATATATTCCCAGTTCTTTTTACCTAACCTTTATACTTCTAGCAGAACTCTTCCAATACTCATGTCTCTTGAATTGCCTGAGACTGGTTGTTCAGACCGAAGATTGCATGTGTGCTCCCTGAAATGTAAATTAAATGGGTATACAATCGGTGATTATGTAATTTTAAAGTGACTGCAGAGTTCATTATATTGTTACCCATGGAGTCTTGCATCTTTAAATATTTCATGAGTTCATCAGACACTAATCTGTATATATACTACACTCCAGGTTCTGTAAGAAGGGGAAAACATTTCTCACCTACAGAAAAAACAGAAAACAAGTAAATGTTTTTCTTGATGAGTATAGTCCATCAACAAAGCAAATAGCTACTTTTCTCTAGAGTTGTAGGGAACACAAATTGCAAGGACAGTCAGGCTTTCCAAAAAGGAAATGGTAAAGACTTAACTATACTTCAGCCTTAAAGAAATGTATATCTGATAACTCTGGCTACTTTGAAAGAGATAATTACTGAAGGAACCTTAGTAACTAGTTAACTGGTTATGTTTGAAAGTGTGCTGTTGGTTTTTTGCTTTGGAGGCTTAATTGGTCTTGTTTATTTAGCTAAACATATAGTAATGTTCCATTCTCATGTTACAAACCATGGTCAAGCAGTATTCCCAGGCTGTTCACCTCTTCAGTAACTATAACATTCATGCAGAGATAACAAATTCATCTAAACAAAGCTTTTGCTAATACCAAATAATTAATTACTCAGAGGTTTTGTAATACTCTTAAAGGCTTGAATGAAAAACCAAATAAATTCTCCCAAAGTGAGTTTTAATACAGCATGTAAAGACTGCTTTTGGATTATTTACCTCTTTCCAGGTATGTAAGGTCATAGAAAAACAAGACTGAGAAAATGTTCTCACAATTGATAGGCCAATGAAATTAGATCCATATTTCAAAATGTTTTGTAAGTATATCTCATTCATCCATAATATAAAAAACTAAAACAAAATATGGACAAGACTTTTAAGTAACAAAAAGCTGGTACCATGTTTAATAATTAAGTACTAAATATTTTCCTCTAAGAATGTGTACAAGAAAAACCTGTTTTCCTCACCATTCATGTCCATTTTATCCAGGATATAATAGTAGAGATATGAAAAATAAAGAGAACATAAGTAGTTAAGTCTAAGTCACCGGCTTTCTGCTTTGAATTCTTTACGGTGTTTTACACGGTTTCATTTCTTTCTCCAACTTGAGATACTTTTCAGTAGCAAGAAATCCCACTAAGGAACTGAGTCTGGATGCAAACAAAAGATGGCTATTGAATTTGTGTTTGACTACTTTCTTTCCTCAGAAACACATTATTTAGTTTCTGTTATTTGGGGATTTAAAAGATTCCTCCTGTTACCAATTCATGGCCTTATATATATTTAAAATGTATCCTTTTTTAAACATTAAGAATAATTTGAGGATCTACTATATAGTCTGTCCTAAATTTGTTTGTGCCACTAAGAAAAAACAGCAAATTGTAATTGTTTTTGACTCTGTCCTTACTGGAAAGTTCTGTACTTTGACATTTTCAAGCTGCTATCTAGATTCCTTTTCATTACAATTTAAATGCCTCTTTCTTACTATTCTTTCATGATAGACATGGTGATAATGAACTCTTCCAGCTCTTACTTATTTCAGAATGTCTTTATATCCTCTTCAGAAGGAAAGGACAGATTTTCAGGCATAAATTTTCTGGTTGACAGTATTCTAAAACAAAGTAAAGGGAAAATACTTTTTGACATTGTTTTTGACAATGATTTAGATATTACTCTGGAAACACAAGCAAACCTAAAAAATAAACAACTGGGGCAACATCAAATTAAAAAGAAAAAAAAACTTTTGCACAATGGGAAAAAATAATTATGGAGATAAATGGCAACTAAATAAATTAGAGAAAAATATTAAATTATACATCTAAAATAGGCTTAACCTTCAAAATTTGAAAGAAATTCAGAAATCTCATAGTAATAAATGAGTAAAACCCAGTAAATGAGCAAATGGTCTGGATACAACTATATAGAAAACTTAAACATTTTTGTGTGTATGTGTATGTGTGCATGCATGGATATATTCCTAGAAAAATGCAAATAAAAATCACAATGTTGTACTACCAACACTGGCTAGTCAACTGCCACAAAATAGATATATGATGGCAAGTTTATAAATTCACATGATTTTTGTAAAGCATACAGTGTACAACTATTGTAAAAAAATAAGTGGCGTGAACCACAAAGACCTTAAAAATGATATTTTATTTGATTTAGCAATACCACTGTTGGATACTTCCAAAGGAAGTGAAACAAAAATTACAAAAAAATATATGCTATTTGTAGCATTATTCAGAATAACCAAGCCTTAGAAACAGTCTAAGTATCTCCCAGCAGATAATTATATATATGTATATGTGTATGTGTATGTATATGCATGTATATGTATATGTATATATGTGTGTGTACGTATGTACACACATATATACATAAATATACAAAATCATATATATATATATATATATATATATATATATATATAATCAGCCATTTTGAACATCCAAAACAGAATCTGAAGAAAAGAAGGTATCTTTAACAAACAGTGCATGGTAGCATGGATATTGACTCAGAAAAGAATGAAATTAGATGCATATCTATCAACTTCCAGGTAACTAACTCCAAATGAATTAAAGACTTACATATCAATCCTGAAACACTAAAACTAGTAGAAGGAAACACAGAAAGCAATTTACATGATATAGTTTTAGAATAGGACTGCCTGAATAGGCTTCCATTTGCCCAAGAGTTAATGCTAACAACCGAAAAGTAGGATTTCATAAAACTTAAATATTCTGTACAGCTAAAAAGCAAAATCAATGAAATGAAGAGAAACCTCACATAATGGGAGAGAATGATTGTCAGCTACACATCTGTATCCAGAATATAAAAATACCTCAAAACCAACCAACCACCCAACAAACAAAAAACTCAAGAAACCAAATGACCCATTTAAAAAAATGGGCCATGGATCTAAACAGAGAGTTCTCAATAGGAGAAAAAAAAATGGTCAAGGAATATCACAAGAAAATGTTCATCATTCCTAGCAAAGAGGAAAATGTTCATTGAAAGATCTTTGAGAGCCCATCTTACCCCAGTTAGATAGCAAACACCAACAATACAAGAACAACAAATACTGAAAGTGCTGTGAGGAAAAGGAAATATTTGTTTAGTGTAGATAGAATTGTAAGTGATGCAGCAACTCTGCAAATAAGCATGAAGAATTTTTAAACAGCTAAAAATGCATCTACCATGTGACTCAGCTATACCATGCATTGACACACATCCAAATGACTTGACATATGCTCCACAGATATTTGTTTAGCCATAGTCATGGCTGCTCTCTAAACAATATGTAGAAAATAGATCCTTGAGCTGAACTAAATTTGATGTTTCTTCTTTAATGAGAACTAGCTTTTATGGTAGCAAAAGTCTCTGTGCAAGCTTCTAAAGAAAGGAGGCAAGCAACAGTTCTTCTGAGTTATGACATCTATGAACCATGACATTGACCAGCATGGCAAAATAACCACAAAGACGCAGTAGTGGCATGTATATCTTAGTGGTAACCACCTACTCTCTAAATTGGAGTAACATCTGCTCATTGAAGAGGAAAACTAAGCCTAGTACTTGAAACCTAGCTAACTGTTCAGTTCCAGTGAGGTCATGAATATTGGAAGAGAATCTACAATCACTGCTTTAGTAAGCCAGCATGATACGAACAACAGTCTAAATATCTTTCCTTATACTCACAAGTAAATGTAATTTTCACTCTTCATTAAGGCAACTTCTCTTTACAACAAAAAGAGACCATTATAGAGAAATACAACTAATTAAAATGCAGAGTTGTAGAGCAGAGTTCTAACATGTACATCTACAAAATACTCCCGCATCTAACACTCAGGGATCATTGCATATTATGATGGTGGAAAAACAGTAAGAGCCAGCCTATCAGAGAGTTTGCTGTGAGATTGTATCTCCTATGAATTTCAGAAGATACAACCATGAGTTCTTGCTAACATAACTGCCCAAAAGTGAGATGAATAAGGACAAAAGCAACCTATATTCAAAAGTGAACAGGGAAAAGTTCATGAGGTCTCAATCATACAAAATCAACTACAATCAAATGAAATAAGGCTGAGAATGAGAGAAATAGTCTTCCCTAAGGAATATCATACCAATTGGTTATCCAATATGGAATAGTCATCACTGAAAACACTGCAAAATACATTTTACAGAATGAACAGAACTTATTTAGGAATATATATCTATATATACTCATATATATATATATATATGCAATAACAATTAATCAAAAAGGATATCATTAATTAGAAAGATAGAGAGGAAGGACATATGAGAGAATTTGCTTGGAGGAAAGGAAATCAAAAGTATTGTAATTATATAATCTCAAAAATGTAAAATAAAGTAAAACAGGCAAAGGAGAACAAATACAATAAGAAAAGAAAAAATGGTGAGAACCATTTATGAAAGTAAGATTGGAAGCCAACTAATACAGCCAACTTTATTGTTTATGAAGAAAGTGTAAACAGTTATCATAACAAAAAAACCCACATTACCCAAAAAGACAAAAATTATAGCCTTCAAAAATGAATACATACAAGGACATTGGTTAACTGTATTTTTATATATTGTAACTGCAAGTATAAAATTGAGCAATTTCTTTGGTGTAAAAAGTCTTGAAATTTACTTTAAATTGAAATTTGTGAATTATTGAATAACCTAGAAATTCATTCAAAGGTTTAGATTAGAATAATGAAAGCATATGCTACAGAAAGTTTTGTAAAAAATGACTGCTTTACTCGTAATAGTTCAATATGGAAAATGTCCAGCTGTCCATTGAAAGCAGAATAGGTAGATAAATACATTGAGTTCATTCATATGTGATATAACACAATAATAAAAGTGGATAAGATATTGGTGCATATAGCAAATGAGAAAATTTTAAAACATCCTTAGTGAATGGTGCTTTATACAAAAGTATGACATGTGACTTCACTTGCATAAAATTCTAGAACTGAAGAAACTATCATTAGAAATTTTAAACAGCACTTGCTTTTGCATTTAGAATAGAAATAGGGACTGACTAGGAAAGCCAGTGAAGGGTGTTACTGGACCAGTCCCTGTATAATATTCTATACCTGGGTAATAGTGTATGCACATTTGTTAATACACAGCACCAAATGCTATATGGCAAAGTTGTTCACTCTCTTGTCTAAAAAAATAACTTGAAAGAAAAATTTCAAGTAACTATAAGTAAATATTAAAATATGATTAATAACATAAATACAGAAGTACTTAATGGTAGTATACATTGATGTCTGCATCTTATTTTGTCTCATTGACAGGAAAAGTACTGGTGGACAAATAAGTGAATAAACATATAACATAATGAACATCATAAAAATTGATTGTAGACTATAGGAGGCAGAAATGCAGATATATGTGAGGTTTACTCCAGCCTGGACTACAGAGCATGTTCCAGAACAGGCTCAAAAGCTATAGAGGAGAATCCATGTCTCTAAAACAAAAAAATTACTTGTAGCATATAAACAGTATTTGGATATTTATCATACAGTTCTTACACTTGAACGCTGGAAATTATAAAGCAGACACTTAATGAAGATATTACAAATACAAAATGAATATCCCAATATCATAGAAGAATAAATGTTCAATACCAAAACTTAAGCCTAACTCAGCAAGGTTTTATTTTGTTTTTAAACTTAGGTTATTAGATATACTTGTTACCATATTGTAGTAAGAAGAGACATCAAAAATACATCAGAAGTTTTAATTGGCTGACTTTTTAAAAAAAAACTATTTCTATATGTTTAGTACTACTTATAGACTTCCTGATTCAACACCACAGGAACAATAAGGTAAACATCAATGTCATTCTTTGCTGTCAAAATAAAATAAAAGAAGAACAGTTAGTAAAATATCCAAAATCACATGGGTAATGATCATTGGACTCAGGTTTGAACTCAGCCTAACACCAGAGCCAACATTCCAAAGCTATGAGCTTTGCTGCCAGGATACTTCTCTCTTGGAGATCAGAAGAATCAGAAGTTGGCACCATGAGATCAAAGACCTAACAGATCAAGGTTGAAGGTCAAAAACTGATAATGCTTCCTCCATGCCAATTCCTAAGCACTTTTCTCATGAGAGATAAATGACTTCTGTGTCACATTCCTGAGAGAATGGATGGAATACTGTGGTGATTTTTTTATTTCCTCAAACATACAGAGCAGATGTTTTTGAAGTATAGGATGTATTCTTTTATGATTCTGGATGAGTCACTTTGCCTCTCACAATTGGAAATGAGAAAATTTCTTGAGTCTTAAAATATGTTAATTTAAAATTTTTTGTGCTGCTAAAGATCATTAGCATCAATGGTTGAATGAAGGCTCGTGATATCTATACCCAAGCACAGCTCTCTTCTTATTCAGCCCACTACTTTTTATTAAGAATCCAATTTTAAATTTTTAAATATTAAGAGCTATACACAGATCTATATAGTCCCCTTATTCATTAATGAGCAGATCACTGTTTTGTCTTTTATGTAAAATATAAAATTTAAAACATACTATTGAATTTTCCTTCCATTGTCTTATATTGGGTCACTTTGAATATTGTAAGCTTTTTTTTTTAGTAAAATCAATACTAATGATATATACACACATATCACAAGTATATTTTCTACAATCAAAAGGAATTAATGAAGCCATTTGGTTTATAGTGAAAGTATTAATGAGCACAAAGAAAAAATGCATTCTTACTTTCCCAAACATTGGAATCACACTAAACTAAAGTTATATATTCCTACAGCTTCTCAGGCAAGATACTCAGACAATGTCTTGAGACACAATGTAATTACATGTTCACATAACGAAGCACCTACTTGAAGACACCCTTAATATTCTGATAGGTCACCTGCCTTTAGACTGCAGGTCTTAATTACTTTCTATTGTGTAGGTGATAAATGAATATGGCATGAAGGTTAACAACTCTCTCAGTTCCCTCTGGTTTTTCTCTTCTGAATTTTTAAAATAAAATCACACGATGAGAAAAGAAGTCTTGTGCATGAAGTCAGCCTTTGCTGTGTTCCTAGGAGTGATTACCATTAGCAGATGGGAAGGTCTCTCTTTAGATATGGAACACAGGGTTTTCATAGCCTCGAATATTTATCATAAATAAATTTAAGACTTACTAGAAGGTAGAAGAGCAAAAAGAATTTGTATAGTTGTCATTAACTTCATAAATTTTTGAAAAAATATCACCAGAAACAAAATAATCGTGTATATACTTTGCTTTTCAGTTTCTTTTTCAGATTTCATTGTGTAGGGAACTCATTTGGATTTAAGTTTAAAAACAAACAAACAAAAAGACAACAACAACCATAATTTAACAGGAGGAGGGGGCTGCTTGTTGTCCAGACCGCCCAACTAGCTTACACCCAAAATAATCACACAGAAACTGTATTCATTTTAACACTGCCTGGCCCATTAGCTCTAACTTCTTATTGGCTAATCCTTACATCTTAATTTAACCCATTTCTGTTAAACTGTATGTCACCACATGACTGTGGCAGACAATCAAGATTCTAACCAGTGTCCATCTCAGGCAGGAGATCCATGGCATCTGCCATTCTGTGCTTCTTCCCAGCATTCAGTTCTGTCTACTCTGTCTACCTAAGTTCTGTTCTATCAACTAGGCCCAAGCAGTTTCTTTATTTATTATCCAGTGAAAGCAATACACAAACAGAAGGAACTCCTACACCACCACAACAAAAACTTCTTCCTGGTATGGTAATTCAATCTGTTAATTCTAGCAATTAGGTGGCAGAAAAGCAGATCTCTGAGTTCCAGATAAGCTTCCTCCTCATAACAAGTTTCATGTCAGCAAGGTTTATGTAGTGAAGCCCTGTCTAAAATGTTTTTAATATTTTATCAAATTATTTTTTCTACCTAAAGTTATTTAACCTCTTGGTTATTTTTAATGACTTTTTTGAGCCTTTTGTACATGAGTATTGTTTACAACATTTCCATTTCTTCCTCTCCCTGATTCTTCTACTCCCAATTCTCTGACTCCCTTTCTAATCCATGACTTAATTCCTCCTTAATTGGTACTACTGCAAATATAGGCACAACTTTCTGAATCTATCAAGAATTTCTCAGATGTGTATGTGTTTAGAGCTACCACTTAGGTTCATTCTTGGAGAAAACTATGTCTTCCTCTCTCAGAAGAGACTGATTGTGTATATCTCTTCATCTAGGGATGAGACCTTATGGAATTTCCCTATATGTTTTGGCATGCCCATTGCTATGGCCATTATACATGTCTTGTTTGTACAATTATTGAATTATTTGTTTGATTTTAAGTCCATGAATTCAAACCTATACTGTAACACTGCTTTTGAAAACTCTGCCATATTCAGATTTAACAGGAAAGGTTTAAGCATATAAACATTCATATAATCCTCAATCACAGGGATTAGAAGAGACATTTCCCTAACCTCAACTCTGGGGGAGAAAAGATGAATTGAAAATTAAGTCTGAAGAAACAAAGGACTAAATGTCCTAGATTCGATCACAATCACACCTCTGAATACATATAAAATGCTTCTGCTCATCATTGCCTGCCAGGGGACAGGTGCTCCACTCCTGGTTGGAGCTTGTGTCATCATGGCTGTGGTCCTATTTTCATCCTCCTGTGCTAATTACAGCCCAAGTCTCATCAGTACTTTCAGAGGTATTGCTATTATCATGAAGAATGTTTATTGTCTGATGTACAACTGCAAATAAGACTGTAGATTTTACAGTATAGTACCTTGTCTCTCAGACAAGAATTGAATGAGAATCAATGAACTAGGAAGAACAAAACTTAGCACTGATGAATAAGCACAATAATATGAAAATGTAGAGACAACAGCATAGAAAAGTAGTGTTGGAAAGGAAGATTTTAGAATAGCTATAACCTATTATCTGTAAAGAAAAAAGGAATACTGGATGCATAAAATGAAAAGAAAATCCACTTATAGGATAAATGTGAACATATTTGGATAGTAAAAACATCTCTGAAGAAACCTAGGTCAGCAAAGCATAACACAAACTCAATCTGTCCATTCATGTGCAAGGTGGAATTGAGGTACATGTTTTAAGTCAAGATCAGTGCTCATGAGGACAAAGACTTTGAACAATGTTGTTTCCTAATCACACAACCTCAGGCAAATTAGTTAATATTTCCATTGTTCAAAAATGACGATATAAAGATATCGTATATTGCCATTGAGAAAAATTGGCAAAACTTTTGCAAAATGGCTCATATCTGGCACATGTAAGTTTTCAGTGTGTGACAGATGGTGATAAACACAGAGTGGGATGTTGGATTCACTGCACACTTAGAATAAATGAGTATAAGAAAAGTTAAAATAATGTGGAAAATATAATAAAATGTAGTAACATTTAATTGCAATACTAAGTGCTTCTTGAATTTTAAATCATCTAGTAGTTAAAACAAGCCCAGGAAGTAAGTGAATCATGGAAGAAGTCAGAACTCAGAAAAAGAGTCACAAGTGGATATATTAAAAAAACAATTACATTTAGGAAAAATTAACAATTTATGACGTTTAAGAAATAAATATGATAAAATTCAATAATTGAGGAAAATAATAACTACGTACATATCTAAGTAGAATATAAGAAATCAGCTATCACCAAAACCAATGGAAAATAACATTGCCAAAACGTTGCCGTTGTTGTCAACATCAAAGAAGCTGCTGGTGCTGCTTAAGGATCTATAATTTGGTTGTAAAGTTGAAGGAGAAACCATTGTGTATTACCAAACAAAAAATAAAAAAGTGGCATTCATGCTCATGTATGTATGTGCCGAGTTGTCAGTGCATTTGCCCATATGTGTGGGTCAGTGTGTGTGTGTGTGTGTGTGTGTGTGTGTGTGTGTGCATCATGAAAGTAGTAGGGGACCATGAAAGAAGAGGAGAATCGTGAGGGAGAGAGATTGGGGAAAGAGAGGGTGGAGCAAGTGACATGAGGCAATAGGGAGATTACTTCAGGGAAAGGAAGAAGGCCTGCAAGTGTGGGGAAAGAAAATAACAGGGGACCATAATGAATAAAAATGAAATATATTGTAGTGTGAAGCGGCGGGGCTGCGTCCCGCCACCGGCTAGCTTTACACCCGAAATAATTACACGGAAACTGTATTCTTTTAAAACACTGCCTGGCCCATAGTTGCAGCCTCTTATTGGCTAATTCTCATATCTTCCTTAACCCATATTTAGTAATCTGGGTAGCACCACGAGGTGTGGCTTACCAGGAGAGATCTTAACCTGCGTCCATCTCGGAGAGGAGCAGCATGGAGTCTCACTATGGCGAGTGCCTGAAGCGTCTCCCCAACTCCTGCTTCCCAGCATTCTGTTCTGTCTACTCCGCCTACCTAATTTTCTGTTCTCTTAAAGGGCCAAGGCAGTTTTCTTTATTAATTAACCAATGAAAGAAACATAGACAGATAACTCTCCTCCATCATTTCCCCTTTTTCTGTTTAAACAAAAAAGAAAGGCTTCAATTTTAACATAGCAAAATTACATATAACAAAACAGTTATCAAGCAAGTATTACAGTTACAATATTTAAATCTATTTTATCTTTTATCATAACTAAGGAAATCTATAACTATCTATTTATTCTTCAACTCCATCAAAGACTCCAGAAGGATACAATGCTACCTAAGTAAACAAGAAATAAGTAACTTATAAAACTCTAGAAATGACAGAGACAACTCGCTGCCTGGACAGTCACCCAAAGTTCCTCTGTACCGTTGGGGCATCCATCTTCGGGCTTCAGGCCCATAATGTCCAGCAGACTTTTTTATGAAGCAGAAAATTCCAAAGACAGTTCGGTCACTTTCTGCTGTGTCCTGCAGAATGTCTCGCAGACTCTTTCATGAATCAGGAACCCCGAAAGACCATCTCACCTTTAGGCAAGTTCAGCAGTCCTCTCTCTGCGGGTTCTTTGTGTCCAGTTTATGGAACAGTCCAGCCAAGAGCAGTTTCTTGCCCAAATGGCTAACAAACTCCATAAGTAGCCTCTTCGATGCCCATCTTCCTCTCGAAGTAGACTGGTGCTGCCAGGAGCAGACATGTCTCATTGTCATGAAAAACCCTAAGTTATTAAAAACATTAAATGCCATATTCTGCAGTCTTTGAAAGATATGAAGAATGTCTATCTAACTGAAATATATCTCTACATATCTAGAAAATCTAATAACATGACTACAAGCTTAACTATTATCAATGATTATCCATTAACAACCTATATTTCCTAATTATACATTACAGTTTTTAAAATGAACTACACAATCAAAATAGCTTAATCAAGATCAGAAATACATATACATATAACAAAATTGACCTTAAAATCTATACCAATGCAAATTCATATCTATATCATCTCCCCCTTTAAATGTAAAAGAACATTTATAAGCAATATTTGGGAAAATGGGCGCAGTTTTTTCTCTCCAAACTGCTTCCTGCTGAATGGGGGCGCTGTTATTTAGGTCTTTCATGGTGTAACCTGTGTGCTAGGTTCCTCTCAGTTGGCAGTTGAGTGAAGTAATTTTTTGAAGATGTTCACAGCAACCTTTCAGGAGGGCGTGGTCTATCATACCATATTGGGATAGAAGCAATCCACAGAGTCTCGCCCTCTGTGAAAACAAAAGAAGAAACTCTTTTCCAAAGCATCATGTTCTTAGATCCAAATCCTGAAGTCATACCGTTAAGATGTCCATTCTGATCTAGCCTGGCAGCCCATATAATGAAATGTCTCTCTGTACTTAGCTCCTTTACAGTCAAAAAAATCAAAGAAAACACAACAAAATACATAATCCAGACTCTCTGTGAATTTTCCATTTTTACGTGGCTTATTTTTACTCTATCACTTTACTTCTTTTAATCTATAACTATCTGTACTCTGTCTCTTTAAAGACTTTAACCTTTTTTTTTTAAGGCATTAACTTTATTCTCTATATTTTCTTTTTCTCTCTTTTAAGCCTACGTGAACCATTTAAAGGCCTTCTATGTCTGAATCTTTTCTATTGTGAATCTTTAATTTTTTACTATCCAGGAGCATTTCTTAAAAGGTTAACCACTTCTTAAAATAATACGGTACTGCCTGTTTATAGCCAAGTCTAAACCTTAACTGCGCTGTTATCATGGTAATTACGATAGTTCCTGCCTGAGGTCAGCACAATTCAGCATGGCGGAGCAGAGCCAAAGCCGCTCCTGCCTCAGTCATTTGGTGCCCCTGGGCCGCACACAGTTCCAGGCACACAGCAGTCGACATTGGAGCCGCACTCAGCAGTTTAATTCTGAGACTGAGCGTGCAGCACAGAAACTCTTTTCATCCAAGTTACAGCCAAATCTGACACGCAGAGCACCGCGCAGTCTGAAAACATCTCTATGGCGGCAGGAATCCGCCATGCTCTCCCGCTCGCCTAAGCCTGATTCCGCCATCTGCCCAGGTGCAGGAAGGGAGCAGTGAGCCATTGGCATGGTCTCAGAGAACTTTCTTTCCGATCCCAAGTGGGCAAGGTTTTTAAGTGGATTTAGTCACCACGTTGGGCGCCAACCTGTAGAAGGAAGCGGCTGGGCTGCGTCCTGCCACCCGACGCCGGCTAGCTTTACACCCGAAATAATTACACGGAAAACTGTATTCTTTTAAAACACTGCCTGGCCCATAGTTTCAGCCTCTTATTGATTAATTCTCACATCTTTCTTTAACCCATATTTAGTAATCTGGGTAGCACCACGAGGTGTGGCTTACCAGGAGAGATCTTAACCTGCGTCCATCTCGGAGAGGAGCAGCATGGAGTCTCACTATGGCGAGTGCCTGAAGCGTCTCCCCAACTCCTGCTTCCCAGCATTCTGTTCTGTCTACTCCGCCTACCTAATTTTCTGTTCTCTTAAAGGGCCAAGGCAGTTTTCTTTATTAATTAACCAATGAAAGAAACATAGACAGATAACTCTCCTCCATCAATATATGTTCCTTGGGCAGCTGAAGAGAGGGAGCCAGAAATGGCCAGATCCTATTGCCATACTCATGAATATCTTGCATATCACCATAGAACCTTCACCTGGCGATGGATGGAGATAAAGACAGAGCCCCACACTGGAGCACTGGACTGAGCTCCTAAGGTTCTGATGAGGAGCAAAAGGAGGGAGATCATGAGCAAGGAAGTCAGGACCTTGAGGGGTGCGTTCACCCATTGAGATGGTGGGACAGAACTAATGGGAGACCACCAAGTTCAGTTGGAATGGGACTGATGGAAGAGGGGACCAAACCGGACTCCCTGAATGTGGCTGACGGTGGAGGAGGACTGAGAAACCAAGGACAACAGCGATGGGCTTGGACTCTACAGCATGGACGGGCTCACTGTGAGCCTTGTCAGTTTGGTTGCTCACTTTCCTGGACTTAGGGGGAGTTGGGAGGACCTTGGACTTAACATAGTGAAGAGAACCCTGATGGCTCCTCGGCCTGGAGACAGAGGTAGTGGAGGTATGGGTGGAAGGGACAGGAGGGAAGGGGAAGGAGGAGGGGAGGAGATGGAATTTTTTTTAAAAAAATGAGGGAAAAAAAACAAAAAAAAAAAAACCAAACCCAAAAAACCCACAAACAAACAAAAAAACAAGATGTCATGGGCAGAAGCTCCTCCGCCACTGTCACTTCCCCTGTAATGTCATGTGGCTTCAGAGGAACCTTTAAATACAGTCTGCTATAAAACACACAAAAAAATGAAATATATGTTTGAAAATACCACAATGAAATTCATTACTTTGTGTGGTAAATTAAAACCCAGCACATATACATATAAACATGCTGTGCATATAAAGAGATGTGATTTCTGTCTGTAGATATCATTGAGGAAAACAAGTGGCAAATGCATTATTGGTATAGCTTGCTTTTACTATAGAAATAATTATAAGACCTACAAAATGTAATATTTTGATTAATAATATTAATATATAAAGTCACTGTGCTAATATGATTAAGGATTGACACACAAGCCATTCCACCAAGCATATAAAATACAGTCAGTTGTTTTCCCACAAGTCATACAGACCACAGTATGGTAATTGAACCTGTTTTCCACATTTCCTTAACAGGACCTAGAAATGTTTCATTCTTGAAAATTTGCACTTAACCTGCAGACCTCTTTGTAACCTAAACATCTGTTGGAACATTCTCTTTCTACTCATGTTTTGTAGTCACTGTGCAGTGAATGACCAGGTGTCAATAGTCTAGTTCAACACCCGTAACCTCCAGAATTGCTTCTTGACCACGGAGTACACTGTGATTATGTGCTTGGTATTCGTTGGGTATACAGAAGACTTTGACACGGCTCTGCTTATTTTTCAATGAAAACACACCATCTCATGCTATTTTGACATCCTTTGCAAATATACAATTATCTTCTTTTCCACAAGGTTAAATTCAATTCAAGTGGATGATGATGCTTTTCTAATTTAAATTTTCAAATGAGATAGCATGGTAAGATTTATTATACAGGACTTGTGGTACTCAGGGGTTCCCAGTCAAAGCATTGCACCAAAAGACCATGAGCTGGTGCAAAGATTAATTCCACCATAATAACTGTTTTCAGATCTGCTGGGTAACAGTTTTCATTTTATTTATGAGTCTCATATTTTAAATTGATGCTCATGCTGGGCAATGTGTGAAATTATTTGACTGTGACCAGACTTATTTATAAATTCAATGTGAAGACTGACACATTGCATATGTTATTTGTATTTTAAATGTATTGGAAATGGTACAATTAAAATATCGGAGTGAAAGTAAGAGATTCAGATCCAGTGAAGAAATAATGTTGAGTGCACACATATTTTCAGAAGTTATAAAAGGAAAAGAAGCAATATGAACTACTTATCTCAGTGCCTGAAAATATGTAGGAAGCAAAAATAAGATCTGGTGAGGTTGGCATATGAAGAGGACTTCATGAAATGTCAACTTAACACATTTGGAATCTTATTATAATTAGTATTGTATGAACCACAAAATGTTCTTTAAAACACCTAGAAGTTAATAGATTATTTTCACTCATGTACTTCCTTACTCCAGCGCTCATACATCATCTTAGCATCAGGATGAGGATCCTAATTGAAGATAGTATTTCTGAAGAGTGTGGACTTTGTTCAATGACAAAACGTTAGAACCTCACAGGACTTTCTCTTCAGTTACTGGGTAGGGAGAAGTCTGGGGTCAAGTTTGTGGATGACTGTTTATCATCTCTTCTATTTACCTAGTCTCAGAAAGGGTAAACCTACCAACAAGGAAAAGCAGATATATTTAAAACATTACATGAGCTTATTTTGTAAGTCTTCTGATTCTGAAACATCTAGGAAAAGGGAATGATACTATAATTACCAGTAAGAAAAATTCTAACAAGGTACACACATTTGTTCCTTTCTGTGTGACTCAAATTTCTGACTCACATTTAGCATAATTCATTTCCTCTTAGTGAAAGTGTCAGTACCATTCTTTTCAAAATATTCCTGCTTCAGAATTCCCCTCTGCATACAGAAATGACATGCAACGGCAATAATAGCAATAATTATAGTAATAACAATACCTTGTATTTAGGAATTCAGGGTGGAGTGATTGGCACTGAAGACAATTGCCGCTAAGATATAGTAAAGAAAAACTGGTTTGTTAGTAGATAGAATCTTAAATACTTGGCAACTAGTAATATGAGACCTATTTCCAGACACAACTTGTGAGAAGCAAGGATCTGTAACTTGGCAGTTGGCGACAAAACCTGAGGACTTTCACCGTGTATTTTTCATTTATCTCACTGCTCGTCACACAGTGGGCACTTACTATAGTCTATTTCATCAGCAGTGATTGGGAAACTGGCTTCTTGGGAAACAGTGAAGGAATTTTTAAATTGGGAAGTACTGAATTTTTAAAAGCAAAACACTTGGAAACCAGAAGCATGGAAGAAAGAATTCAAGCAATGTTATTAAAAATCAAAATGTGTCTTAGACAAACAAGAACAGAGAGCTGCACTTACGCAGAAGCCAGACATGATAGCTTGAGAATCTAGTCTTGCCAGCAAGAACTTGGCATTAAGAGCAGTTGACAAAAATATAAATAAAGTCATGTGTCATGTTAGCACTAAAGAACTTTGATAAATGGTCCTCAAATTATCTATGACTATGTTTAGATATACGCTCTGAAACTGTTCAAAATGAAAGCTGTTCTGTGCAGACTTGGGCATTACTCATAACAAATGGGATTTGAAACAATAATACTATGAGTGTACTAGTGATAACAATAATAATAATAAAGACAATGCCAGAGGAACAAAATATTAAAAAATTTACATAGCTAGGAAGTTTGCATTTTTAAATGTAAAGTCAACTAATTTAGTTGTGTGCATAAGTTTTACTGTATCTGATAAATTTTGTACATAACCAAATGTACAAAATGTGTTTATTAATGCAATTAAACTGATGACATTTCTACTACCTTGTTGCTTTGTCAAATACAATACTTCAGCTTACTAAGCTTACTATTAATTTGATTAAATTCCTCTAACTATTGTATCATTACCTTGATATTTATCTCATGCAAAAATTAGGAATTTTCCAAATTCTGTACGCTTTGTCATAGAAGACCCTAAAGTGTGAGCTTTGATTCCTTTGAGAGGAACTGTAGCAAGGGGACAGAATACAAAGTAAAGCATTAGAACATAACAAAAAGTACTAAAGAAGAGAAACCACTTCTCTGTTTCTCCTGCTTCTGATAAGGGACAAAAAGCAACAAAGGTACAGAGAACAGAGCACTGTAGCTCGGCGCTAAGGGTGCTTGCCTTCAAACATGATGACCAGTTCAGTCCCCATCACCACAAAGTGGGAGGAATGAACCTGCTTCTACAAGCACTCATCTCCTCACCTGCACAAACGTCCCAGGACACTCTCCCATGCATACACAAAGAAGATTTAAATGTAATAAAATTATTTCCCAAATAAAACAAGATTGTAGATCCTTTGGATATATTTATCTGTAGTAGGAATACTTTAAAATATCAGAAAACATTTAATTCTAGAAAGAAGGATAACCATCTCTTGCAACATCGCCTTTTCTAGAATGCTGTTGCCATTCACCCATCCTACATAGTCTTGCAAAAACTGTTCTACTGTTTTGAGCAATCTCAGAAATTAATTGAATCCTGAGACAAATAGGATGGGTCTACATTTGAGTACAGAATGTTGAGTTATATGCTAATTCAAAAATAGTAATATTCTTTGGAGCAATATCATGAAATTTGGAGATTATATAACATAATGATAAAATTCAAAATCAGCATAAGAAGTCATCAAAAAAGATGGAAAGAAAATCAGGAGATGCCAGATCCAGAATCACACTGGTAGTAAAATTATCAGGCAAGCATTTTATAGCAGCTTCCAACCAGTGTCTTTGCAAGCCATTTGGCCGTTGTATAAACCCCAGAGTGGGACTTGGTTGACTGGGCAATGGGTAAATTGTTCCTTGTGCAAGCATGAGGATCTGAGTTTGATCCACAGCATCCATGCACATATGTCAGGGTATGCCTTTGACTCTAGGTCTGGTGTTAGGGTGGAGGAAGGTAGATAACAAGCCACCAGTCTAGAAGAAATGGTGAGCTCTAGGTTTGTTGAGTGGCTCCGTCTCAAAGAATAATGGTACTCATTTTTGTAAATACAGCCACAGTGAAGCCTGGGTGAGGTTATCTATACTAGGATACAAAGTCCTATAAAGCATGCTTGTCTCAACATACTGAGCATCATAAATTAAGACTTCTAAATAATTATTTATTTTTAAATTTAAGCTGTTTGAGATTTTTACATGTAAATACTGTACTGCATTAGTTCCAGCTCTCCCTTTCTGTCCTATAACTCCCTCTGTAGCTCCTCATACTGTAAAATACAAGGCTTCCTTTTCTATAATTATTGCCAGGAATGCGGAAAAACATGCATTTTGTGCCATTGTTTTATAATATATTCAATTTAATGTGCAGGATTTTTGGTTTTTTTTCCTTTGGAAGCAATGATTCACACATCTCAAACTGCTCTTAAACTTCCTATGTATTGATGACCTTGAACTTCTTATCCTCCTACTACCATCTCCCAAGTGCAGCAAGCACAGTCACGTACGACATGCCAGATTTATGTGATATTGCGATTCTAACCCAGGATTGACACTTGTGAAGCAAGCATTTCAACAAGAGGGCTATATTTCCAGCTATCTTTAATTAAATGTACATAGAAACATGACAAAGTAGTTGCTACATAAATGGCTCTGTGTGAAAAACTGTCCTGAATGTTTGAGGGCCAGAGTTCAGATCCCTAGCACATGAAAGCAACTAACTTGTAATCCAACACTAAAGAAAACAGAAACATGGAATTGCTAGAGTATGTTGGTTAGCAAGACTGGCAAAATTGGCCCACTTTGGGTTCTGCGAGAAACCCTACGTCTTTGTATAGCATGGAACATGATAAAGGAGCGTACCCCACATCAGCTTCTGGTCTCCACACACATACGTATACATTTGCACACACATTCACAAACTAACCCACCAAGCCCATAATCAGGAATACAAATATGCATACTAAACAGACACATACAAACAAAAAACAAAAGCAAAGACATTTGACAAACATGCCAATTAACCATTGAAAGTAAGTGTATTGCTTTTTAAATATTTTGATTTGAAAGACATAACAACTTTGTCGTTCCAAAGTAAAAATTGCTGTTTGCTTTACTATTTCTAAGGCCAGTGACAGAAAAACCAAAATCTTTTCTGATAAATGGAATAGTGACAAAGAAAACAATGTCACAGGACATGTGAATGTCACAGGACATGTGAATGTCACAGGACATGGGAATGTACAATTCACACCTTTCTCTCCTTTCTCTTAATAGAACGTTCACAGCCCTTTCCTGAATGTTACTAGAGAATATTACTGGAGTTTTAAGTAATTTAAATGTGTCTCTACCCTATTAAAATTAATGAATGCTACCGGTGTGAGAAGGGTGCTACCTTTTCACAATCATGACTTAGCTCTCTCAGGAGATGCATGTCAGGATCCTGACACTATCTAGGAGACAGTGCAAAGGTTCACTAGGTCACTGATCTGTTTCTAATAAGGTAAAAGTTACCAAAGGAAAAGTTTATATATCATTACAACTAATCCTTTGGCTAATTTTAGGAATTTAGTAAAAATAATATACAAAGTTCTCTTAAAATTTAAAATATTTCAATTTTACTCTAATTATTCAATACATGTATAGTTATGATTAGATATACTCTAAATATTTTAAGCTCTCTACCTTTTTATTTGACTTTCTCTGGTGGTCTACCTAAGCCTTTGTTTTAAATTGCACTTTTGGTATTTTTTACCATTATTTTTAAAATTTAGAATATAGGGATTAAATAATAGTGTCTTTTTATTAATTCTGAGGCAATAATATACTCCCTAAAGGTTACTTTTATGTGTTTCAGTGCTAGGAACCATTGACCTCTCACATGCTAGGCAGTGATTCTGAACCTGAACTACATTGCCTGGCTTAGAAGCTATATATTTTGTTTATTTCTTCCCACCCAAATAAAGCCAAGTGAGTTTAGCTTTAGTACAACCCTCGGTTTTCTTTTATGCAGATTATGGTGAAAGAGAATTTCCATTCTCACCATGTGTAACTATACAGTACAATGGTGTAAACCATAGCATCTGGGTGCAATCTCTTGCAGTTCACATTCAGATCTGATTCTCTAGTCATTCAGCAAACTCCTCTCTTTCTTCAGTCCCATGGTGCCTAACATTCTGCCTCCTGTGTCTTAAAGGTTAATTACATTCATACATTTCACAGAAGAATGGTGCATGGTTTTCCTCTTTCTCCCTCCCTCCCTCTCTCTTTTTCTATACACTCATGTACATGTGTATGTGTGTGTCCCTTCACTTTGCATCATGCCTTCCCAGGTTATATTCATGTTGCAGTATATAATGAGATTTACTTCTTACTATCAGTGAATAAACACTATATATATATGTATATATATATATATCACACTTCCATATATATATATATATACATATATGTATATATATATATATATATCATACTTCCATCCACTCATGTACTAGTGCGAATGAATTTCAGTTGTTTTATTTTGTGACTATTAATAATAATTATAAAATGAAATTGGGCAGCAATTATAACAATAACCATTGTTTTGATAATTTTAACATATGCCTAGGAATGCTACTAGTGGATGGAACACGATGAAAATAGTACCACTTTTCAAGATCACCTGCAACATTTCACATTGTCACCAACTATGCACAAAGTGTTCCAGTTTCTTCACATTCTTGTCAATATGTGTTACTTTTGACCCTACTCTTTGTTTTTAATGTTGATTATCTTTTTGCTTTGTTCTGTTTTTTGAGACAGGGTTTCTTTGTGTAGCAGCTCTGGCTGTCCTGGAACTAGCTCTTGTAGTCTAGGCTGGCCTCAATTTCACAGAGATCCACCTGCTTCTGCCTCCCAAGTGCTGGGATTGAAGGCATGTGCCACCACCACTCGGCTTGTTGACTATCTTGACAGCTATTTAATGGCATTTTACAGTGGTTTTGATTACACATATCCTTGCAATTAGTGAAGATTTTCATTTACCTATTGGTCAGTCACTTTCAGTTTTTTTTAAGATAGTGTTTATTTCATTTGCCCAATTTTATTTGATAATTTTGTTATTGTAGAATTAGAAAAGCTTTGTATAATTGGTCTTTTAGTCTTTTAGGAAAAGATTAAAATATTTATCATTTATATATGTTATGTTTTCACTACAATAAGTGTTTTTTTCACAGAATGTTCAAAGTTTTATTTTGTTCTATTGTATTTTTGGTATACAACCCTAAAAATCATACCTAACTACAGTGACATGAAGTATGTATGTATATTCTTGTAATGGTGGCTTTAGTTTCAGATTGTACGCTTACATCTGCATTCCAGTTAACTTTTCTATATTATATGAAGTCCAACCTCATTCTTTTGCACTTTGATTCCTCAAATCATTTGCTGCAGTCTTCTTCTTAGCAATCAGTATACTTGTAAGGCTTGTATGACAACCTTTCACTATATTAACATAATTATTTCTGTGCTCTCTACTATTCTCAGATGAATTCTGCTGCCTGAGATGATCAAGACACACAGGATGCTCCAGTCAGGACTTGATCATAATTTTCTTTAGGTCCCCGTAAGATTTTCAGTGCCCCCAACCAACAGTAGCCTGAAAAACTATACTCACATTCCCCCAAAATAGACTATGGATATTTTCCTTTGTTTAAAAAAAAAAGAGGGGAAGTGGTGCTGGAGAATTATTTGTATTCTGGCAATCATGTATTTTAATAAAACATGGTTGGCCAGGCAGGAAGTATAGGCGGGTAAACCAGACAGGAAATAGAACAGGAGAATGCTGTCCAGCCCAGACCACCGAAGAAGCAACATGTGACCTGCCCGGCTGAGAAAGGTACCAAGCCATGTGGCTAACACAGATAAGAATAATGGGTTAATATAAGCTACAAGAGCTAATAAGAAGCCTGAGCTAATGGGCCAATCAGTTTTATAACTTATGGAGATCTCTGTGATTTTTCTCTGGGGCAGCTCCCAGAGAATGCAGCTCCCTGGTTGTTGGTTCAGAGTTTATGAATTTCTATGAGCCAGGTCAATTGTATCTGTTTTGTGTGTGTGTGTGTGTGTGTGTGTGTGATGTACTTCACCCCTCTGGCTCCTACAATAATTTCTCACTTCTTCAGCAGGATTCCCTGAGCTTGGCCCAATGTTTGAATGTAGGTCTCTGCATCTATTTCCTCAGTTACAGGATAAAGACTCTTTGATGATAATTGGGGTAGTCACCAATCTGATCACAGGAGATGGCCAGTTCAGGCCTCTATTGCTAGGAGTCTTAGATGGGGAAATTCCCTTGTATCAGATTTCTACCTGACTCCCCAAACCCCCTTTTCCAATCATCTCTTTTAGTATTCTGCCCCTCTGTCCACAACCTCAAGCAGAGCCCTTGAGTTCCCATCTGTGGAAGGATGCTTAAAAGAAATCTCATACTAGCTCAGAATTGAGAAATAGATGGTTATTTATTTAGGGGTAAAGTCACAAATCAGAATCCTCTGCTTGAACGGGGAACAGAAACTGAATCCAACAACTAGAAAGAGAACAAATGCATGCTCTATATCAGCTTATATAGTATAAGAGGCCACACCCCAGTGGGCCAGTAACCACAGGCTGTAAGATTTCCTACAGCACCCATCCTCATCCACCCACACTCTAATAACAAAATCTCTTCCGTTTCCCCTTCCCAGGGAGATCCATGCTTTCTCTGCCTTGGGCCCTCCTTGTTACCTAGATCTCTGGGTCTGTGGATTATAGCATGGTTATCCTTGACTTTTTAGTTAATATTCACTTATAAGTGAGTACATGCCATGTGTGTCATTCTGGGTCTGGGTTACCTCGCTCAAGATGATGTTTTCTAGTTCCATCTATTTGCCTTCAAATTTCCTAATGTCTTTGTTTGAACAGTCAAGTAGTACTCCATTCTGTAAACATACTACAACTTCTTCTTCCATTCTTTGGTTGAGGCACATCTAGGTTATTTCCAGGTACTGGATATAATAAAGCAACTGCTGTGGGTTATTTGCACACTGTGTGAAGATGTATTGTTGTGATTGGTGTAATAAAAAACTGAACAGCTCATAGCTAGGTATTAGGTATAGGTGAGGGTTCTGGGCAGAGAGCAAACTCTAAGAAGAACTAGAAAAGCTAGACAAATGCAGAGGAAAGAATGTAGGCTATATGAAGAGATGAGGTAAGGAGTCACATAACAGAACATAAAATAAAAGAAGTGGGTTAAAGTTATGAGAGCTAGTGAGACAAACCCAAGTGAAGGCAGAGCTTTCATGATTAATAATAATAAGTCTGTGTGTCATTATTTGTGAGCTGGCAGCCCAAAGAAAATGCAACTGTAAGCTGTTATGAATATAGCTGAGTAAGTGTCCTTGTGGTGTGATTGAATGTCTTTTGGCTATGTTTTTAAGAGTGGTATAGATGGGTCATGGGGTAGATTGATTCACAATTTGCTGAGAAACTGCCATACCAATTTCCAAAGAGGCTGTATAAGTTTGGACTTCCCATCAATGGAGGAGAATTCCTCTTACTCCACATTCTCTCCAACATAAGCAGATATTTGTGATTTTGATCTTAGCCATTCTGACAGTTATAAGATGCAATCTCAGAGTCGTTCTGATTTGCATTTCCCTGATGGCTATGGATGTTGAATGTTTCTTTAAGCGTTTCTCTGCCATTTGCAATTCTTCTGTCGAGAATCCTTTCTTTAGATCTGTACCCCATTTTTAATTTTATTTTTGTTTTTTGATGACTAGTTTCCTGAGTTCTTCATATATTTTAGAAATCAACCATCTGTCAGATTTGAGGTTGGTGAAGATCTTTTCCCATTCTATCGCTTGACATTTTGTGCTATTGAAATATTCTTTGCCTTACAGCAGCTTTTCAGTTTCAGGAGTTCCACTGTGCTACTGGTGTCCTATTCAGGAAGTTTTCTCCTGTGTCAATGCATTTAAGGGTATTCCTCACTTTCTCATCTACCAGGTTCAATGTAACAGGATTTATATTGAAGTCTTTGATCCACGTGGACTTGATTTTGTACAGGGTGATCCATTTGCATTCCTCTACTTGCCAATTATGCCAGCACCATTTGTTGAAGATACTTCTATATTTTCATTGTATAATTTTTGATTATCTGTCAAAAATCAAGTATTTATATGTATTTGGATTTATATCTGTGTTAGATTCGATTCCATTGATCCACTTGTCTGTTTTGTGCCAATACCATGCTGTTGTTATTACTATAGCTCTGTAGTGGAGCTTGAGGTCAGGGATGGTAGTAGCTCTGACAGTACTTATATTGTTAAGAATCGGTTTAGCTATCTTTGGATTTTTGATTTTCCATATGAAGTTGAGGATTGCTCTTCTAAGGTCTGTAAAGAACTGTGTTGAAATTTTGATGGGGGTTTCATTGAATCTGTAGATTGTTCTTGGTAAGAAGGCCATATTTACTATACTAATCCTACTGATCCTTGGGCATGAGAGATCTTTCCACCTTCTGATAGGTTTTTCAATTTCTTCCTTCAAAGACTTGAAGTTCTTTTTTTTTTTTTTTTTTTTTTTTTTTTTGGTTTTTCGAGACAGGGTTTCTCTGTAGCTTTGAAGCCTATCCTGGAACTAGCTCTTGTAGACCAGGCTGGTCTCGAACTCACAGAGATCCGCCTGCCTCTGCCTCCCGAGTACTGGGATTAAAGGCGTGCGCCACCACCGCCCGGCTAGACTTGAAGTTCTTTTCCTACATGTCTTTCACTTGCTTGATTAAAGTTCATCGTTCATCACCACTTATGCCCCAGCCATTCTTGAGCTTGCGAGGTCAGCACGCTTATGGCAGTTCTCCAGTTGTTCCTATCCTGGGCAATCCTAGATGCTTGTATTGCTGTCATGTTCATGGTTTTACAGTCTTCTTTTTTCCTGTTTATCCATTGTTTGGGGGGCTCTCCTCCTCGCCTTATCCTGTGCCTCCTCCAAGCTGTGCTATCTTTGGATACCTGCCGCCATTCAATCTTTTATGGCCAAAATATCTCAAGTGCACTGCCATATTCTGTAGTTCACTCCAATCTGTGGGTCGAGATGTTTCCTAATGTCATTGATGCACAGGCTGTCTCTTTGCATGACTCCTAGAATCCTCCTGAGACATGACATCTCAAACACATTCCGCCATTTTTCGGAGGAGCGTTTCATTGTCCAGGTTTCAGAGTTGTAAAAAAGGCAGCTCAAGACAAGTAAGTGCCTTATATACTTGTAATTTCGTTGTTACTGTTGTGTTTCTTGCTGACCAAACTTTTCCTAGTGTCTAGAATGCAGCCCTCACTAATCCTACTTGCCTCTTGACAGCTGAAACAGTTCCCTCCTTTGAACTGAGTTTTCTTCCCAAATCGACAAAGTTGACTCTTTGCTTGAGGTTCTGATTCTTTATTAAAAAGTTAAAATCCTTGTGTACCCTTCCCATGTGATGTATCTCAGTCTTCTCAATGTTTACTTTCATAGAAGGTTTTCACTGACTTCCACCACTCTATTTACCATGGCCTGCAGCTCATTTAGACTTTCAGCAAGTAGTGCTCTATTGTCAGCGAAATTCAAGTTATTGATTTGCACACCACCTATCTGCACGCTTATCTCCTCAACCTTCAGGGCTATTGCTATTATTAATTACAGGAATATATTAAAAAATAGTGGTGAGAGGACATATCCCTGAAACACTTCTAAAATTGTCTTAAGCTGATCACTTAATTCCCCACAGACTTTGACTGATGCAAAGGGATCTTTATAGGCATTTTCTCTTTTTTTCTTTATAGGCATTTTCTAGTGTTCTTTTGATTTTATCTGGGTACCTGTAGTACCTCATTGTTTCCCAAAGCCCTTTCCAATAAGTGATATCAAATGCCTTCCTGAAGTCAATGTAACAGACATATAAGTCTTTTTCAAATTCTTTATATTTTTCCACCAATTGCCTCAAAGTGAAGAACTGATCATTTGTGCTCTGGTTATCTCTAAATCCACGCTGGACCTGTGCTAAGATTTCCTCTGTTCTGCTCTTGATCATGTTTGCAGCATAATGGAGGAGAAGATCTTCCTGCTATGGCATAAGAAACTAATGCCCTTGTAATTTGAGCAGTTCAGCTTTCCGTTTTGTGTATGGAGATTGTGACTGAATGCTTCCATTCCATGGGAATCACTTTGTGTTCCAAGAACTCTCTGAAGAGTCTGAAAAGCATGTGAGCCCCTGAGTCTATTGTAACCACCTTCAACTCTTCCACCGTGATGTTATACCTGTATGATAGTTACTGGGTGTCATTGTCTGAAGTTTGGCTGATATAATTCGGTCATTTACAGGTCTGTACCTGAGCATGCATTTTTGGGGCTAAACTTGATAACAATAAAACTACACCTGCTACATTTTTTCTTTCTCCTCTTGAGTTTATAATATTGCATCTGTTTACTACAAGTTCTTGTGTTCCTGTTCAATACATTTCTGTGAATTCAATGACATCTTATCTAAAGTGACTAGGCTTATGCATGAGCAAGCTGGTTCCCCTGACCGCATTTAGTGTTCCCACATTCTAGGTCCCTATTGTGGTGACTTTTTTTGGCATGACAAAGTGCCTTTCCTATCCATTTTTATCCACTGCCCTCCCACCTTTTGGCGTTAAGAGAGAAGCATTGTCTGTCCTGTGCTCAGTACATGGAGGTACTAGGGAACTGTCAGATTCTGGGACTTTAACTCAGGTGTTTCTGTTGAACTTATCCATATTGGGTTTCATGGTCTGAGGTGATGAGGATGACTGACTAGGTCTTTTCCTCTTCATATAGTGACCCTTAGCTGACCAGATGGACCTGTTTCCATCCACATACTAATCCCCCACATTTCCAGAAGACCTAGCTGCTCTATTCCAGTCTCACCATCAAGGGGACCACTACCCAAAGACCAGTAGCTTTTTTTTTTTGCTTGGTTAGAGATACCCCAAGATCTTTTATATTGTTTGTGGCTATTGTGAAAGGTGTTGATTGCCTGATTTCTTTTTCAGCCCTTTTATTGTTTGCATATAAGAGGGCTACTGACTTTATTTGAGTTATTCCTGTATCCAGCTACTTTGCTAAATGTGTTTATCAGTTTTAGAAGTTTCCTGGTAAAATTTTGGGGGTTATCTATGCATACTATCATGTCATCTAAAAATATTGGTACTTTGACTTCTTCATTTCCAGTATGTATCTCATTGATCTCCTTTAGTTGCCTTATTACTTTAGCTAGAACTTCAAGTGCTATATTGACTAGCTATGGAGAGAGTATACATCCTTGTCTTATTCCTGACTTTACTGGAATTGCTCCACATTTCTCTCAGTTTAATTTGATTTTTGCTGTTGGCTTGCTGTATATTGTATTTTTATGCTTAGGTATGTCTCTTGTATAACTGGTCTCTCCAAGACTTTTATCATGATAGAGTGTGTTGGATTTTGTCAAAGGTTTTTCAGTATCCAATGAGATGATTAGGTGTTTTAATTTTTTTCAGTTTGTTTATGTGGTGGATTACCTTGACAGATTTTCTTATGTTGAACAATGCCTGCATCTTGGGATGAAGCCCAGATCATAGTGGATGTCCTTTTTTTGTGTCCTTGGATTTGGTTTTCAAATGTCTACAGAGTAGTTTTGCATTGATGGTCATAAGGGGAAATGGTTTGCAATTCTTTTTCTTGAGATTTTGCATAGTTTAGGTGTCAGAGTAAACTATGGCTTCATAAAAAGAATTTGACAATGTCCTTCTGTTTCTATTTTGTGTAATAACTTGAGGAATACTGGTATTAGTGCTGCTCTAGAAGTTTGGTAGAATTCTGCACTTAAACAATCTGGCCCTGAACTTTTGTTGGTTGGGAGACTTTTACTGACTGGTTCTATATCCTTAAAAATTATAGGTCTGTTTAAATTGTTTATCTGATTTTGGTTTAATTTTAATATGTAGTATCAAAAAAGTTGTCCACTTCATTTACATTTTCCAATTTTGTGGGGTACAGGTTTTTGAAGTATAACCTAATGATTGTCTGGATTTCCTCAGTATTTGGTTTCGTGTCCTCCTTTTCATTTCTGGTCTTGTTAATTTGAATATTCTTTCTCTGTTTTTTAATTAGGTAGGATAACAGTTTTTCTATCTTGTTGATTTTCTCAAAAAGCCAACTCTTTGTTTCAACTGACTTTTTGTATTGTTCTCTTATTTTATTGATCACAGCCCTCAGTTTGATTGTTCTATTCCTCTTGGTTGTGTTTTTCTCTTTTTGTTCTAGAGATTTCAAGTGTGTTGTTTGGTCTCCAGATGAAACTTCTACAAATTCTTTATGAAAGCACCTAGTACTATGAACTTTTCTCTTATCATGACTTTCATTGTATTCTATAAATTTGGGTGCATTGTGCATTCATTTTCATCAAACTCTAAGAAGTATTTAATTTCCTTCTTTATCACTTCCTTGACTCAGTAGTAATTTGGTTGATAGTTGTTTAGATTCTGTGATTTTGTAGGTTTTCTGTAGTTTGTGTTATTGTTGAACTCCAACTTTAATCTGGGGTGATCTGATAAGACACAGAAGGTTATTCCTATTTTTTGTATCTGTTAAGACTTGCTTTGTGACTGAGTATGTGGCCAATTTTGGAGAAGGTTCAATGAGATGTGGAGAAGGTATCAGAACCTCAGAAGTCATATTCTTTGGCATTTGCATGAAAGGTTCTGTAGCTATCTGTGTTGAAATGTTCTGTAGAAGTCTGTTAGGTCCAACTGAGTAATAACATGTTAGTTCCTTTATTTCTTTGTTTAGTTGCTGCCTGAACAACTTGTCCATTGGTGAGAGTGGGGTATTGAAGTCTCCCATTATTAATACATAGGGTTCAATATGTAATTGAAGCATTAGTATTTTTTAAACAAATGTGGGTACCCTTGTATTTGGGGCTTAGATGTTCAGAATTGAGATATTATCTTGGTGTGTTTCTCCTTTAATGAATATGATATTCCCTTTTCCATCTCTTTTGATTAATTTTGGTTTGAAATTTATTTGGTTAAATATTAGGATAGCCACACCAGCTTGATTCTTAAGTCTGTTTGATAGGAAAATCTTTTACAGCCCTTTACTCTGAGGTAATCTGTCTTTAATGTTGAGGTATGTTTCTTGTATGCAGTAGAAGGATAGATTCTGTTTTCATGTATATTCTGTTAGCCTGTGTCTTTCATTGGTGAAAAACATTAATATGGAGAGATATTAATGACTGGTGATTACTAATTCCTATTATTTTTGTTGGGGTTGTTATTGTTAGTGGTGGTGGTGGTAATGGTATATTTGTGTGTGTGTGTGTGTTTTCCTTCTTTTGGTTTTGTTGGTATGGGACTATCTATTGCTTATGTTTTTGTGAGTATAGCTAACTTTTTGGGTTGGAGTTTTACTTCTAGTGCTTTCTGTAGAGCTGTGTTTGTGATTAGATATTGATTAAATTTGTCTTTATTAAGAACTATCTTGTTTTCTCCATCTACAGTGACTGAAAGTTTTGCTGGGTTTAGTAGTCTGGGCTGGCATCCATGGTATCTTTGTGTCTCCATTGAGAATTCAGATGTAATTCTTTATTTTTCTTTTTTCTTTTTTTGGTTTTTCGAGACAGGGTTTCTCTGCAGCTTTTTTAGAGCCTGTCCTGGAACTAGCTCTTGTAGACCAGGCTGGCCTCGAACTCACAGAGATCCGCCTGCCTCTGCCTCCCGAGTGCTGGGATTAAAGGTGTGCGCCACCACCGCCCGGCTGAGATGTAATTCTTATAGGTTTGCCTTTATAAGCTACTTGGTCTTTTTCTTGTGGTGACATTTGTGTAGTCGAAGATTTTCTCTGAAAATTATTTCCAGAGTTTAGTGTGTTTGTGTCATGAAAATATGCTAACATTCCCATTATGAGAGGGAAGTTAAAAAATCCATACCTTCTCCTGTTCATTGGATCTTCATACCAAGAGGTAAGTGCTATTTTATCAGCCCTTGTGCTTTGATCACAGGTGTTTGCTTATGAGTGAAGAAGAGTCTTGATTCATCGATGTAAAATGCAACTTGTGAAGTTCAAGCCTACTATTGGAATCCAAGAACTGCTTTGCAGATTTTTGACTAATGGCTTATACACACTCAAACTATTATTTAAACAAAGTATGTGTCTGTGGTTGGAAATATAAGTGGACAATTTTAGTCTGTAACTTTCCTTACATGGGGTTCAGCTGGTCTTCTGAACTCAATTATAGCAAACGTTAAACAGCTAGCACAATAGACAACTACAGGGATCAGAGGTATCTACAAAATAACAAAAGAAAATATTTGACAAGTCAATGATATAGTGGATTTCATGAAATTTTATTGAATCATTCTCTAACTTTTTTGGTTCATTTATAACTTGTTTGATGATATTTTACATCTGCTTTCCAAACTGTAACCAGACTCAATAGTCAGAGAAGTCTGATTCATAATTAAGCTTTGAGTCATTCCCTTTTTGAACATTAAGCTTCAGTCCCCTACTGAAAAGCTGAATTTACTGCTTTGCAGGATAATTACCTTAAGAGATATCATAAAGGAGCAATATTTTCTGAGGAGAACTTACTCAGTCCTTTGATTAATATAATAATTAGCAGCAGTATGTTGAGGACAAGATTATGTTCTGAGTCACTCTTGCTAGGTGAATTCATTGTCTCATTACAGAACACTTTCATGTCTTGTTAGTGTCCTACTTTCTATTTACTTATTCTACTCTGTTACACAATTAATATTTACTAAAAGGAATATTTAATTTAGGAGTTTCAGGCTATACCCCTTATCCTTTACTGCTTTTGAAACATACTGATTATAAAATTATATTTGCTTTAAAACTGATATTTCTGGGCTATAAAATCTGTACATTCTGAAAACTGGTGAGAGAAACAGGATTTCACATTTGATGCAGATGTTTTTATTCTAAATCTGATTGCTATAATGACCAAACTTTTTAAGTAATATATCAAACACCAATCTACAAATGTGTGTGTTTGTGTGTGTGTGAAACAATGCTTCAACAAATAGACATTCTTTCCCTCAATCATGACTCCCACACACAAAGAGAAGACCATAATTGTTTGGTGAAATAAAATGTGAGAAAGAGGAAATGGAATATGGGCTTGCTATTATCTTTTTTATTGATTTTTATTGAAATCTACATTTTTCTCTGCTCCCCAACCTGCCTCTCCTCTTCAACCCTCCCCACAAGGTCCCCATGTTTCCAATTTACTCAGAAGATTGGTGCCTGATCTTGATGTGAATGTGAGCTAAACCTATCCTGACTTACCACTTTGCTTCTTTGCCTGAGTTTCTGTGGAAAGTTGTTTCATCTACAACACTGTCCCTAAGGATTCTTGGTAAAGTCTTTGTTTCAGATTTCCCATCATTAAAGAAGTCTATCATGTGGTTATATGAATTTTCTAAGCTAACAACAAGCGCAAAGATTAATATTCTCAAATTTTAACTTTGGGATCTTCAAGTATTTCTAATGAATATGAGCAAGAACTGAGAATTACCATTTTAAAGTAAAAGTTGAGGAAGGTAATTATTTTCAGTTTTCTATTAGACTTCCCTGCATCAAAAGCAAAGTATATAATTAAACAACTACAGCTCATATAATAGAACTATTTAATGGTTCTGAGTATTATTAAAACAATAGTTACTTTAATGAACATGTTTATCTAATGTCAATGAAAAAACCTAATTCTTTTTACGTGAAGGATTTTTTTATTTTGTGATCAAACAAGCCACGTTAAGTCAATATATTTTAATAAGTTATTCTTTACTACAAATGTATTTTCTTCCTTTATTTTTATACTTATTACTTAAATCATTCGTAAATGATTTACCTTGAATGCAATTAGTATATTCTGGATTTGCTAATTTCAGTGTAATAAAGACAGTCCATCAGGTTATACTTCTCTCTCCATACAAAAAGAAAACTGGAAAATGCTTTACTTTGTAGGCTTCTGCTTAAATTGTTTATCTGACTTTAAATTCACAAAAAATATTCAGTTGGAGAAAATATAGACAACACATGATTCAGCCAGGCTCCATAGAGACCAATGAAAACGCAGGCCCTACTTGAGTGATATATGCAGGGCATTGAAGACTCCTGGTTATTCAAATAGAGAAGTATTATTAAATAATTTGGATAGAAGAATTAAGAGGTCTCAAAGCCAAATTGAAATATGTCAACATGTGTGGAGAATCAAAGAAATGAAAATGCAAGTAAGCAGTTAATAAAATAGTGAGATTTTAGTGGTAGTAGAGGAGATGATTCACTCAAATCACAACAAAGAATTTAATAACCACTGTAAACAACTTATTTGAGAGATTTAAATTTTTTCTATAGGTTTGTTTATGGGTTAGCTAGAATTAGGTAATTTTAAAATTGTGAGAAGTCATTGTTCCGTATCATCATGAAATTGTGACCTGTAATAGCTGTGAAAATATCCTATCAAGTTTAAATTGATGTAAGAATAAATTCTGGGTGAAATGAAAATTATGTAATGTTCTTCTGTAAGAAAGCCTACAATAATATATTTTAATTTCATAATGAAGAGAAATTATGCAGAAATAAAGACAACACAGGAAATCTAATCTACTGAGATGGTAAAATTGTTTTGAATTTTTAAAAGAACAATATGCTTGACATGATGTAACTGATTTGTAAACAAGCCATAGTACTTGTATCCAAGTCAATATCCCAAGGATTTATTTGCTCATGAAGATCACTATTGAGAAATCTCTAGCAGAAGTACAGGATTTTCCACAATGTGCCTGTTTCTCCCATGCCTAGGAACCATGGTAAGTATACATTAGTCTCTCAACACTTAAAAAAGTAGAAAATATAAACTTCAAAACTATAATATTAAATTTAACTTGAGTATAGCCAACCTTTAAAACAGAGCTGCAATTTTTGAGAAATGAAGAAAATAGTCTAAATAATGCTACACTAACTTTTAAACAGCCATAAATAAATGAATTTATGGGCCACTTATATACAGTTAATAATAATCAATAGTATTAAGGAGTCAATTTCTGAAGATTTATCTATAACTCCAATGTAGGTTTGTACATGTCAGCTGTCAAGTGAATTCTGAGAGTTGGAGAAACATATATTACCAGGTTAAGAACCTATTAAATTTAATATAGTGTAATTTATATACAAAAATAAATAAATGAGACTAAAAGAGAATAGAAGACAAAATGAATTTAACTTTGTGTTTTATGGTATAGTGCAATACACTGGGAAAAGAGAAAGTTTTTACTTTATTTTATTTTTTAAAAAAGAAAACTATCTTTTTTCATTTTACATACCAATCCCAGTTCCCACTCCCTCCCCTCCTCCCATTCTCTCCACCTCTCCTCCCACGCCCCCATCCACTCCTCAGAGATGGTAAGACACATTGCTTTGAAGAAGGACCAAGGCCTTCCTTACTCTATCTAGGCTGAGCAAGGTATCCCTCTAAAAGGAATTGGTTCCCAAAAAGCCAGTACAAACAGTAGGGATAAATGCTGATGCCACTGCCAGTGACCCCGCAGTCTGCCCCAGCCATACAACTATCACTCACATTCAGAGGGTTTTGTTTGGTCCTATGCTGGTTTCTTCCTTGTCTGGCTGGAGTTGGTGAGCTCCCATTAGCTCGGGTAAACTGTTTCAGTGGGTGTCCCCATCATGGTCTTGAACTCTTTGCTTATATTCTTACTTCTCCCACTCTTCTACTGGACTTTGGGAGCTCAGCCTAGTGCTCCAATGTGGGTCTCTGCCTCTGTTTCCAACAGTTGCTAGATGAAGTTTCTATGACATTTAAGATAGTCATCAATCTGACTACAGGGCAAGGCCAGTTCAGGCACTCCATTGGGTTGGGTCTTAGCTGGGGTCATTCTTGTGGATTCCTGGGAATTTTTTGAGTGCCAAGTTTCTTGTTATCCCCATAAAGGCTTCCTCAGTCAAAATACCTCTTTCCTTGCTCTCCATCTCTGTCCTTCCTCCATCTTGAGTATCCTCTTCTTTTAAGTCCTTCTCCCTCACTTTTCCTCCTCCTTTTCCCCTCATGCTCTTCTTTCTCCCCCAAACCCCACGCTCCCAATTTTGTCAGAAGATCTTGTCTATTTCTCCTCCCAAGTGGAGCTACGTATATTTAAAGAAAAAGTTCTTTTAAAAAATTATGTTAGATTTTAAAGTCTATTTTAGATATATAGTTAAAAACCTCTCAAGCAATTCACAAAATATTGCTTGTAATTAATCATTTACATAGAAAATGCAAAACAGAAAGACACATAAAAGAAATCAGAAGATTCCCATATTAATGAGAATCTTTGGTTATGAGAAGATTCTCAAAAAGGAAACAAACAAAAATATCTAAGAAACCCATTAAAATTATTGAATAAATAATAAATTAATTAAATGAGACACTTGTAACACACACTGGTACTGTTAAAAACAGAAAGACATCCTGCAAATCTCTGAGAAAATTATATACATTATGGTAAGGGAGGTTTATTTTCTGTTTTACACATACAGGACACTATTGACTCTCTTGCTTAAACTTAAATATATGATATAAAGTATGAAATATCTAACTATGTGAAACAACTAAACAAATAATATATATGAAGCATCTATATAATAATATGAATACTATTTTAGTCATATGGTAAATAAACAGAAAAGAGCTGCAGACCTCAAAGAAAGAAATGTTATTCATGGCGTTGGGTCAAGCTTAAAGACAACTTCTAGAATGTAGTTGATGGGAGGCAAAGTACAAAAACATCACTTTCCCTGAAAAGATGAGGATGTTTAGAGTTAGAATTTAGGACCAAATATAGGACTAAGGAGGTTCTTCATATAGGGAGGCCCACATACCTGTAGAGAAATTGGGAAATTTTGTGCCAGTGCCAAAGGATTTGTTTCCAGATTTATGGGATCTTGGGGGTTATAATCCAGGAGAAAAAATATGTTAAAATGCAGTATTTTTTAACCAAAGAGTCTTTAAGTTGGAAAATAGTTTATTTCTACCTAGCTGAATTGAGATATTTCACAATCATAACATAAAGAGGAAAAAACAAAAACAAAATAAGGCAGGTGTGGTGGTTCATGCCTGAAATCAAGGCACTATAAAGCTGAGGAAGGGAGAATGTCACAAGTTTGAAGCTAGCACCTGTTTCAGAGCGAAAAGCTGTCTGAAGCAAAACAATGGATAGAAAAAGTGTCAGGGCAAAGAACCAAACAATTGGGTACAATAGAAAACAAATATGAAAACTATAGCTTTAAATTCAAGCATTTTGAATATTGTATTAGATGTAAGTAATGTAAGCACAGCTAAGTTTAAAATCAACCCTTTGAATTTTGGATAAAACATACTATATAAAAGCTACTCTAACCAGAGCTAGGAAGCTAATTTATTCTCAGAAATGCATACTTCTGAGCAGTTAAGTTTCCTTCAAAAAATCCTGCAGTGAGAATGAATTCAGAGTTTCCCTTCTGGAACATTCCCCTACTGCTGGTGGGAGTGCAAACTTGTACAGTTGTTTTGGAAATCAGTGTGGTGATTCCTCAGAAAATTAGGAATTAATCTATCTCAAGACCCAGCCATGCCACTCTTAGGCATATACACAAAGGATGCTCAATCATACCACAAGGACATTTGCTCGACCATGTGCATAGCATCATTATTCATAAATAGCCAGAACCTGGAAACAGCATTATACCCCTCAAAAGAATGGATAAGAAAAATGTGGTACATCTATACCATGGAGCACTAATTTGTGATAAGAAATCATGACATCTTGAAATTTGAAGGCAAATGGACAGAACTACAAAAAAGCTATACTACATGAGGTAATCCAGACCCAGCAAAATTAATAAATCGTGTACTCACTCATAAGTGGCTTTTAGACATAAAGCACAGGATAATCCGCCTACGATCAGTTCACAACCCCAGAAAACCTAGACAACAAAAAGGACCCAAAGAGACACATACATTGATCTAAACTACATGGGAAGTAGAAAAAGGCAAGATCCCCTAAGCAAATTGGAAGCATGGGGAGCAGAGAGGAGGAGAGAAGGAGGGGGGGGAGGAAAGGGAGTGGTAAAAAATGTGTAACTCAGTTAAAAACAATGAAGTATAAAAAAGAATTTCCCTTCCAAATGGAAAAATTATATCCCAATGTAAATAGAAATGTGAAAGTTACATTTAATATAAAATATAAGTATTAAAGCTAAAACCCTAAAAGTATGAGTCTTTAAACAATAACATTCAGATAAAATTATTCTACAATTTAAATAAAAGCCATAAATAATAGTCATTATATGTAAACATTGACAAAGTATAAAAATACTGGCAAACATACTAGGCTAAATATAAGTGTAGCAATATGTACTAGTAACATACTAATATTTATGTAGTATGAAAAGTACTTTTAAGTTAGGATCGCAAGAAACCCAGTTTTAAAAATTGAGACAAGGCTTGACCACATCACAGAGAATGAATTTTAAAGGATCATAAACCTATGAAAAAATACTCAACCTCTTTATAATTTATGGAAAGATGATTACAAATAATATCTTTCTAAGCACATCCTAATGATTTCATCATCAGAAGGAAACACACAAAAATATAAAATATATAATATATGTATATGCATTAATATGTGTATATATGAATATATATGTGTGTATATTACTTATTTTGTGGCTTGTCTAAATAATTTGAATATTCAACATAATGAGATGGTAAATAGCGAGCTCATCCATCAAAATTAAAAATGGGAGTTAAATTGACTATTTTAAATATATACGCAATTGATGTATAAACTTTAAAATTTAGTATTGCAACTTACAGAGTAATGCATAGCCTGACATAGTCGTTATGCACAATTTCATAAAGTTACAATAAAGCCAATGTTACATATAATAAATACAGTTAATTGTAGTAGAAGTGTGCCTTGTATAGATATTTCATTCTTGCATACGAGATGTTCCTGAGGTGGACAGGAGACTTGGGACAGGCATAAGGCAGGCCTCCTTCATTCTGTTTCAAATCTTCTCAAAATTCTATCTGAGGTAAATATATATATGGACGAGGTTGCAAGATAAGAAGTGTGTGTAATGTTATATAACTTTAAAAATATTTGGAACATTTCATATTTGTGTGGAAAACTGAGATAATTTAGTTTTTAAATGTTTGACTACTTTAAAGAAAAGAACTGAAGTGTCAATGAGACGATGTCCACTGTTATATTTGTCTCAAATAGAAGCTGTCATGGGTAATTAGGTTTGAGAAAAGAATTGCACAATTGCTGTTACGTAAACAATTTAGGAAACACCAAGGGCTCTTTCCCGATTTGTCCATTGTTTGTTTTGCTCATTTAGCTCTCATTGCCATCCTTCTTTAGACCAATTAATCCTTTCACTTCACACTTGCATTCATTTAGTTTTTCTTTGATCTCTGCTTTAGAAAACTTTGTCAATTTCCTTTGCATCAGATTACTTAGTTTTCTTTCTCAATCTAGATTGTCTTTTAGATCTATACTAGTTTAATTCTATGTATACTGAAATCATTTCAGTGACTGGCCCAATAGATTTTTCAATAATACTCCTTTCTCTAAATTTATCTACTTAAAGTATTAAGATGATGAATACATTTTTTATAGTTTTACCTATATGGCTTTTCTAAACTCCTGCTGTTAATTTCTAACTCTCTCAAAATGAATCATCTGTTTTTAGGTGCACTGTGATGGGTAAACTAGTAAAGGCCGCCATCAAAGCCACCTCCTTTGTCCTACCATTGTCTACTGCAGTACACTGAGTCATTGTAATAGTGATTTATATATACAAGCCTTCCATTGCCTGTGCCAGTGTATTCAAGTGTACTTCCCACTTTCTCTTCTATGAGGTTCAGTGTGGTTGGTTTTATGTTGAGGTCTTTGATCCATTTGGGCTTGAGTATGTGCATGGTGACAAATATGGATCTATTTCATTCTTCCACATGTTGATATCCAGGTATGACAGGACCACTTATTGAATATGCTTTCTTTCTTCCATTTTATTTATTCAACTTCTTGGTAAAAAATCAGGAGTTTGTAGGTGTGTGGATTAATATCCGGGTCTTCTATGATTCCATTGGTCTTCCCGCATGTTTTCATGTCAATACCAAGCTGTTTTCAATCATGAAGCTCTATAGTAGAGTTTAAAGTCAGGTTTGGTGATGTCTTCAGAAGTTCCTTTATTGTAAAGGATTTCTTTGGCTATTCTAGGTTTTTTGCTTTTCCATATGAAGTTTAGCACTGTTCTTTCAAGGTCTGTGTAGAATTTTGTTGGAATTTTGCTAAGCATTGCATTGAATATGTAGATTGCTTTTGGTAAATTGTCATTTTTACTATGTTTATTCTAACTACCCAAGAGCATGGAAGATCTTTCCATTTCATGGTGTCTTCTTCAATTTCTTTATTCAAAGATATGAAGGTCAAGATGTAAAGTTCTTGTCATATATGTCTTTAACTTGTTTGGTTACAGTTACCCCCAAAATATTTTATGTTATTTGTGGTTATTGTGAAGATTGATGTTTCTCTGATTTCTTTTTGGTCCATTTATCATCTGTATAAAGGCGGGCTACTTATTTGGCAGAAAAGATCATTTCAAAACATAACCCCAGTATCACAGACACTGACAGCAACAATTAATAAATAGCTCTCCTGAAACTGAGAAGCTTCTGTAACACAAAGGATATGGTCAACAAGACAAAACAGCAGCCTACAGGATGGGAAAAGATCTTTAGTAACCCCATTTCAGACACAGGACTGATCTCCAAAATTTACAAAGAACTCAAAAAACTTGACATGAAAAGAACAAAAAATAAGCCCATAAAAAATGGGGACAGAATTAAACAGAAAACTCTCAACAGGTGAGCCTCAAATGGCTGAAAGACACCTAAGGAAATGCTTAATATTCTTAGTCATCAGAGAAATGTAAATCAAACAACTTTGGGATTCCATCTTACATCTGTCAGAAAGCCAAGATCAAAAACACTGATGACAGTTTATGCTGGAAGGGATGTGGGATAGGGGGAGCATGCTCCCATTGCTGGTGGGAGGGCAAACTGGTACAGCCCCTTTGGATATTAGTATAGCGATTTCTCAGAAAATTAGAAAACAACCTTCCTCAGGACCCAGCAATACCACTTTGGGGGTATATACTCAAAAGAAGTTATAACACAAGGACATGTGCTTAATTATGTTCAAAGCAGCATTATTTGTAATAGCCAGAATATGGAAACAACTTAGATGACCCTCAACCAAAGAAAAGATAAAGAAAATTTTGTATATTTATACAATGGAGTAATACTCAGTGGTAAAAAGTAATGACATCTTGACATTTGAGGCAAGGATGGATCTTGGAAAAAAAACATATTGAGTGAGGTAACCCAGACCCAGAAACACATATATAGAATTACTTACTCATAAGTGGTTTTTAGACATAAAGAAAAGAAAAAAAAACAGTTTACAATTCACAACCCCAGAGAACCTAGACAACAAAGAGGACCCCAAGAGACACATGCATGGACCTAATCTACATGGGAAGTAAAAAAAAGACAAGATCTCCTGAGTAAATTGGGAGCATGGCGGTCACAAGAGAGGGTAGAAGGAGAGAGGGAAAGAAGGGAGTAGAGAAAAATTTATAGTGCAATAAAAACAATAAAAAACAAACCCAACAATTAATCTTCAATTTTTGGTGAAAACTATATAACTTTAATCCCCAACTCATGTTTCTTAACTTTGTAAATCCTGGATAATCACATATTATTAACCAATTCTTAAATACCTAAAGAGTCAGCAGATAAATGAAACACATAGAGGGAACTGGATTTGAGAAACCCTTTCACGGGCTACATGAAAGAAAACATTCAAGACAACTCCCCACTTTGCTGAAATGTTGTAGGATACGATCCATGTCTCAGTCATTAATATTTTTGGTTTGGTTTGGGGGGTTTTGTTTTGTTTTTCGAGAAAGGGTTTTTTTCTGTAGCTTTAGAGCTTGTCCTGTAACTAGCTCTTGTAGATAAGATAAGGCTGGCCTTGAACTCATAGAGATCTGTCTGCTTCTGCCTCTTCCTCTGCCTCCTGAGTGCTGGTATTAAAAGTTTGTGCCACCACCGCCCTGCTTCTTTCTCAGTCATTAATTTTACATAGAACTTGATAACATCGAGTGATCCATAATAAAAATTCAAAACATGACCAACAAAACATTTGGTACATATTCTGTAACTTTTCCTTGGATGATATAAACAAACAGCTTACATAGAACACCAATACCAGCCAAAGAAACAAAACTTCATCCAAGTCTAGCTTGATGGAAAAATGAGTTTATTGGCATTAAATATGACAGTGTGGATGGGTTTTCCTTAAAGAACATGGATGACTCAAAGGTACCATTGTCACAGAGTCCACTCCAGGATGGGTAAAGATTTATGGAAGTCGCATCTTTTGCACTTCTTGCTCAACTTGTAGCCAGTTAAATCAGACAGCCTCTCCTCTCCCCTCACCCCCAATTGCTGCTGCCTATTTCTCTTTTAGAACAAGCCTTGTGAAACTTGTAACTTTCTGAAGGTTCTGAATCTTAAAATGTTTGCTAGGTTTAGAAGCTTCTTATTTTCCTTAGCTTAGGCTTGGGCTACTTCCATGGGAGAAATAAGTCAAAATCATACAATATTAAAGTGTTAGAAACCAAATACTTTGAGCTTCTCCTCTGATTTTATAGATTTCCTGTGTATGACTGTCAATGGATATAACCCTCTTGCTGAGATGGTTGTTAGAGTTCAAAATTCAAAGAACTTAAAAATTTCACATAAAATGTAATTCTGTACTATTCATCATCAAGAAGTTAGTTCTTTATATTTTAGAAACTTAGTGAAATATTTCTACATAGACATCAGATTAAATTAATATATTCTGATTAAAGTTATGCTTACAAATATGATGGAAAAATATCTTGCGTGAATGATAACAGAACTACCAATCACAAAAGTGTTGTTCCTCAAGTTCAACTTTAGATTTCCCTTAATACAATAGGTATCACCCTGTAACTAAAACTGTCTTTATATATTTCCATTGTTTTCATTAATTTTCTAGGAGTCAGTCAATGCTAAATTACCTTAAGTTATTTTAATGCCAAATTCAGTTGTAAACATTTGTTAGAGGTCTCTCCATGCATATTTGCTTTTTGAAATTTAAAGTACAAAAATGTTAAAGCTGATTGATTACCTTAAACACACATCATAATTTCTATAGACCAAAGAAATAATTTCAAAGGCATAATACTTGGATGTAAAAGGATCCCCAAGTTCAAAGTAGGACAGATGCCTAAAACCCATCTTTAGACAAGTTACAACAAAAAATATTAGGTAACTCTATTTAAGGAGAAAATAATCCTCCTTAATTGACATTAAATACAAAAGGGAAATGGAATGCCATATGTAATAAAATGTCCTACAATGTGAGTCAAACCCTTCTGCATTTATAGATAAAATAGGGCTATACTTGCTTTTCTATATAAGGAAAATATAGAATCGTTACAGAACTGCAAGAGAAAAACATTTATGTGCTATTAAAGAATCCATCAACTATATGTATACATCAGGGCTGTCCACTTGGTACTAGGTATCAATCTAAAATCTCAAATAATATGGATAACACTGAGAGACCTATTTTTTCTCTAAAGAAGAATATAAAATATGCCAGCCAGGACTAAGTTCAGATGTAGTGAGCAATAAGTAATGCCAAAAGGCAGAACTACTTCTTACTCATGAGTAAGGGGAAAGTCTCAAAGTAGGTGATACACTGATCATATGATGACTCCACAATTATTTATGCAGTACTACGTCAAACGTTTAATATTTAACCATATTTTCTATCAACATGGAGAATTAATCTGCAACTATAATATCCCCTTCCAAATAAAAATACTTTTTACAAGCTGTCACTTTCTCTTTCTTCCAATATTCCATATTTTGTTGAAATTTTCTGCAGTTTAAAATTCTGTTTTTTATTATATTTTCAATATGCTTCCATTCACATCAATATAAATTTTATTGATTATCTTTGGGCTAACAATAATATTGCTTCTCCATGTGGTTTCAAAGTTGGATGCCAAATACACCAGATACAGCCAAAACAAATTGTCTTCAGATCTTAGATTAGTTGCTTTGTTGAGAGAAGATATGAAAGTGTCCGACCTTTGCCATGGCTGTTACTTACTCAGCTCCAAGCACTCCTCAATCCTCACATGCACTTGGGAAGGTACCTTCTTGGGAAATGTTCACTCCTTCTATTTAAAGACAGTGCTGTGCACACTAATACAACGTTCCAAATACAATGAGTTGACTTTAAATATGTGATCTTTAAAATCCCTAATAGATGGCTTTGTGTGACCTTTGTTTCTTTTGCCCTCTCTGGTACTTTTAATCTTGACATTTTCTGTTTCTCTTTGAGAAAGATTCACCTGCTTTATTTTTTCATCTTTATTTCTGTCACATCGGCAGAGATTCTGTTTACAGGAATCAAATGAAATCTGATCAGTTAAATTCTTGATATTGTTCATACTGCTCCTCAGATGATGGACTCCATTGTTGCTTAACCTGGATACACATGTGGTTTTTAATTTATTTGCTCTAAATATTGAAGTTTGTGGTAGCAACACAGATTCAAAGCCATTAGAGTATGTCACCACTTCTCTCACACTTCCTTTAAGAGAACCTGTACCCTGTGGTCAGGAGACAGGGCAGGCATATAGAAATGAAAGGTTGACTTTGTGGCCATTGCTGTTCTGTTTGCTTGTTTATGTTGAGCATGAAGTCTGTTCAGCCACTGCACAAATTATTAATTGTGACTGTTTTAATTGTAGATGTTAGTTGTATTTTATTCATCAATAAAAGCCATTTCCTTATGAAACTTAGCAAATTATAATCTAGTATGACTTCAAAACAGTACTCATTTCATTTATGTACATTTATGTTTACAAAATAAAATAAACAAGATCGTTGATTTCAAAAATCTGTAAATATGTATAATTTAGGGAAACACTGAATTTCACATTTATGGAATTTAAGATAAGAAAAGTAATCACCTTTTATTGTATGGAACGATAAGTCATGGAGCTATAATATTTATAATATTAATATTAATTTAACATTATAATATTAATAACTAACACATTTCTTGGGATCTTAAGAGAGACTGTTAAAATTGTTGAATTTTATGATTACTATTGACATAATTACTAATTATTATGATCTAAAAGAGAACTGGAAAGATGTTTTCTAGTAAAGAGATGTTTAATATTTCTTAGAATATACCTTAAAATCTGAGGTATATTGCAGGTATCCTACTTACATGTAAAAATGTTTAGGTAATATTTTATCCTAAGTTGGTAAATCAAGATCAGGACTTTAGGCTATGCTTATGTTTTTTATGTTAGTTTCTTTTTAATAATCTTCCTGTGATAAAATTACGTAAATCTCTCTGATTTCTATTTTTTCAATAGGGTTAATTTAAATATTCTGTTATTTATAAGGTTTCTTTCCCTCAACAAATATAAGAATTAGCCTTTAAAGTTACTTTGTCTAAAATAATATATTATGACATATAAGCATAAGTGGCAAATGCCTATAATCTCTGCTTTTAGGATTAAGGCCAAATGGTTCAAGGCTAGGCTGAGCTACATGGTGAAAATATTGTCTCAAGACACCAAAAAATAATGAGAACCCAAACAATTAAACATATTGAAAACCTTTTCTCTTTCTATAATCACCAGTGATCCCATCCTAGTTTACTCTTGTGTCATCTGACTCTGTGATATGTGCTCAGACTAGATCTCATCCCTGGAGTTGTCTTCTGATGTATTGCTTGTAATCATCGAGCTGTTCACAAAATCACACTGGACAAGAAAAACATGAGCTTTTTGGAAGTCATGGCATCTGTTGAGTTAGGTGAGATTCCACAGTGTTAGACTCTATGGTGGTGTGATTCCTAGGAAGAAATTTTCTAGAATCTCATCCACTGGACTGCAGCTTGCAATCTGAGCTTTTGGAACTTTCAGTTCATTTTCTCACTCACTAATTTTCCAGAGTGAAATTTTTCTTTTGCAATGTTCTGCCTCATTCAATAATAAATGCCCAGATATCAAAATAGAAAATCTCATTTTTGTAAGCAAAGATAATCTTGCATATAATGTTTCCCAGATTTATAATAGTCATTCTCAGGAAATATACTCAGAGACTTCAACTGGCAGATGTCGCATATGTGAGTTAGAGTTTAGGACAATATATATTTTCTTATAAATTATTTGACTTCTTATAAAAATCTTTACATGTGTGCCTTTTGTAACAATTATTTTCCAGAGCACTATGCAAAATTTGAGGTTTTAAAATCCTGAATTAGGAAGAAAATAATTGGCGCCATGCACAAGAGGGTCAGGCTTGGAAGAGAAAAACTGCACTGCCAGCTCAGGTAGGACCCAAGAGACATGGAACAGAACAAGCCATGTGGGTCAGCCTTGTTTGATTATTTCTGAAGAAGTTCTTCAGCTCTTTTGACCTAAATTTCCATTTAGATTACCACTTTTTCTGGGTTCATTTTTTAAAACATGAGTTTTTAAAAACATGTCCTAGACAAATAATAAAATATCTAAGAGAGTCATTCTTCCCACTTGTTGCTCTAGCACCTACATTGGGGATGGAAAATTTGTCAGATAGTCTTAAATTTTAAAAATTTATTCATTCTATTTATTTTTATACTTGTATGTATGTATATATGTGTTCAAACATGTATCTGGGTTATGTGACATGAAAAGTATGTAAATGCCAGTCTGAAATAGGTTTTTATAGACCAACTCTCTAGTGTCAAGTCACTCCTTCATTATGGGTCCTACAGGTGGAACTCAGGTTAAGCCACAAATGTTTCTACCCACTGAATCATTTTGTGCACCTTCAACTAGTCATTTTCATTTAGAACAACAATAAAAGGACTATGGACCAGAGATCAAAATTACCTTTTTTGTTTGGTAAGAATAAGTTGTCAATTAAATAGTCCTACCAGAAATTCCAACTTTCTTCTGGGTTTTAGAACTGGTTCTGTAGTCAAGAACATGCATTACTCTTGTAGGAGAAACAAATTCAATTCCTAGCCCCCACACTGGGTTACTCACAACAGCATGGAACTCCGGCTCCAATGGCTCTAATGCCCTCTTCTAGATTCCATGGATCCTTGCACTCATATATGCATGTACACACACACACACACACACACACACACATTAGGAGAGAGACAGAGATAGATAAAGACATGAAAAGATAAATAAATTGTTAAAAAGAATTAATCCTCTAAGAAAAATTTGATGGTAGGCATTAGAGAGTCAAAAGATCAATAGGCTCTTTACACATGAAGATTCATCTAAATTTCGCTCTCTTTTCTTTTCTCTTTTATTTTTTAAGGATCCTTGAACCATAGCCAAGCAGAGACCAGCACTTACAGAAAGAATACGAGGGGGAAAAGGCTGTAGCAGTGTGAATACTGCTAAATAAACATCATGTTCACATGTAGATAGAATGTAATAATAAATTAGCTGATAGAACTAGTGATAATAATGGCATAATGACATTGGAAGTTTAAGCTCAGATTGAAAAGCTGCATGGACACTTAAAATCAACAGAAGAATGATCATAAATAAATTTTAAAAAGTCAGGAAGTAGCAGGATAAGTTTAAAATATAAAAGGGAATTTCCAAATGTGGGGCTCTGTCTCTATCTCCATCCATCGCCAGGTGAAGGTTCTATGGTGATATGCAAGATATTCATCAGCATGGCTATAGGATCTGGCCTTTTCCGGCTCCCTCTCCTCAGCTGCCCAAGGAACTAGCTAGGGGCATCTCCCTGGATACCTGGGGACCCCTCTAGAGTCAAGTCTCTTGACAACGCTAAGATGGCTCCCTTAATTAAGATATATGCTTCCCTGCTCCCATATCCACCCTTCCTATGTCCCAACCATCCCATTCCCCCAAGCTCTCCCCATCCTCCCCATCACACTTTTCTCTCCCCATCTCCCCTTTCCCCCATCCCACCCCACCCCCAAGTTCCCAAATTTTGCCTGGCAATCTTGTCTACTTCCAATAACCAGGAGGATAACTATATGTTTTTCGTTGGGTTCACCTTCTTATTATCTTCTCAAGGATCACGAATTATAGGCTCGATGTCCTTTAATTATGGCTAGAAACCGATTATGAGTGAGTACATCCCATGTTCATCTTTTTGGGTCTGGGTTACCTCACTTAGAATAGTGTTTTCTATTTCCATCCATTTGCATGCAAAATTCAAGATGTCATTGGTTTTTATTGCTGAGTAGTATTCTAATATGTATATATTCCACAGTTTCTTCATCCATTCTCCCACCGAAGGGCATCTAGGTTGTTTCCAGGTCCTGGCTATTACAAATAATGCTGCTATGAACATTGTTGAACAAATGCTTTTGTAGTATGATTGGGCATCTCTTGGGTAAATTCCCAAAAGTGGAATTGCTGGGTCCTGGGGTAGGTTGATCCCGAATTTCCTGAGAAATTGCCATACTGCTTTCCAAAGTGGTTGCACAAGTGTGCATTCCCACCAGCAATGGATGAGTGTACCCCTTACCCCACAACCTCTCCAGCAAAGGCTATCATTGGTGTTTTTGATTTTAGCCAATCTGACAGGTGTAAGATGGTATCTCAACGTTGTTTTAATTTGCATTTCCCTGATTGCTAAGGAGGTTGATCATGCCCTTAAGTGTCTTTTGGCTATTTGAACTTCTTCTGTTGAGAATTCTCTGTTCAGTTCAGAGCCCCATTTTTAAATGGGTTAATTAGCATTTTAAAGTCTAGTCTCTTGAGTTCCTTGTATACTTTAGAGATCAGACCTTTGTCAGTTGCAGGGTTGATGAATATCTTTTCCCAGTCAGTAGGGCTGCCTTTGTGTCTTAGTGACAGTGTCCTTTGCTTTACAGAAGCTGCTCAGCTTCAGGAGGTCCCATTTATTCAATGTTGCCCTTAATGTCTGTGCTGCTGGGGATATACTTACCGGACTGAGTTCCCAAGGTCCTGATGAGGAACAGAAGGAGGGAGAACATGAGAAAGAAAATCAGGACTGTGAGGGGTGCGTTCACCCACTGAGACGGTGGGACAGAACTAATGGGAGATCATCAAGCCCAGCTGGAATGGGACTCATGGAACATGCGATCAAACTGGACTCTCTGAATGTGGCTGACAATGGAGGAGGACTGAGAAACCAAGGACAATGGCAATGGGTTTGGACTCTGGGGCATGGATGGGCTCTGTGTGAGCATTGTCAGTCTGGTTGCTCACCTTCCTGGACCTGGGGGGAGTTGGGAGGACCTTGGACTTAACATAGTGAAGGGAACCCTGATGGCTCTTTGGCCTGGAGAGGGAGGGAGTGGGGGTATGGGCAGAAGGGAGGGGAGGGAAGGGAAAGGAGGAGGGGAGGAGATGGAAATTTTTAATAAAAGAAATAAAAAAGGGAATTTCCCTTTAAGAAAACACAGAGGCAGTATCATTAACAAGAAAACTGGATCTGCTTCCATAACAAGGTGCAGTTCTATGCTCTCATGGTTCTTATTAGCATTACACTGGAGGTTCAATACAGTTTAATAACAAAGTAAACAATGTGCATACATACTTCATTCACATAGCACAGAATTGCTTATATAGAAAACCCTGACACTTCCAAAAGAACACTATAACGAGGGCTCAAAATTGTTAGGATGTCACTTCTACTAGAACTTATATACATTTTAGTTCAATGCCAGATTATGAATATATATTTGATGATAATGATCCATGAGGCAAAAATGTAATAAGTATGTTCTATTATAGTTAATGAATTTTAGAAAAAATGAAAAAATTCAGATGATTTATGCAACTGGATCACAGGCTTATTGTATATCAATGATAGTATCATATTGGCACAAGGTAGGAAGTAGAATAGTGGGCTGAAAGAGGAGAGATAATCCCAGCATAAATTACATTTGGTCAAAGAGCCAAGATATTTAAACAGAAAATATAAGTCTGTTCTGCAATAAAATGACAGAAGATACAAAATAATCCCATACTAGTTCAGAATTGAGTAAAATAAAGGATTATTTATTTAGGGGATACTTAGAGATCACTGTCCTACATCAAAGTCCTCTGCACAAACAGGGACAGGAACAGAGTCCAGCAGCCAGAAGTAAGAGCTGGAAGCAAGAGAGTAAGCACAGATTTTGCAGCTGCATTTATAGTATAAGAGATCACACACAAGTGGGCTGATATCTTACAGGCTATTGGAAGGAGCAAAAGGATCTCCCACAGCACGTCCCCCATTTGTTTAAATAAAAGCGTTCCATATCCAATACAAAACTGTATACACTAGGAACAAATATCAAGTATAAGTTTAAATTACAACCAACATAAACAATATTAAACAAGGAATATATGCTAAATGTTTTAATAAACATTATATCCTAAGGAGTTTAAGTCTTGTATTGGGAATAGTTTGGCTAATCATAAGAGAATAATAATTATGAATATCTAATATTCAACCCCATCAAAAGCCTGAGAAGGGAGATAATATTACTCGAGTAGGCAGAGGTTGCAATCAAGCAGCTTTCAAAATGTGCAGTAGATGACAGAGACAATGGCTGCCAGAACAATACCCCGAAGTCTCATTTGCATTGTTGGAGCAACCAGCTTTGGCTAAGGCCTAGAATAACTGAAAGACCATTTTCAGAGGCAGGGAATTTTCAAAACCATTTTACCCTGTTTGGCAATATTTGACAGTCTTCTTTTGTGTCCTGCTTGTTCAGTCAGGACATCATGCACTTTGTCAGTAGTCAAGGTATGGGCAGTTTCTTGCCCAAAGGCCTGTTGTGCCAAAAAGACAAACTCCAAGTGGAGTGTCTTTGGTGTTCAACACTCTCTTAAGAACAGATTGGTCATCAATCTTGACTACATCCAATATCCAGGAGGATAACTGTCTGTTTTGCTTTGGGTTCACATTCTTACAAATAATTTGCATTGATATGGATTTTAAGGTCAATTTTGTTATACTTATATGTATTTCTGATATTGATTAAGGTATTGTGATTGTGTAGTTCATTTAAAAATGTAACGTGTAATTAGGAAATATAGGCTATTAGTGGATAATCATTGATAATAGTCAAGCTTATAGTCATGTTAGCTAGATTTTCTAGCTATATAGAGATATATTAAAGTTAAATAGGCATTCTTCATATCTTTCAAAGACTACAGAATACTGCATTTTAAATGTTTTAATAACTTAGGACTTTTCATAACAATGAGACACATCTGCTCCTGGCAGCACCAATCTACTTCAAGAGGAAGATGGGCATCGAAGAGGCTCTTTATGGAGTTTGATAGCCATTTGGGCAAGAAACTGCTCTTGCCTGGACTGTTGCATAAAGTGGACACAGAGAACCGTCAGAGAGAGGACTGCTGAACTTGCCTAAAGGTGAGATGGTTTTCGGGTTCCTGACTCATGAAAGAGTCTGTGAGACATTCTGCAGGACACAGCAGATACTGACTAAATTGCCTTTGAAATTTCCTGCTTCATGGAAATGTCTGCTGGAAACTATGGGCCTGTAGGCTGAAGATGGATGCCCCAATGGTACAGAGGAACTTTGAGTGACTGTCCAGGCATCAAGATGTCTCTGTCATTTCTAGAGTTTTGGAAGTAGCTTACTTCTTGTTCACCTAGGTAATATTGTATCCTTCAGGAATCTTTGATGGAGTTGAAAAATAGATAATTATAGTTTTCCTTAGTTATGATGAAAGATAAAGTAGATATAAATACTGTAACTGTAATTTTTACTTGATAACTGTTTTGTTATATGTAATTTTGCTATGTTAAAGTTAAAGCCTTCTTTTTTGTTTAAACAGAAAAAGGGGAAATGATGTGGGAGAGTCTTCTGTTTGTGTTTATTTCATTCGTTAATAAAGAAACTGCCTTGGCCCATTTAATAGGCCAGCCCTTAGGTGGGTGGAGTATACAGAACAGGAAGAAGGAAGTGAGGTAGATGGCTCAGACAGTCGCTCTGCCTCTGCTCTCTGAGACAGACGCCATGAAGCTCCAGCCCAAGATGGACATACGCTAGAATCTTCCTGGTAAGGCACCACTTCATGGTGCTACACAGATTATTAGATGTGGGTTAATCAAGATGTGAGTAAGAGGCTGAAACTAATGGGCCAGGCTGTGTTTAAATGAATACAGTTTGTGTGTTATTTTGGGGGGGCATAAGCTAGCCGGTGGTCGGGAGCCTGGTGGGATGAAAAGCAGGCCTATCTGCTTACCTCTTCACTACACGCTAGGATCTATAATTCATAGGCTCGATGGCAGACAATGAGGGCTGCTGAGAAGCGAAGGACAATGGCACTGGATTTTGATTCTACTACACATACTGACTTTGGGGGGGGGAGGCTAGCCTGTTTGGATGTTCACCTTCCTAAACCTGGATGGAGAGGGGAGGACCTTGGACTTCCCACAGGGCAGGGAACTCTTACTGCTCTCTGGACAGGAGAGGGAAGGGGAGTGAAGGGAGGGGGAAGCAAATGGGAGGCAGGGAGGAGGCAGAAATTTTTAATAAAATAAAAAAATGAAAAAAAGAACAAATTGGTGCTGCCAGGAGCAATCATGTCTCACATCAACAGAACCCTAAGTTATTTAAATGTCATGTTCTACTGACCTTTGAAATGGTTGAAGGTTATCTATCTATGTAGAACACAATCTCTATATATCTAAAGAACATAATGACACTAAAATTTTCACAAAATATTGACCTACTATACTTACTACCTATATAATTTAAAGATTAAGACATCATATCAGAGCATTAAACAATATTTAAACAACTGTGCAGTAAAAGAGGACAATGAAATCAAAAGGTAAACAGTGTATAAATATCTTAATCAAAGTTAGAAATACATAATGCAATATAATAAATATATCCTATAATGGTATCAATATATAAAATGTCTTAAACAGAGGTAGAAACATACATACATACAATATGACAAAATAACTTTGCATAGTTGTACAAATATTGTAAACAGAAATAACAAATATAATTTGAACTTTAAAAAAGAAGTAGTAAAAATATCTGAAAAGATTTTTAATGAGATAATATTAAAAACAAAGCTAATTCCTAGAATCAAATAAAGGGAAAGAAAATAGCATAAGTCTTGCACAATACCTTTCATAATATGAGCAAAATGATTATTGAACTCCTGGATGTTATCAGTCATCTTTTTTGTAGTTTTTCAGATCTTACCTGTCATAAGGTAATTACAATGAATTGGAGTAGGTATAATAATCATTATTGACCAGTAAGTCAGTAAGTGTTGCAGTTACAGCCACATGGCGGACAGACACTAGCAGCAGTGAACAGCATGTATTGCTTACTTAGGTACTGAAAAATATGCTTTGTTTAAGAAATTATGAACAGTTATTAAGGTGATTGAATGATTCAGAGAAATGAGGTCCAAGATAAAGAGAAAACCCAAAGTTTTCCGTTAGTATGAGTTGCAGACTGTGCACAGCACTTGTGGGTTGCAAGCTGCTGAGTGCTGAGCAGCAGCCTGCTGCATCTGATGGTGGGCTAAAGATGTGGATGGGATGTGTCTTTTTGCAGCTGAAGCACATGAGGAACAAAGGAGCAGTTGGGAAAAGAAATAAAAGAACATTAAATGAAAAAAAAAAGATGTGGATGGGAGAGTCAGTGCCCAATGTGCCACGTGGCTGGTGGACCAATCTCAAAAAGTGTGGACTGGTCCTCATGTTCAGGTGCCAGATGATGGTGGAAAATACAGAATAATTCCATACAAGTTCAGAATTATGTATCATCATGGATTATTTATTTAGGGAAGACTTACAGATCACTGTCCTAGATCATAGTCCTCTGCAAGAATGGGGAACAGGAAGTGTCTAGCAGCCAGAAGTGAAAGCCAGAAGCAAGTGGCAAGCACAGGTGTTACAGCTGCATTTTTTATATGAGACCACACCCAAGAGGACTGATATCTTAAAGGCTATTGGCTGAAGGAGCAGAAGGAGCTCCTTCAACACACATACTTATTGTTGAATTAAAAATCATCAGTGTTTCAGTAAAGAATAACACTCCAATATATACCTTAGATATATGTAAAATCTGGAAATATAAAACTTCTAGAATAGTCAAGAAACTATAACTTGTGCATCATATGGAGTAGGCAAAAACTATTTAGTAAAATAAGAAAAGAAATAAAAGTGCCCTGATAAATTAAATGTCATAAAATTTTAAGTTTTCTATCAGAACCTAAAAATTTAAGCTATGAACTAGATGAAAATTTGTAATTATCCAAGTATATAAGAACAAAGAAATTGTTCTCAAAATGTGCAAAATATATTTTGGTGTAGTAACAACACCCTTATCCCACTAAAAGTAAACACAAAGTTGAAAAAAGGTATGCTATAAAAGAAGGTACCTGAATGATGATGAGTGGCATTGGAAATGTATCATGAATCTTAACAGGTAATGAAGTCAGGTATCCTTGCAGTACTACCACAATAGATAAGGCTACAAGTAGTGAGAGTATTATCTAGTGAAAATGGTGAACAACCAGCTCCACACACTGTGACCATGAGAGTGCAAAATGGCACATTCATAGTGACTAACTTTATGCAATCTCACTTAAAATGAAGTACATAGCTATCCCTGTGGCTGAAATCTCAGTGTAAAAAAAAAAATAAAATACATTTCCATGAACTAATTATGCAAAAATATGCTGAGTTACTAGCTCACAATAATTCAAACTGGAAGCATTTCAAATGTGCCCTGACAGAAGAATGGATAAACAGATTGTGACATACTTACAAAATAAAACACTACTAACTAACAAAAATATGAATGAACTACTAGTGGAACAAACATAACTATTAAAAACACCATAGTAAACAGAAATAGATAGACACAATATGGCAGAAAGAAAAGCTCCATTTCCATGAAGTTCAAGCTCAGGCAACAATTGTCTAAGGCAGCAGTAGCATGAGCTAACAGAAAGGGAGTAGAGAGGATATTTGAGAATTTGATAAATAAATCCCATGTTTTTGCTGCATGTCTGTCATAACATATGGAACACATGCTAAAATGGTATTTATAATCTATGAGACAAGAGAGATCAACTAAGAAGAGATGGCAGTTGAGGCAAGATCCACATAGCTGACTGTAGATCCTGATATGAATATTTGAGAAAAGATGACATGTCTGTAATTCAGACTACAAAGAACGGCAAGAAAATACTAGAAAATATTTTCTGCATTGCACATGGAACTGGGATGAACTGGGATTGGTATGTAAAATGAGAAAAAATTGTTTTGAAATTAATAAATAATTCAAAAAAACCAATAAACTTGATACTGTGAACCTGATGGTACATCAGTTACTTTATCAGTGATATTTGACAATGCAAATCAATCATCTTCCTCTATCTTGAAATACTTCTTCTCCTTCCTTCTTCTAGGATATATGACCTTGATTCTTGTTCCTTTTCTTGGAAAGGCTTTAAAATTATCCTGGCCTCCACTAGGAAAGAACATCCACAGGTGGACTTACTTTCTCTCACTCAGATCTTTATACACAGGTTACCTTTTCCACAAAGTCCATGTTTGTAGTGATGGAAGCAGCGGGCTGCATTCCTGCCCTGCTCCTGTGGCACCCGACTAGCTTTACCCAAAATAACAACACAAAAATTTTATTCATTTAAATACTGCCTGGTCCATTATTTTCAGCATCTTATTCACATCTTGACTAACCCATATCTAATAACGTATGTAACACCATGAGTGGTGTCTTACCAGGAAAGTTTCAGCATGTCTGGCCTGGCAGCTGGCTTCATCGCATCTCGCATCTCTCTTAGGAGAGGCACAGCGGTCTGACTAACTTAGGAGAGGCATGGCATCTGACTGAGCCATCTACCTCACTTCCTTCTTCCTGTTCTGTCTACTCCACCCACCTAAGGGCTGGCCAAGGCAGTTTCTTTATTAACAAATGAAATCAACAGATAGATAGAAGACACACCTACATCACATGTTTCACCATAGAGCCTTTATCTAGCAACTGATGGAAACAGGCAGAAACTCACAGTGAGCACTGGGCTGATCTCCCAAAGTCCAGTTGAAGAGTGGGAGGAGTGAAAATATGAGCAAGGAAGTCAAGACCATGATAGGGACACCCATTGAAACAGTTACCTGAGCTCACCAACTCCAGCAGGAAAAGGAAGGAAAGAGCATAGGTTCAAACTAGTCCCTCTGAATGTGGGTGACAATTGTATGGCAGGGACAGACTGTGGGGCCACTGGCAGTAGCACCAGGACTTATCCCTACTGTTTTTATTGGCTTTGAACCTATTCTCTTTGGATGGATATCTTACCTAGATATAGTAGGGAGGACATTGGACCTTCCCCAAAGCAATGTGCCTTACCCTTTCTGAGGAATTGATGGGGAGTGCTGTGGGGGGAGCTGAAAGGAATGGGAGAAAGGAAGTGAGAGAGAACTGGGATTGGCATATAAAATGAAAAAAAAATAGTTTGTTTTCTTTTTAAAAAAGAAAAAAAGAAGTAAAAACTTCTAAACAAAACAGCTATTTAACTCTTCTTCTAATATCTAATATATTAACAAATATAAAGTTTTACCTGTGTGCTTTGATTAATTTCTTCTTGTGGTTTATTAAAATTTCAAAAGGCTTAATGGATTAAAAAGCTTTCAAAATAATATATGAATAACTTTCATTTTTTACTTGACCATGGCTATAACAAATTATTAAGTTAAATATCTTGGTTCATTTTGAGAGTCTATTCAAAAATGAGTATGCATACACTAATGTGTTTATATAGTATTATGGGTATATAGAAGTAACTGTTTGACTACATAGTTATCTTAACTTCACATTTAAATCCTTAAAAAATGATCTGGATTTATGGGTGGAGGGCCTAGCTCTTTGAACCCTAACCCATGGAAGAACATCCTATGTCCCAACCCAACAACCAAACCCCAGAAATCATGGAGTAGTCTCTCTGAACTGACAACTATTTTCCCTGACACCTATAACCACAAGAGTTTGGTCCTGACTATACCTGGAGAGGGGTCCTAGAGTCACATCAGTGACTACCACAGGCATGGCCCTGCCTGCACCAGGAGGAAGAGTAACCACATAAGCCACAGGCTGCACCTTCATCCCTTGGAAGAAGAGATAAGTAGAATAATTCAAGAACACATTCAACAACCTAAAGAGCAACATGGCAACCTGGACCAAGTGGTCCTACAAAAGGAAGATGTAAGGCAGAAGAAACAGAAGAAAATATTCTTTTTTTTTTTTTTTTTTGGTTTTTCCAGACAGGGTTTCCCTGTAGTTTCTAGAGCCTGTCCTGGAACTAGCTCTTGTAGACCAGGCTGGCCTCGAACTCAGAGATCCGCCTGCCTCTGCCTCCCGAGTGCTGGGATTAAAGGCGTGCGCCACCACCACCCGGCGAAAATATTCTTAAATATAACTTTCTGAAGATGATTGAGACCAGCAAAGAGAAAATGAAAAATTCTCTTAAAGAAATGGAGGAAAAGACAAACAAAAATTGGAAGAAATCAATAAAACAAAGAAAACCAAGGGAAAAAAGAAACAGGTAAAGCAAACAGTTCAAGACTTGAAATTTGAAATAGAGTCAATAAAGAAAACACAATTTGAGGGAATTCTAGAAAAGGAAAATTTGGATAAATGAACAGAAACTACAGATAACACCATAACCAACAGATTGCAAGAGACAGAAGAAAGAATCTCAGGAGTTGAAGAGACAGTAGAGGAAATAGATTCATTGATTAAAGAAGATGTTAAATCCAACATATCCTTAACACAGAACATCCAGAAAATCTGGTACACCAACAAAAGACCAAACCTACGAATAATATAGATAGAAGAACTCCAGTTCACAGGCACAAAAGATATATTCAACAAAATCATAGAAGAAAACTTTCCTAACCTAAAGAAGGATATCCCTACAAGTTTACAGATCAGCAAATAGACTGGACCAGAAAAAGTCCCTCACCATATAATAATTAAAATGCTAAACATAAGAATAAAGAAATAATATTAAGAGCTGCAAAGAAAAAAGGCCAAGTAATATATATGTATATATATAAAGCCAGACCAATCAGAATTATACCTAGCTTCTCAATGGAAACCTGGAAAGCCAGAAGGTTATGGACAGATGTGCTGTAGACACTAAGAGACCATGGATGAAAGCCCAAACTACTATACCCAGCAAAGCTTTCAATCACCATACATGGAGGAAACAAGATATTCAATGACAAAACCAGATTTAAACAATACCTATTCACAACCCAGCCTTAAAGAAAGTACTAGAAGAAAAACTCCAACCCAAGGAAGCTAACTGCACCCACAAATAAAAAAAAAAAAACACGGGCAACACATAACCCATAACCTCACACCAGCAGACCCCAAAGAAGGGAAACATACAAATACTACCACTGAAAAATAGCAAAAATTAACAATCACTTGTCATTAATATCTCTTAATATCAATGGATCACTTCACCTACCAGAAGACACAAGGTAACAGAATGAATACAAAAACAGGATCCATGCTTCTGCTGCATACAAGAAACACACCTTAACTTCAAAGATAGACATTACTTCAGAGTAAAAGGCTGGGAAAAAAGTGTCCAATAAATAGACTTTAAAAATAAGCAGGTGTAACAATTCTAATATCTAACAGAATAGATTTCAAACTAAAATCAGTCAAACGAGATGGAGAGGGACACTTCACAATCATTAGAAAAAAAGTTCATCAAAGTGAAGTCTCAATCCTGAACATCTATGTCCCAAATACAAGAACACAAACATGTATAAGAAGCATTATTAAACCTTAAATCTCCCATCTTATCATACACACTAATCCTAGGAGACTTCAACGCCCCACTCTCCTTAATGGGCAGGTCAGTCGGACATAAACTTAATAGAAAAATAAGAGAACTAAGAGATATCATGGCTCAAATGTACTTGATAGACTACTATGGAACATTTCACCAAAACACAAAAGAATATATTTTCTTTGTAGCATGCCATAAAACCTTCTCTAAAATTGACCACATACTCTGTAACAAAGCAAGCTCAACAAATCCAAAATAATTGGAATAAACCCCTATACAATAAGACTTCCAGAGGCATTATGATCCCTGATATCAATCTCTATTATATAGATACAGTAATGAAAAAAGCTTGGTATTGGCATAAAAACAGACACATGGACCAATAGAATCAAATTAAAGATCCAGGTATTAATCTACATGGCTACAAACACCCAATTTTTGACAAAGAAGTTAAAATTATACAGTGATAAAAAAAAAAGCATTTTCAACAAGTGGTGCTGACATAACTGGATGTCAGCTTATAGAAGAATGAAAATAGATGCATATCTTCCCCAATACACAAAAGATCTCAATATAAGTTCAATCAGACTTAACATCATAGAATAGAAAGTGGGAAGTAGCCTGTAATGAATAGGTACAGGAGACCACTTCCTAAATACAACACCAGTAGAACAGACTCTGAAAGCAACAATAAAAAAATGGGAGCTTCTGAAACTGAGAAGCTTCTGTAAAACAAAGGACAAGGTCAATAAGACAGAAAGGCAGACTTCTGAATGGGAAAAATCTTCACCAAGCCTACATCAGGCAGAGGACTGGTCTCCAAAACACGTAAAGAACTCAAGAAACTAGACATCAAAATACTAAATAATTCAATCAAAAAATGGGATACAGATCTAAACAGAGACTTCTCAACAGAAGAATCTCAAATGGCCAAAAGACATTTAAGGAAATGGTCAACATCTTTAGTCATCAGAGAAATACAAATAAAAATAACACTGACATATCATCTTACACCTGTTGAAATGACTAAGATCAAAAACATCAATGAGAGCTTAAGCTGGAAAGAATGTGGATTAAGGGGAACACTCTTCCATTGCTGGTGGGAGTGAAAACTTATATAACCACTTTGGAAATCATTATGTCAGTTTCCCAGAAATTTGGAAACCAACCTACCTTAAGACCCAGCAATACCACTCTTGGGCATATATCCAAAGAATGCTCAATCATTCTTTGATTTGTTTAACTATGTTCATTGCAGCATTATTTGTAATAACAGAACCTGGAAACAACCTAGTTGCTTCTCAAGGAAGAACAGATAATGTGGTACATTTACACAAAGGAGTATTAGTCATTGGTAAAAAAACAATTGCATCTTGAAGTTCACCTGAGACTCAGAAAGTCATGGGGTATGTACTCACTCATAAGTGGATACATAAAGCAAAGGATAAATAACCTTGGAGAAGCTAGGTAACAAAAAGAACACTCAGAGAAACAAACATACATATATCTCCCTGGGAAGGGGAAATAAATATATCTTGAGAAAATTAGGAGAGTGTAGGGGTGGGAGGAGAAGAAAGGGCAGAAAAGGAGGTAGAGTTGAGAGGGGAAGAGGGATGAGAATTTGAGGGAAAGAGATGGTTGAGTTAGTGGAAGGACAGAGAGGGAGAGCAAGGAAAGAGATATATTGATTGGTCGAGTCATTATAGGGGTAGCAAGAAACCTAGGACTTGAGAATTTCCCAGGAATCCCTAAGATGACCCCAGCTAAGACTCTAAGCAGTTGTGGAGAGGGTGCCTAAACAGGCCTTGCGCTGTAGTTAGATTAATGGCTATCTTAAATGTCATCATGAAACCTTTATCTAGCTACTGATAAAAGCAAATGCAGAGATCCACAGTGGAGTGGTGGATTGAGCTTCCAAATTCCAGTTCAAAGAGAGGGAGGAGCAAGTATACGAGCAAAGGGGTCAAGATCATGATGGGGATACCCACTGAAACAGCTTACCTCAGCTAATGGGAACCCACCGACTCGAGCCTGCCAGTGGTGGAATCAGCATAGGACCAAACTAAGCCCTATGATTGTTACGGCTAGGGCAGACTGTGAGGCCACTGGCAGTGAGATCAGGATTTACACCTGACACTTGGACTGACTTTTTGGAGTCCATTCTCTTTGGAGGAATACCTTGCTCAGCCTGTTTATAGTGGGGAGGGCCTTGGTCCTGCCTCAAAGCAATTTGGTAGACTTTGGTGGTTTGCCATGGAAGGCCTTACCCTTTCTGAGGAGTGGATAATGGAGGTGGAATTGGGGGATAAGATGGGGGTGATGGAGGAGGGGAGGGAGTGGGAACTGGCATTGGTAAATGCCAGTAAAATGACACGTAAAATGACAAAAGATAGATTTTTTTAACAAATAAATTTTTAAAAAGTAAAAAAAAAAAATAAATACATCTTAAAAAAGTATTTCTTAGCCATGCCAAAAAGATTAGCGTAAAATGATATTTAATATAAATCACGTTTGTTCTAAAGGTTCTTTATAAGTGAAATGTTTTTGATATTTAGAATGAAGGGTCACAGTGACTTCACAGCAGCTATAAAAGTAGGTTGAAATGTCAGCCTTGGTGTGCATAGTGGTTGAGAGTGGAAATAACAGGATAAAAAAGGTTATTTTACTCCTTTCAGAGTGATGAATTTGAACAATAAACAAAAAATATAAAACTTGACATGGGCAATAAATTGGAACTTTTAAAAGTTTAGTTATACTTATTGATGTCCCTCACATCTTCTGTTTATATCCATATCAAAACTTCATTTTAATCAAGTATATCACATTAAAAATAGTTCTCCTCTATTATGTAAAATAATTCTCCAAAGGATTAGTTACTTTAAAAGCCCCTTGCTATTTTAGTTCCATTTCACTAAAATACATACTAAATATCTCATAATTTGAAGGACTTTTGCAAAAGGTGATGGATATGTGATTTTTCTTATAGAATTATAAGGCCAAATTTATATTACACGTAAAATACATATACTTTAAAATTATTTAGTTTAAAATTATTTTTCAGACATATGTAGCAATGATTTCTACTTATTGCTGAGAGTGGTCTGGTAGACTCTTAATTCTAAATTGCTTTTTCTCTGACATAGGTTTTCAAATAGTAAGTACAAGTTAGAGTTTTGTTTTTAGCCTAACATAAAATTACTTTTGCAGCAGAAATTTTATGAATAAACCTAACGATTTATGTCATATATACTCAAAATGAATACATCTGTCTATAAGTCTGGCAGCTCTTGTTTTCTATTGGTTACACTGCTTCATTATTTCTATTTTTTTTGCCTTCCCAGGCATTTCCTTAGGGTTGAAAAATCTACTGCTACATAAATTTAATTCTGGTTCACACCATTATCCCTAGTAGGATTTCCTCTACTTTGTGAAAGGAATATAAAATCTTTGTCTTTTAACTGCATAATTGTTTTTGAGCAAGAAAATATTTCAGGTATTTTTATTTCTCAAAAATAAATGTATTCTAGGCAGGTATTTGATGGAAATGCTATAGGCAGGTATTCATTAGGTCATTTAGCCTCCAGTGAAATACCATCAGAGTCCCAGTCAAGTCATAAGCCAAAGGACTCTAGGGGGAAACTCTGTATCATCATCTTTGCTGTCACAGCCTTGCTGTGTTGAAGCCTATGAGATGGGAGCCAAAGTCATCCTGGAAAGAAAGAGTTGAGAAAAAAGGCTGCACAATCACCAGTCTTTTTTTTTTCCCTGACACTGCTGAGTCAGTGACCATGTTCTCTGTTTTTAAAATAAGGACTGAAATGTAAACTGGACCAGAAACTGATAATCTCTTCAAGGCTACTGCCTCTAGCTGAAGAGAGTTCCTGTACTAGTGAGAAAGTCTGCCACAGGAAACACTGAAGTGTTGCAGCTCATAGTACACAAGCTGCATTTGACTGATAGCTCTACAACCCAGAAACTTGGAATCTGGGATAAAATTCCTCAGACGCAGGTACAAATCCCAAAAGGTATATTTACCCCTCATTAATTTCATTTGCTTATTTATGTGTGGGGGCATATATGTGTGGTCATGCACTTATATACCACAGAGCACTTAGAGCCAAATGTGAATTTTAAAGGGGGATTTGGGGAGGGACACAGAAGGAGTTGGATTGGAGTGAGGAAGGAAGTATGAAGAAAAACACTGTTATCATATGTGAAATTTTTAGAAGCAGGACAAGAGGAGGAAGAAAAGAAAAAGGCAGCCATTAGCTTGTTGGGAGACAGGGCCATTAAATCCTACCAGTGATGAGTACATAGTCTGAGTGAGGAAGCCCAAAGCATAGTCAAACCTCACAGAAATCATTGGGGAAAGAAGAAAAATGGCAAGAGGACAAACAATGACTATGGCGGAGGAGGTGGGTTCTATATTACTGAGGCTAATAAAGCAGTATACCTATAGACAGGCATTCACTAACCTTGCAATAGACATACATTCAATAATGCAGTATACACGTCAACATGAACTCAGTGATTCAGCACACATGTACACATGCATTCAATAACTCACCACAAGTGTAGGCATACATTTGGTTCTGTGAGGTACTTGAGATACCAGTAGTTTAGGAAGAGAAGCCTTGGCATTTATACATTGGTATTAATAGTATAAGAGGCCCTGTCCAAGTGAGCATGTAACTTAAAAGCTAATGGCTGTAGGAATCCCTACAGCACCTCCCACATCTTGTTTAAATAAGAGAGTGCTAAGCCTAATACAAAATTATATACAATAAGATCAACTATCAGGTATAAAAATTAGAATTACAACCAGCATAAACAATATCAAGCAAGAAACATGTGATAAATGTTTCAATAATTGTACTTTCTTAAGGAGCTTAAGACTTGTATTATAAATAACTTGGCCAAGTCATGAGAGGAAAATAACTACAACTATCTAGTCACCAACCCCATCAAAGACCCAAGAAGGGAAATAATATTGCTTGAGTAAGCAGGAAGTGCAATCAAGCAACTTCTAAAATGTGCAACAATTGACAGAGACAACTGGCTACCTGGACAATCACCCACAGTCTTATTTGCAAGGTTGGAGCATCCAACTTTGGTTAAGGCCTAGAGTAATTGACAGACCATTTTCAGAGGTAGGAATTTTTTTAAAACTGTCTTACCCTGTTTGGGCAAGATTTGACAGTCTTTTTCTTGTATCCTGCTTGTCCTGTTCAGACATCGTGCATTTTGTCAGTGTTCAATGTATGGGAAGTTCCTTGCTCAAAGGCCAGTTTTGCCAAGAAGAAAACAAGCTCCAAGTGGAGTGTCTTTGGTGCTCAACACTCTCTTGGGAATAGATCAATGCTGCCAGGAGCAATCATGTCTCATATCAATAGAACCCTAGTTATTTAAATGCCATATTCTACAGCTCTTTGAAGTGGTTGAAGATTATCTATCTATGCAGAATACAATCTCTATGTATCTAAAGAACCTTATTAGTTTAACTATAAGTATGACAAACATGGATGACTATTGACTTATAATTCTTAATACCTATGTAACTTAAAGACTAAGACTTCATATTAGAATATTAAACAACCTTTAAACAACTTTGCAACAAATAAAGACAATGACCTCAAAATGTAAATTTATATTGCAATATGAGAAATATATCCTAGAATTGTATCAATATACAAAATGTCTTAAGCAGAGGTAGAAGCATGCACACAATATGACAAAATAACTTTGCCTAAGTATACAAATATTGTAGATGAAATTAGACATAAATATTTTAACTGTAATTCTTACTTGATAACTGTTTTGTTATATGAAATTTTACTATGTTAAAGTTAAAACCTTCCTTTTTGTTTAAACAGAAAAGGGGAGGTGATGTGGTATTACTCTCTGTATGCTGTAAATACCATTAAATGAATAAAAAACCTGCTTTGAACCTATAGCAGGGCACAATTTAGTTAGGCAGGGAAAACTAAACTGAATTCTGGGAGAAAAGAGGCAGAGTTAGAAAGAAGCCATGTAGCCCCACTAGAGATAGACACTGGGAACTTTACCTGGTAAAGTACAGTCACAAGGAAATACACAAATTACTAGACATGGGTTAAATTAAGATGTAAGAGTTATCCAATAAGAAGCTAAAGCTAATGGGCGAAGCAGTGATTTAACTAGTACAGTTTTTGATGATTTGGGGGCTGAGCAGCTCAGAAACCAACAAGTGGTCTCCTTATAACATTAACCCACACCAACGTAACATAAACACACATATACATTCAAAACTAAAATTGACATATGTAAAGGAACATGCTGTATTTGTCTTTATAAACTTAGGCTGCTTCCTATAATATTTTCTGGTTTTATCTATTTTCCTAAAAATTCCATTGATACCAAATAAAATACATATGTATAGGTGTACAAACACATATGTGTATACTGCATTTTCATTCTCTATGTGTGTGCAAATAAAATGCATACATGTATTGAAATGTATGGACATGTATGCAAATAAAATTTACTTTGAGATTCCATCTTGCTCCAATCAGAATGAATATCTTCAAGAAAACAAGTAACAACAAACTTTGAAATGTTGGAAGAGTAAACTTTATTGAGTGTTGGTTGAAGTGCAAACTTGTACAGCCACTATGGAAATAAATGTGTAGCTGGCTCATAAAACTAAATAATAGGATAACCGCATGATCCAGGTTTAGCATCTCTGGGCTGTGTCCAAAGGATTCTATCCTGCAGCTACAGTTGATGTACACCCATATTTACTGTTCCTCTTGTTCTTATTTCAGGGAGAAAGTCTGATAACTGTGGCTTAAAATCCAGACCCAATGGCTACAAGGACCCATGATGAACTTGATTATTAAATTACCATAAGAAGACTCGTAGTCATACATCCACTCAAGAAACCACAAAACAAACTGGAAGAGTAAGGTGAAGTTTTAGCATCGTGTGTCACGTGCAAAGAACTAAGATCAGGACTATGTGACAAATATTTACACATGGGGTAAAATGTAAATTAAAACTATAATCATATACTAGTTCTAAGCTAGTACATTGGTAAGAACTAATATATATATATATATATATATATATATATATATATATATATATATATAACAAATTGTGACAAATCCACTGAAAAATAAAAATTTTCTTTCATAGTAAGTGTTAGTAGACAAAATCACTTATATACATACAAAAAAGAATAAATATATCTTTTGTGATCCTTTTTTCTCACTTCTTAACACCTCTTTTGAGGACACTCACAAAAATCTGTATATATAATATGTATTATACTTATATGTACATTGTTAGTCATTATAGCCATTTTCATTGTAAAATACTTCAAATGAAGACATCTGTTCATAGAAGGTGGTTGAATAGCCTATAAAGCTCATGGCCAAGGACAAGATAGTGGATAATGCGGTGAGCCTCTGAATAATTCTTTATTAAAAGGCTTAAACACTGAAGGTTAAGGGATTTTTTTTTGGTGGATTTTATGCCATCCTTCATAATTGACGGTGTGTTCTCTGGGGATATAAAGGAGCAATTTAGCTTCCAAAGCCAGGAGCTAGATGGACTTCTTGAATGCTGGACATATATTTTTATCTAATCATTTTTACAGGACTTAATTTCCTATATTTTCGCATATCCACTACTGTCATTTGGTTATATCATGGCTCAATTTACTAACTGTATGTCCTAAAACTACGAGCATTTAAATGGTTGACTAAATGAAAGAAATTTTCATTTAAACAGTTTTCACCTGACCTAATCTCCAAAGGTCTCATAATATGCAAAGATATTTACTGAGGTTGAGCTCAGAAAGAAAGAAAAATAGGGGGGGGGGGAATGTTGCTTACTTTTAATTTTCATTCTGGTTTAAAAAAAGGGGGGAAGGTCAAATTCTTGAGAGAATCATGCCTTTATCCCAGAAAATTCTTTAAATAAATATTGTTAGGCCGATGGTGGAAAAGTTATAGGAGTAACTTTAGGCTGTTTTTCTTCTTTAGATTTAAAACTCAAGCCATTCAAATTAACAGTTGTGCTGTTAACAGTGAATGCCTGCTAAAATGAAGCAGTTAATCAGCAGGAAGGGCATATTAAAACTGTTAATTTGTACGTTTGAAACTTCCTTTTAATTAGAGCTGTAGGAAAAGTTTCCTGTTCAAAGCAAAGCTGGTGTCTCATGGCTCTCTGACACCCTTGTGAAATACCACAAAGAAAAATCCGTTCAGAAAGAAGAGTAGGGTGAATAGGGGAAATTGGAGTGTTTAATTTGGGAGGATTAAGCATTTCTCCACCTCTGTTCCCCAACCCCAGCCTTTGAAAATACACTAATCAGTAAGAGGATGTGTTTGATTTCTGGGAGGTTTAGAAACCACCTGACTGGGTGAACATTCTGCAGACTGAGTGGGTTTATTCTTAGACACTGTAATATTTTTAAAGGAAAAAATAGTGAAGGAAATACTTGAAGAAAGAAGGTCTAAAAAGAGGGCATTGTGCAGTTAGAATGCATATGTTTTTGCTTATATATGGATATTAGGTGTTAAGTTAATGGTAGCCAAGGTACAATCCACAAAACCACAGACATTAGATATAGTGTAAGGGACTAGAAGAGACAGACAGATCTCATTTTGGAAAGTAAATAGAATAAATAGTTACAGATGATTGGATGGATGGAGTGGAATGAGCAAATCATGTTGGGAGCAGGAGAGCAGAGGGAAATAAGGGAAGGAATATGCAGAAAGAGTTAAAATTAAGGGTAATTTGAGGAGTATTGGGAAAACCCAATACAGTAGGAGCTTCCTAAAAATAAGCATATATGAAAATGATCTAACTGAAATTGTCAAACAATAGGGAGGACAGAGCCATTTCTCATCATCAAATGAAGTTTAAGCTCTAGGATTGGTTAAATTTTAAGAAGATTCCATGGGACTCCCCAAACATCATCGGATGCTTGTCTCCACAAACTGATAGCCAGGCTCCAATGCTGAAGACAACACTTATACAATTTATTGAATAGAAGAAAGTTGAGCTTGTGCCTGAGTAGAGCCTTCACCCTGTGTTCTAACACCTTTGGTACAGAAAAGTACTGTGTAGGTTACTAAATGTGAACACCAATCTAACGTAAAAAAAAAAAAAAAAAAAAAAAAAGCTTGTGGAAGTAACCAGCCAATATTTGAGTTAAGACCCATTCTTTCCATGATATACAATCCTTACCAGATACTGTTTGGGTTACCAAGAACATAAGATAGCCCAGAGACCTGTGATAAAACCAGATATTAATATTCTAAAAACAGAAAAATGGCAATAAAATAACTCCATCAAATCCATCCCTTTATGTCTCAGGGAACATTGTAGAAGAGGAGGTAGATGGAGTGTAAGGGCTAGAGAGGATGAAGGACATCTAAATCACCATGATCAAAAAACATAAGAACACACAGAGACTGAGACAGCAAACACGGGGCATGCTCCGATCTGCACAGGTACTTTGTCAATATATGGCTTCCACTATAGTGTTTTTTGTGAGATTTCTGAGTGTGTAAATGAGTGGATCTTTGTTTCTTGTGCCTTCTTTTATGTTCTTTTCCTTCTTTTTCTTTGTTTTCTCCAGTTCCAATGTGTGGTTTTGTTTTATTTTATTAATTACTATCTCTAAAAGCCTGCTTGTTTTCTAATGAGAGACAGACAGAACGGGAGTAGAGCTGGATATGATGGGAGAACAGGAAGGAGTCAAGGAAGAGGAAAACAAAACCACTATGTACTATGTGAGAAAAAAATTATTTTCAATAAAAGGGGAAAAGTAAAAATAAAATAGAAAGAAAAGAAAAAAGAAAGAAGGAAAGAAAGAAAGAGACCTAGGCTGTATGGCCTATTTTTTTATATTTTCAATTGTTATGTGATGATTTAAACTTATTTATTAGAATGTGCTCTGTATTTAGAACATTTCTATTTTTAATGAAATTATCTTTATTGTATGGTATTTTCAAAAAAGATCAGTAATATGAGTGTATGTTTTTGCTGAATTTATTTTATTTATTTTATTTTAATGGTTTTTCAAGAAAGGGTTACTCTGTGTAGCCCTGGCTGTCCTGGAACTCCCTCTGCAAGCCACGCTGACCTTAAACTCAGAGATACGCCTGCCTCTGCCTCCTGAGTACTAAGATTAAGTGTGTGTACCACCGCCTCGGTCATGTTGAGAATGCATGACATTGGACTTGAGCTGGCATTTGGCTTCCTAGGCCAGTGCCTCTGATTCTAGAATTAATCATGGGATGCTCATAAAATATAGGTTATTTAGACATGGCAAGTAGAAATTGTGAGATAGTAAGTTTTAGCTGAGCCAGGACTATAGATGTCCTGGTGTGAGTATCTTAGGAATCGATTATGTGGGACCACAGACAATGACTTTGACATCTACTTTCCTCAACTCTCATAGTCCAGGATGAATATGTTTTTGCCCCTGAGTTTTCTATATGTTTTAGGAGAACCAGCATCAATCTACCTCTAGAAGTAAATGATGGTTTCAACTATGATGCAGTTTTTAAGATTTGAATGTGGGTAATTTTAAATCAACTAATTAAATAAATTACAGGCTGTGAAAGCAAATAAATTATTAATGCAACAACTAAAAATAGAAACAGACAGAATATTCTTAATTTTATTTGCAAATGAATCAAATTCAGTAGCCAGTTGTGAGAAAACATCAGACCAGTTGTAAACTCTAGTCCCCACAAAGTGTCAAAATGAGGATTCCCTTACGATCATGACTTTCCAAATATTAAAAACTGACAAAAAAAAAAAAACGAGGGAAAGAAGCACAACTCGAGCATGCTGGTAGAACAGCGGTTCTCAATCTATGGGTCCTGACACATTTTGGGACAGCTGATCAGATAATTATATTATCATTCATAGCATAGCAGTAGAAAATGATAGTTATGAGGTATCAATGAAATAATTTTATGGTTGGGGTCATCACAACCTGAGGGACTGTATTAATGAGTCACAGTATTAGGAAGGTTGAGAACCACTGCAGTAGAGAAACTCCAAAACACTGTTCCCAGGTCAAACACTCATCGTTTGGGGAGACTAGAACTAAAAGGTGTTTTGAAACAGAACAAAAAGATTTTTTACATGAACATATTGAACATTTATCACTCATTTTGTGCCAGGCCACAGATGTTTCTCTAGGTTCTTAGGGGTGGGAAAGCATATGGAACATATCAGATATTTGGTAAATATTTCATGAATGTTATTAATTTTCACTAATATTCTATTATTTAACTTCTTTCTCCATGCTGAAATACCCAGGTATGGGTATTCCCTTAGACCAAGCAGGAAATGTGAACTAGATAAAAATTCAACCTTTAAGTCCACAATATTTGTTTACATTTAACATCTTGTGGAATCATACAGTTACTTCTCTGAGTCCTAGTTCAGTTATGGAGTAGGATAGAAATGTAACTATCCCAAATCATGTTTTTTTTTCTCATTTTTTTATTCAAGATTTCCATCTCCTCCCCTTCTCCTCCCCCTTCCCTCCACTCCCTTCCACCCATACCCCCACTCCACCCATCTCCTGAAGGTGCGTGGTTGATCGGCAGTTATGATTCACCAGACAAGCTTTAATATATATAATTCAGTTTTAATAAAGGAAAGGAAAGGGAACTTACAAATCCAAGGTTCCAGCGAGGAGGGCAGGAAAACAAAGAGAGAGCGGGCCGCAGGCCCGCAAGATTTTATAAGTCAATATTAGCCTAAGGGGGACACGCCCAAGAGGGACACGCCTAAAAGGGACACGCCTTTAGACCAAGGGGGACACGCCTTTAAACCAAGGGGGACACGCCTTACAAAACAAGGTTTTGGGCTAGGCTTCCCCTTCATCTCCCCCTTTTGTCTAAATAAGACAGAACCAAACCAAATACAACTATATTCAATAGGAACAAATAATAAATATAAAATTACAAACAATATTAAGAAGAAACATATAACAAAAGTTTTACTAAGTATTCTATTTCAAGGAGTCTAAATAATGTAGAGGGTAACTACAATTATCTAATCTTCAACCCCATCAAAGATCTGAGAAGGGAAGTAATATTACTTAAGCAACCAGGAAGTACAAACAAGAAACTTCCAAAATGTGCAACAAATGACAGAGACAACTAACTACCTGGGCAGTCACCCAAAGTTTCGTTTTGCAATGTTGAGGCAACCAACTTTGGCTAAGGCCTAACACAACTGACATAACATTTTTCAAAGGCAAGGAACTTTTTGTAGAACTGTCCAACCCTGTCTTGGCAAGATAAGACAATCCTGTTTTTATCCATTTACGGATACTCTGAAACTCTGTCAGTGGTCGAGGTATGGGCTTTTTCTTTGCCTAAAGGCCACTTCTGCCAAGAAGAAGACAAGCTCCCAGTGGAGTGTCTTTGGTGCTCAACATTCTCTCGGGAGTAGAGTGGTGTTGCCAGGAGTGATTGTGTCTCATAAGTACCAAACTCTAGGTTAGATTAAAGGCCATGTTCTACAGCTCTTCAAAGAGGTCGAAGATTATACTATCTATACTAAATATAATTTCTATGTATCTAAAAAACCTGAAAAACAACTGTGCAATAAATGAGGACAATATCCCCAAACGTAAACAATGTCATTATACAAATAATATCAGAGGTAGAAATGTACATTGCAATATGATAAATATCTCAATATAACAATTGTTTTAAACAGAGGTAGAAGCATACTCTCATACAATAGAGGTAGAAGCATACTCGCATACAATGTTCAATATACAAGAATCAACACCAATGCAATTTTCTAATAACAATAATTCACAAATACCAATCATCCCATCAAACCAGGTAATCCCCCCCCCCCTTTTTTTTTTAAACACCCCTGAGTCCATATAATACCTCCCCCATCCCCTCAACCCTATACCATCTACCAAATGATGTCCCTAAACCAGAGGGCAAACTCTGTTGGGAGAGGGGGCGTCGTCCTCTAAGATTGCTTCTAGCTGACATGGGGGCGACGTTCTTCTCAGGGGGTTCCATGAAAGCAAATGATGGTAAAATTCCCAGAATAACATTTTGTCGAGGAAATTGTAACTAGCCTCTGAGTGTTTTGAGGAGGTCCGGCCAGAGTGTTGTCAAAATTGTACACCATTTGAAACTGTCTTGTGTAGTTGGTACCAAAAAAAAAAAAAAACCAAAAAAAGGTCTAATTTTAGCGCTATTAAAAAACATGACGTCATAGTAACCAGGTGAAATTGATGTTGTGGGGCCCCATCTTCATCCTGGAAACTTCAAAGATTACTGAAGGAAAATTTGTTGTTTGTTACAGGAAAGGTAAACATTATCTACAAAGACATATACAGACATATATATTCGATGGAAGGTATAATAAAGACAGACAGATATGAGGAAAGGCAAAGAAAGTTTATCAAGTATCATCATCATCATCATCATCATCATCATTATTATTATTATTATTATTATTACTATTATTATTCTGTCCCATTTCATGGCTCCTGACCTGAGACAGAAACTCTGAGATATCTCTTATAAACAGGCTTGGAATTGAAGAAGGACTGAGCCATAGTCCAACTCCAAAACCAGCTCTATATACATATAAATAAAGGCACAGTATATATGTAAAAAAATGTTTTATACTTACTAAACATATTCGGGTTCTGTGTTGATCCATATTAGGTTGTAACTAGTGTCCATGCATCAGTATTTAAATATCCAGGGTCCCTTAAGTTCTTTGAAGATGAGTGGTTTCCTGTGGAGATAAGAAAAGAACCCTGCCCCCAACCTATATGCTTTTCTTACCATCAGTATGATCATCATCCTTGTGAATGAATTATTTTTCTTCTCCAAGGGGCTTCTTCTCTTCAAACCGAACCTTTATTAATTTTGATGGTATCCACAATTTTTCCTCTCCTGTGGAGACAAGAGCAAAACCCCTTCCCCAACGCAGCACATCTCCTGGCTTCCACTGCGAGGTCAGCACATCCTTGAAATAAACTGGTTGATTTAATTCAGCAGACTTTTCCATTATCCAATGTCTTTCTGCAGCCGTTGTCCCCTTCTCATTAGCGTTGAGAAAATTCAAGGTTAATAAAGCACTATGTAACCTATTTCTAGGGGTATTTTCCACCCCTTTCTGTTTGTTTAACATATCCTTTATAGTTCTATTTGATCTTTCTATGACTGCTTGACCTGTAGGATTGTATGGTATACCTGTAACATGCTTAATATTGTAATAAGCAAAAAACTGTTTCATTTTCCTAGAAACATAAGCTGGACCATTATCCGTCTTTATTTGTGTAGGTATACCCATGATGGCCATAACTTCTAATAAATGAGTGATTACTGAATCAGCTTTTTCTGAGCTTAAAGCAGTTGCCCATTGAAAACCTGAATAAGTGTCAATGGTGTGGTGTACATATTTTAATTTGCCAAATTCTGCAAAGTGAAACACATCCATCTGCCAGATTTCATTCCTTTGAGTGCCCTTTGGATTAGCCCCTGCAGGCAGTGGTGTTTGGTTATAAAAAGAGCAAGTAGGGCATTTCTTTACAATTTCCTTAGCTTGTTGCCATGTAATAGAAAACTCTTTCTTCAAGCCTTTGCTATTGACATGATGTTTTTTATGAAATTCAGAGGCCTGCAGCACACTACCAATCAACAATTGATCAATTTCTGCATTACCTTTTGCTAGAGGACCTGGCAGACCCGTATGGGATCTGATGTGTGTTATATACATAGGGCAAAGCCTGTTCCTGATCATGTCTTGTACCTGGATAAACAATGAGGTTAGTTCTGTATCATCAGGTATAAATTCAGCAGTTTCAATATGTAAGATTACTCTTTCTGCATATTGTGAATCAGTAACTATATTAAGTGGTTCTTTAAAATCCCTTACCACCATAAGAATGGCATATAATTCTGCCTTCTGGACAGAATCATAAGGGCTTTGTTCCACCTTACTCAAATCTTCTGATTTGTAACCTGCTTTCCCTGATTTATTAGCATCAGTATAAAATGTACGTGCTCCAGTTATCGGAGCATCACGGATGATTCGAGGGAGAATCCAAGAAGTTCTCTTTATAAAGTTAAGCCTCTTGCTTTTCGGATAGTTGTTATTGATTTCTCCCAAAAAATTAGCGCAAGCTCTTTGCCATGGTTCGTTATCTTCCCACAACTTTTTTAGTTCATCAGCAGTGAAAGGCACTATAATTTCTGCTGGGTCTATGCCTGCTAGTTGACGAAGTCTCAATTTGCCTTTTATAATTAATTCAGAGACTTTTTCCACATAAGTTTTTATTTTCTTACTTGGTTTATGTGGTAAAAAGATCCATTCTAAGATAATATCATCTCTCTGCATTAAAATTCCTGTAGGAGAAATTTTGGAAGGCAATATGACGAGAATACAACTGAGCTCTGGATTCACCCTGTCCACATGTGTCTCTTGTAATTTCTCTTCAATCATTCTCAGCTCCTTTTCTGCTTCAGCTGTTAATTCTCTGGGACTGTTTAAGTCTTTTTCACCATCCAAGGTTTTATTTAAATGAATTATCATATCAGGTGTTATGCCAACAGCTGGTCGTAAGCTGGAAATGTCTCCTAACAACCTTTGAAAGTCATTGAGAGTCCGTAACCGATCTCTCCTAATTTGTGCTTTTTGTGTCTTAATTTTTTGTAAACCTATTTTATAACCTAGATAATTAACAGAATCTCCTCTCTGAATTTTTTCAGGAGCAATCTGCAATCCCCATTTAGGTAAAAGTATTTTTACTTCTTCAAACAGTCTTTCTAAAGTAGCCATGTTTGAATCAGATAACAGAATATCATCCATGTAATGATAAATTATCGACTTGGGAAATTGCTTGCGTATTATTTGCAATGGTTGATTTACAAAATATTGGCACAGGGTGGGAGAGTTCAACATGCCCTGTGGGAGGACGGTCCACTGGTATCTCCTTGTAGGTTGAGAGTTATTATAAGTAGGCACTGTGAAGGCAAACTTTTCTCTGTCCTTTTCTTGTAAAGGTATAGTGAAGAAACAATCCTTTAAATCAATTACTATGAGAGGCCATCCTTTTGGTAATAAAGATGGCAGAGGAATTCCAGATTGCAGAGAGCCCATAGGTTGAATAACCTTATTGATAGCCCTGAGATCTGTCACCATTCTCCACTTACCAGATTTTTTCTTAACAACAAATACCGGAGAATTCCAAGGGCTGGTAGATTCTTCTATATGTCGAGCATCTAATTGCTCTTGTACCAGCTGTTCTAAAGCCTGCAACTTTTCCTCAGCTAAAGGCCATTGCTTTGTCCATATTGGTTTCTCAGTCAACCATTTTAGAGGCAGTGCTGTTCGTATCTCTGAAGGGCCATCAATTGCTTTGCATTCTTGTACAGCCCGAACAGCCGGTTTCTGCCTTCTGTAATATCTTTTAATATTTCCCTCGGTGATATAGGCTCTAGAAGCAGCAGGAATGTTAATTTGGGTATTCCATTGCTGCAACAAGTCACGGCCCCATAAGTTCACTGCAATATTGGCTACATATGGCCTTAATTTTCCTATTTGTCCTTCTGGCCCTATGCATTCAACCCATCTCGTGCTCTGCTTTACTTGAGATAGGGTTCCAATTCCCAGGAACTGAACATTTACATCCTGAAGAGGCCAATACGGATGCCAAGATTCTGGAGTAATGATACTTACATCCGCACCTGTGTCCAGTAGGCCAGTAATAAAAACGCCATTTACACATACTCTTAACTTTGGTCTTTGTTCATTTATAAAAGTCTGCCAAAATACACGTAACTCATCTTTCAGGCCATTTTTGCTTTTAACAGCAGGCATGGGGCTTTCTAATTTTCTTGATGAGGCATGTTCTCGGCAGTAACCGGAAATGACTGGACCACATTCGCCATGGGGGCCTGCGAGAGGCCCCCCATTGAGTTTCCCAGTGGCAACAGGTTGCCTTGTCTATCTCTTGTTGACCTGCACTCATTTGTCCAGTGTCTGCCTTTTCCACATCTCCTACATATACCTGAAGGCTGAGTCCTCCTACGTCTGTTATTTCTAGAAGAGGCATTATTATTATTATTATTATTGTTGTTGTTGTTGTTGTTATTATTATTATTATTATTTCTGAAAATCCGTTGTCTGCAATTCCTTTTAATATGTCCCATCTTGCCACAATTAAAACATTTGGTAACTTGATGCCTCCTTTTTGCATTAGAAATTGCTTCTTCGACCCATGCTTCAGTGCCATAGTCAAATGATTCAACATTCATTGTATGTAAGACCCATTCGTCCAAGGGCGCTGATCTCATCTTTAAAGGCCCCAGGATCCTTTTACACTCCACATTGGCATTCTCATAAGCCAAAGATTCAATTATTATACGTCTTGCTTCTGGGTCAGATATCCCTATCTGTACAGCTTTAGTTAGCCTTTGTAAAAAATCACTAAAGGGTTCTCTCTGACCCTGTTTAACTCTGATATATGATTCCAGTCTCTGTCCTGGGTCTTGAACCCTGTCCCAAGCCTTTAAAGCTGCTGTAGTACATATGGATAAGGTGTGTTCATCATAATTCGCTTGTTCCAGAGGATCGGAGAAAAGTCCTTCACCTAGAATTTGATCTAGGGAGATCTCAATTCCCTTTGCTCTTTCCTGCTGTTCTAAAAGTTTAGCCTCTTGTCTGAACATGCATTTCCAATTTAATTGTGACCCACTCTCTAGAACAGCTGATACTAATTGTACCCAATCATGAGGCGTTGCCTTATTGCTTATAGACCAAGTTTTGAGCATCTCTCTAACAAAGGACGAATGTAGCCCAAAGTTCATAATGGCTTGTTTAATTTCTTTGAGATCATTCATACGGACGGGTTCCCATGTATATTCCTTGATGACTTTAGGGTTTTTGGAACCAGTCACCTTTTCTGACGTTACTATTGGAAAGGCAGGTAGAACTTTATGGAAATTATCCCGGAGAGTTTTACTCATTGACGGAGTTAAATTTCGCCTTTGTACCGTTTGCTCCTGTTCTATAATTTCCTCAATCTTTTCTAATCTGCTTACTATTGCCTTTTGTAAGGCCTGGATCTCCTGTCCAGAATTATGCTCCAAGGCCTTCATGGAGGATTCCAAAACATGAAGTTTGTCCAGTAGAGTTAGTGTCTCATCCTTGGATAGAATTTTCATGGCCTGAATTGTGCCTTCTTGTATTGACAATCTGTCAGCCAATCTGTCATATCCTTTAGACAAAGTCCGATTTTCACATTCAGCAGTTTTAATTCTCTCTGATAATGTTTCAGACAGGGACTGAAGTTTACGATCCAAATCAGCTGTTCTCTCCTCCGCAGCAATGAGTCTCTCCTTAATATCAGACTGTAGTTTTTCTAAATTTTGCTCATTTGACCGAGTCATATCAGACAAAGCCTTATTCCCTTCCTTGAGACCTTCAAACTCTTTCTTGGTGTCCGTCTGAATTGTTTTTGCAAATACCTCGACCGACTTAAAGTTGTTACTCAAAACAGTTGTGCCCTTTCTTAAGCATTCAACCTCTGACCTAAGAATCCTGGTTTCATTCTGTAAGGACTTTATCATTTTTCTATTTTCAAACCATGTAAGGGAGAAACCAAATACGAGAAAAATTGCAAGCCCTATAAACATCCAAGTTATGGGAATATCATATGTATCCTGTAATATTTCTACCATAGTACAATTAAATAGACTGCAGAAGCTTTCAACGGTGATATGGTCAGACATTTTTTTTTTTTTTTTTTTTTTAATCAAAAGAAATTTTACCTGAAATGACCGTTCCCTGCCAGTAGGTCGCTAGGGCAATAACCGCTCGGCCAAACCGAGTCACACACACGTCCTTTGCTCCGTACAAGCGGGGCTGGGACAGGCTAGTCTGGGAAACTGCTCTGAAGCAATCAAGAGCCCAAGGCCGAATCCTTGCCACGCAGTGTGGGAACTGGAGCTGAAGGCTCCCAAATGCCCGAGTTGGACGCCAAATGAAGGTGCGTGGTTGATCGGCAGTTATGATTCACCAGACAAGCTTTAATATATATAATTCAGTTTTAATAAAGGAAAGGAAAGGGAACTTACAAATCCAAGGTTCCAGCGAGGAGGGCAGGAAAACAAAGAGAGAGCGGGCCGCAGGCCCGCAAGATTTTATAAGTCAATATTAGCCTAAGGGGGACACGCCCAAGAGGGACACGCCTAAAAGGGACACGCCTTTAGACCAAGGGGGACACGCCTTTAAACCAAGGGGGACACGCCTTACAAAACAAGGTTTTGGGCTAGGCTTCCCCTTCAATCTCCAAAGACAAAGAACCATCAGGGTTCCCTAAATCATGTTTTATATATTCAATTAGTGTTTGTAACACATGTGTCATAAAAGTGTATGTTGTACACTGGATCAGCTTTATATATAATTACTTTCTATTTCATAAGGAAAACAACATTCCAATCACAAATATACAGAGTATTAGCTTAACTTATTTCCAGTGTCAAAAACAGAAAGTCAGTTTATGCCACTATGCTACAATATATGACCAGAATAGTTGGGGACAAAGCATGCATTACTGCTAGAAACAAGAAAAGAACACTCATATATGGATGCTACAGGAATTATTAGAATTTGGTAAGTTAGGCTTCTTCAAACACAACATTCACATGCATGTGCACATGCCTGCATATGTTAATACACATCCAGGAGAACATAGCAATATTATAGCATATCTAAAGTGGATAACTGCTTGCAGGCAGTATATTTTGCGTATTCAAAATTTGCATTAGTGATTTTTAGATTATTTCTTTCTAGTCCAAGCTTTAAATGACCTCTAAACATATCTTTAAAAGCATCTTACCAATTCTGAAATGTTTTATTTTTGTTTTTATTTATTATGTTTCCTGAGATTTCTGTTTTTCTTTACTATATCTTTATTTGCCCTTGAGCTAGCTACTAAAATTGGCTACACATGTTTGATACTTAAAATCTATTCATATTAATTTTTATTTCAATTAAATAATTTGCATAGCATCACATTCTTAGAATAATTTTAATATACTAAGCTAATTGAAAATATATTGAGAAATGTTTATGGTTCAAAGTATGCTCTGTCCCGATGATTTTGTTCACTGGAAAGGAGGAGAAAGACAGTGCTGCTTTCTTGGGGATTCTGCCTAAAGAACTTCTTCAATTTTGTGGCAGGCACATCTGCCAGCTACAAGTGTTCCAACATCTATTTACTAAAATTAACTATTAATAGTTACTTTGGTTTGAATATTTCATTTTATTTTATTTATTTTTTTTATTTTTTTTTATTTTTTATTTTTTTTTTTGGTTTTTCGAGACAGGGTTTCTCTGCAGCTTTTTTTTAGAGCCTGTCCTGGAACTAGCTCTTGTAGACCAGGCTGGCCTCGAACTCACAGAGATCCGCCTGCCTCTGCCTCCCGAGTGCTGGGATTAAAGGCGTGCGCCACCACCGCCCGGCTGAATATTTCATTTTATAACTATATTTTCTATATTTATATTTCTAAGTTTAAAGCCCTTTCACTTTTAATGGCTTATCAGTATTATTCCAGTGTTATTTAATTTGTGGTATTATTTCTGAAGAGAAGTGTGATTCCATTCAATTTTTTCTTTTCTATATCAAGTGTCTCTTTTGGCTAATTTTAATGTTTTACTTAAATAACGTTTTCTAAATATTTAATTATTATATATCTGGATGATTTCTTCCTAATTTTTCTTTTATTTAGTTGCCATTCATTATCCTGGACTTTTATTCCTTAAAATATATTTTCTTCTTTAATCATTAATTATTTTGGTACTAATGAAGAATGCTTTTAGATTTGTAGTCTGTTATTCAATAAAACTTTTGTCTCTATGTATCTAATCTATTGAAAGTATATTTAAAAATTATATCCATAAATTCATATTACTAATAAAATGAGCTGAACCTGTGATATGTGTGTGGTGGTATATTTTTTAACATCTTTAGAGAGCAAGTCAGACATCTTTCTGTTTCATTTTCTTTACTTTTTTCATAGTTATTGGTGGTATAGTCTTTTTTCAAAATGTATAGCAATTTTAATTGGCCATTATGAATATTCTTTTATTGACTTCATGATTGCTGAGTGTCTTTAAAATGTATTAGATTTTTTTCTGGTAGGTAGTTGTCTATAACTTATTCCTTAATAGAGTATTTTTTGACTTCTCAGGTTCATTTTAGATAGATGATAGATCAAATTTAGCCTTTATAATAAAATGAATACATTGCCCCTTCTTTACATGGCCCTGCAAAAGTACTACTTAAGTTACTATATAATTACTGAGCTTTCTCTACAGTATTTTCAGCAACACAGTTGATTACCAGTTCTGTGTTTGTCCTGGGAATTGTTTTCAATATAGAAGCCTCATTAACTGTTTTTGTTATGAAACACATTTGGATTTTTACTTTGACTTTACATCCTTATATCCTTCTATCCACACATATATACCCATAGATATTTATGCTACTTCTCTGTAGCATCTCAGTTCTTTGCCCAACCTCTGCTTCTGAATGAATAAAAGAAGACAGTAACTTAATGATTCATTCCAGTCATCAGGTGGCTGATTACCATATCATTAAAGCTTGTGAAGAAAAAAATAGTATTTTGAATTAATTTACCTCAGGGCAAAAGAACAAGGTACTTATTTATAGATGATCAAAAATATCTTTTCCACTTTATTATGGGGCACATATTGAACTTAATTAATGAATAGCAATAGGAAAGGATTATTGTTCTTGAAGAGTGGCTAATTTTGACCCATTATGTTAAATAGCATTAATTAACATAACATCAGTTGATAAAAATAAGCAGCAACTTGTTGTAAAAACAAATTTCAAGATGCACTAAACTTTTGGACTAAGAACTTTAATTGTACATTATTTTGGAAAGTACTCAAATAGCATAAATATACATTCTAGCTAATGAATCCTAGTTTGAAAAATAGAAGACATCTCCAGTATCTAACATCAGGGATGAGATGTTTTTATCATTTTTTCAATATATTTTTTCAATAACTCTAAATGAAGCTTTAGGTATAAAGTGATCTGCATATACTTGAAACTTTAAAGTTAGAATATGATTGAAGATTATTGCACTGATACTTTATCAAATGCCTAGAAAACACATCACTTAAATCTGTATAAATTATTCCATTCTAGTAAAAATAGATTATTTTGTTTTATATCAGATATTTTTTATCATAGTTGTTCTCGCATCCTTGAGAAATGGCACAGTTCAGACTATGCCTGTCCTAATTCATATTTAATTTACCTAAATATTGTGAATCATGCTAATTTAGATCCTGATAAAGATTAAAATAATCAAATGAAGAGAATGTCCATTGAAATTTCTTATGTTAATCGCTCAATAAATACTCAATAAACCTAGCTTATGAATCACTATTTTGGCTTCTCACCATCAGTGATAGTTGAAGCCTTATTAAAAATACCCCAGGCACTAGAGAGATGCCTCAGTGGTTAAGAACACTCCAAACTCTTTCAGAGAAGATGCTTTGTTTACCAGAACCCACATGTCATATCACTACCATCTCCAACTCCAGTCTCAGGGAAACCCAATACTCTCTCCTGTCCAGTGCACCAAAGGACATACATAATGCACAAATATAGCTGCAGGAGAAACATTCATCCACATAAATTAAATAATAAACAAAATTTAATTTGAAATTCACCATGTGTGAATGTTATTTACAACTAAATAATTATAGGGCTTTATTTTTTACAAAGGTATATTTTACTGATAGCAAATATTTAGTATTTCATTTGCTTATGCCATTAAATATAATTCCCTCAAAGTGTCTCCTTTTTACCCCATTTGTCATTTTATTTTCTCATTTTACAATAGATAAAAATATTTCACTGTGACCTTGGAAGCAAACACTAGCAATGAGACTCATATGCTCAACATTCTAAGATGAAGCATGTAAGTGCTTATATTTCAACAATAAATGAGCATTAGATGATAAAAATGTCTCAATTTACCTTAAATTTCTTGACTACACTAATCATTTTTCATACCTTTTGTATTTGAGCCCCTATAAAGAATAAGCAAGCACTATCATGTAAAGAGATAAACAAAATTAAATAGAGGTAATTCTAAGATGAAATATTGGTGAAAATGCTTATCTCTTGTACAGTATTAGGAAACTCACATAAACTACTCAGTTTAGTTAATTTGTACTCTTAATTTTATTGGATTATAAATACAGAAAATATGGAAAATATACAGTAAACAAACAAGAAGCTAAGTTCATTAAGGTGATTTAATAAATTAGATGTCTATTGTGAAATTCAAACAACAAGCAGGGACACAGATTTTTTTTTTTTTTTTTCTGGAGGATTTAAGAACACCACTATGCCTAGAAACCTGAAATAAGAAAATCAGTACCATGGAGAGCTCCCACTGAGCAAAGGCTTTTTTTTTTTCCCCACCTTAAACTTAAGGATTTATTTATTTACTCTCTCTTATGAATTTAATGATACACTGTACAGTACGAACCATTGATCTAAGCATCTTATACATTTCAATTACTCAATGCCCTATGACGTGCTCTATTATTCCTTATTTGCATATGGAGAAACTGTGGCAGATAGCAAGTCAGTTACTTATACAAAGTTCTGTAGCTACTAGTTGGTATGACAGGAACATAAGTCTGGTACAGTTTGTCTTCTGTACTGACCATTTAATATACATGGTCCCACCAGGTAGTTTGCTGAGCTATATATTTTTCTCCACTCTCCTCCTTTCCTGCCCCCTCCCCTTCTAGCTTATTTCTAAGACAGTCTTTAAACTCTGCAAGGTTTTTTGGTTTTTTTCTCTTTTTGCCTACTTCTATGTTATATTTGCTTCTTTTTTCTTTTAGAAAGAACATCATGGACACTAGAGCGATGTTTTGAAACCTATTGCGATTGCTATTGTAGAGGACCAGGGTTTGATTCCCAACACCCACATGGAGGCTTAAAATCATTGGTAACTCCAGGTCCATGGGATCAGATGTCCTCTTCTGGTTTATATAAGCACTGCACCACAAGGTGCACAGTAGCATAAACAGACAACATGCCTATACACACAAATAAAAGCTAAACAAATATAAAAATAAAAGAATGTCCCTTTAAATTTGGGAGGTTTTTGGTTCATCATCATTTCTTCCCCTTGATAGATAGACAGGTTTTCCAAAGTTGCAGTTAACTTCCTACACCACGAGTCTTTGTTCATCCATGGTAACCTAGTATTTCTTGGATGATGTGATATCCTACCGGAGTATAGTCTGGTTCCTTCTTATCACAAAATACTTTAATTAACTAGGAGACACAAAAGTCAATTCTTTCAGTTTAGAATTATGCCCATTCTATGCAGGAAGTAATTTTTTATCCTCAGGACATGCATTACTATCTCCCCTATTTGCTCTATAGCAGAAGTATGTGATTTCCAAGAGATCTGTTGTTGTTGTTGTTCTTATTTTCCCAATGGTCACCCCTGTCACAACTCCTACAGATTTTATGTTTTATCAAATTCTACAAACAGGATATTTTCTTGAAACTATATGAACAATTGCAATATACAGAATTTCCACTAATTAAAATAGCAATCATTGAAGTGGGCCATGTGTATTTTCTAGTTTTAAGCATATTTAAAAAGGAAAAGACACCTAATAGAATTTCATAGAGTGAGAAAAATGTTCACTATAATTTGCCACATGATGAGAGTGATGAATAATTTATAATATTAAAAGTAACAGGCAAATGTTATTTTAAGAACTCATCCCCAAATTATTCTCAGGGCAGGAGGATTTGGATGTGCTTCAGTGGTTTATTTGCTGTGATATTAGTAGTCTAAATATCCTGGAAGGACAAAGGACACAGCTAGGGAGCTGTGGCATGACAAACCTAAGATTATAGTAAATGCAATCACAGGCCAGTACCGTGTATACAAGGATGGCCTATGTGAAGGGTCCAAGGAAAAACATGGCATAGAAATATTTAGAAATGTAAATTTATGATAATAATCATATTAATATATGACATGTCTGACAAAGTGATACCATGCATATTACGCCAAAGTATCCATAGACAATCATTTTATTTTGAGTCTTGAGTTACTCCTTCTTGGAAAAAAACTCAGGTAAGAAAAGGTATTTTAAAATTTGTAGTTTACCCTCCCATGGCTTCTTGTGGGAAAAAAATAAAATAAAAATTGTAGTTTAGCTTAGGTATAATTTTGAAAGGAATTATATAGACAAAAGCACTACACATGGATTACATAAAAAATGGCATAGAGAAAGAAAACACTCCATCTTGTTAGACAAAGAAAATGTAAATGCTATAAAAAATTTCAGATTTTCCTTTCCAAAAGATGAATAAAATTTCATAAAAATTACTAAATATTTGTATTCCTGATTAAAATAAAATGTTCAATGAAGTAGACTGGAAAACATAAACACACACACACATGCACACTCAGAAACACACAGTGAAAAGAAAGTTATGAATTAGTAAGAGAACAAGGAGGGGCATATGGGAAGCTTTGGAGGGAAGAAAGGGAAGGGGGAAAGATGTAATTATATTGTAATCTCAAAATTGCCTTCAAATTTCAATAATGTTAGCTGCAGAGAAACCCTGTCTCAAAAAACCAAAAAAAACAAAAATTTCAATAATGTTGCTTTGGTTTGTATGTTTTGTCACTTCCAAAAGGCAAATGTTGGAAACTAAATCTCTTTATGAAAGCGTCTAGGTACAGCTGTTGGCAAGTGTTTTGCTCATGAGGTCTCCATAGCTGCTGTTAAATTCATGCTACATTACAAAGAAAACTGACTTATTTCTCTGATTCTGTTTTGAAGCACTGTTTTTACAAATCACTTTTATTCATATTATACTCTTCATTACCAGCAGCACACACTCACTATATATATGGTAATCTGGTCACGTATATTTTCTCATAGTTTCCATCCATAAGCTATCCACACCAACATATCTATTAATTTTTATTATCAATTTAAGTAAGTTCTACTGTAAAAAAATAATTCAACAGGGAATAGGAGACAGCTCATTTGGCAAAGTTCTTACTGCACACACATGAAGACCCGAGTTTTGACAGCCACCATTATATAAAGAGCTGGGTATGGAAGTATGCATCTATAATCCCAGGGCTGGAGAGGTTGAAATAGGCAAATGGCTGAAGTGTTTTGTCTAGACAGGTTAGTGGAATTGATGTGCTTCAAACTCAGCAAGAAGGTTATCTCACAAAAAGTGGAGATTTATAAAGGAAGATAGCCAATCCAGACCTCTGATCTCTACATGTGTGTGAATATATATGTATATACATCTACTCATGCATACAACAAGACATCATTCTGAGAACAATATGAGAATATGGAGGGATACATAGTCAACATTTCATCACTGGAAAAATAAAAGGGAACATTTTAGAGGAATAGACACTTATTTTGGCTCATGATTTCAGAGGTGTCAGTCCATAGATAATTGCTCCCGTTGTTTGTGGAGCAAGGTGAAGAAGATCATCAGGATGAAAGGCATGGCAACACAATGTTGCTTACCTCATGATGTCCTAGAAACAGAAAGAAAGACAAAGGAGGGAGTCAAGGACACATATTTCCAAAGCATGCCCAAGGGATGTATTTCTAACTAGACCCTGCCTCCCAATTTTAATATTCTCTAAGAATAACATCATATTATAATTCAGAAGAAACATATACATTGGTAAAGTCAATGCTCTTGCAATCAATTCAACTCTCAATGTATAAATTCACTAAATGGGACTAGATACTCAACATTCAGATCTTTCAACAGTGGCATTACGTGAACATACAACCACTGCTTTTGCAGGTGTATTTGTCCTTAAGAAGCAAATTATGTGTTTTTAATAAACATGCCTTAATGCTTTACATACAATCTGTCTCGATAAAAATTGAATTTCATTCTATGGACACAGGAGTTATGATCTACAAGACCTGCATGACTATAACAGAATCAAATACCTTTAAAAACTTATCCTAAGATTAAAAGCCTTATTTTCACTTAATTAGTAGTGAGAACATAAGACATGATCTCACTCTGTAACCTCCACTGAACTTGAACTTGCTGAATAACCCAGGTCTCCCAAGATCTGCTTGATAACTGCAGGGATTAGAGGCATGTTACCACAAGGCTCATATTCATATTTTAATTTAAATGTCTCAAGCTAAGATTGTCCATCCTTGATTCCAAAAATTTTCATCTCTTCTCTAGTTTCAAGATTTATAAAGGTTACTGTCTAGACATTTAATATACTATGAGGCAGGGTCTCACCCTCTCTATTCTTCTCCTTATCTCTTTTCAACTCTACTAAGAGGGTTATCAAGGACATAAATATCACTTCCTTCTTTCCTCAGAGATACTGTCTCTTAATCTCTTGGTAATTGCCATCTGTTCCTGTAGTTCATACTTATCATCAGCATACCAGATCACAGAGTTAGTTAGTTAATTACTCACCTCCACTGCTCCCTTTACATTTTTGTAAGATTGGACAAAACTTCCTTAAGAGTAGCTTTGTGCTAAATTCACCAAACTACAATTTTAACATCATCATATAATGCTTGCATGAATGCCCTTTATAATGCTAAATGTATCAGAAATTTGCTTCCTCATATAGTTCCTTTCTTCTGCTATACAAATTAGTACTCACCTTTTAAACATATAGCTAGTTCACTGTCCAGTATCATTCTGGAAAAGTATAACTTTGACTAGTAAATCAAATTAGACCACTTCTGTATTCACTTGGAATCTGTCTTAATCTTCATAACTGCTATCATAAATAATTAAATGATTCCTGTCAATCTGTCACACATTGAAGAAGAGTGAGTAGGACAGAAATTCTCATTGTATGTCATAGTCCTGTTTACTATGACAGGAAATGGTCTGAATACTTCCACAATTTAGTCAGAATCCCTAGATACTGAAATTTGAGGGTTTTTTTTAAGCATTAATGCAGCTTTGCAGTTTGACACAAACTAGAGTTTGGGGAAGAGGGAAGCTCATTTGAGTAAATGGGCCAGTCTGTGGTGCATTTCTTTAATTGATGACTGATTTTGTGGAGGCCATCCCATTGTGGGAAGTACATATCATGGGCAGCTGGTCTTGCAGTTGTTTAAGAAAGCAAGATAAACAAGCCTTTAGAGCAAGCCAGCAAGTAATGTTTCTCCAGAACCTCTTTCTCAATTCCTACCTTCAGCTTCTTGTCTTGAGTTTTTGCCCTTATTTCAGTGTGATATGAAATAAATCTTTACCTCCCCAACATGCTTTTGATGACAGTGTTTTATCAAAGCAATAGAAAGTCTAACTAAGACAGTAGCTGTCTAGAAGAAAAGTTAATGAATTCATGTTGGAAATACACATTTAAGAGAAAGATGTTTAGACATTTTTGCAGCGTCAATAGAGTACTGTACGCTAAGAATATTCTCAAAGAAAACTGAAGCAATACAGCAGATAGGATTGGGAGACATTTGCATTTGACTAAAAATTTGCCTTTAAGGAGCTTAGGGGAATCACAAAAAGCATTATCTGTAATGAAGATACAGTTAATAAAAAGAAGTTTAATTTATTCTCCAGTAATCAGAGTCTGGGGGGATTAATATTTCACTAAAAAAAGTGAAAGCCAACTTGATAACAAATAACAATAGAAAAACCAGTCATATAAAGGTGAACCAGTTGAAGATGAAATCCAAGCCAACTAAATACAGAAGGTGATCTTAAATAAGAAACAAAAGAAATATCTTCCACAAAAGGGAAGGAATAATAAAGAAGTCAGGGGTAGGGTGGTTGTTAGAATGCCTTGGCCTCAGCTGGTGATGGTTTAGAAGGAGTTTATGGGACTATTTGGTCAAAAGTTTGTAAATGAAAGAAAGCACAATTACTACTAGATTACATAATATGTAAGTGTAGAAAAAGAGATGCTCAAATACAAATCTTTAATATGTGATAATACATTATATCTCATCAGTAGCTAGACACATCAAGAGTTTAAGTCCCTGTCCTCATGTTAACAGGCTCTCATTTTTCATAAGTGACTCAAATATAATGAAGGCACATTTATAAGTAAAAATGAATGGATAAAAATTATAGTGGTTATAATACTAATGTGCAAGACCATCATGTCAGGCTGAAGCAATGTGCAGGCCAAATGTTTAGTATGATGGAAATAAAAAAAATGAATACCAAATTCTCTAACTGAAAAGAAATTCACTTAAACACATAAAACATTTCAAATAAGCTACAAATGAATTTTAAAAAAAAAAAAACACTGAAATCTTAGAAATAAATTTTATTTTATAAACTGTATTTTATTTTATAAACTGGCTTCTCTTTTGTTGGATTTCTGGTTATATGCTTTTGAGGTAATAGTTTCTTTAAATTATAGCCTTAGATGTAGGATATTTTTCATTGTAGGATTTAACAATATTTGATGGAATCACAACTCATTTATTTTATTAAATGTCTTGAACACACTGTAGCATATATATACATACATATATATGACACTTCACTGTATTCTAGATAAGCTTTCCTTTTCTGAAACATCACAGAGCTATTCATCTTTATCAATGCCCTTCTCTTAGTTTTTCTTTTTGTATATTATTATGCTCGCATAATAACATTTGAGGCAATTTTTCAATATATCATATCTTTCAGCAATTAAGTGTTTTTTTTTTTTTTTTTTTTGGTTTTTCGAGACAGGGTTTCTCTGCAGCTTTTTTAGAGCCTGTCCTGGAACTAGCTCTTGTAGACCAGGCTGGCCTCGAACTCACAGAGATCCGCCTGCCTCTGCCTCCCGAGTGCTGGGATTAAAGGCGTGCGCCACCACCGCCCGGCTAAGTGTTTTTGTTTAATAAACAAATCTTGTTCTTTAGTGGGTATGTGTATTCCATTTATATTTATTGTAACAATATAGTTTAAATTTCCCGAATTTTATATCCTGATATATGAATGCACACTTTCTTGAATTTTATTTTGACATATTTACCCTTAAAATGATTTTTATTTTTGTGTATATTTTTACCTCACTGTGTACAGGCCTCATGCTCTTTGGCTAGCTAAGGAGACCAGAGAAGAGTGGTGACTGTCGTGAGCTAGAGTTAATAGTAGCTGTAAGACACCTGGTGTAGCTGCCAGGAACTGAGCCTGGAACCTCTCCAAGAGCACTAAGTACTCTTAACAACTGAATCATCACTTTCGGCCCACATTTGCACTTATAAAATCATATTTTCCCTCTGTTAATGCCAATACTGTTTATATAACTCCTGTTTTTCTTTTATCCACTTGCTGATTTGAAAATAAATTTAAGAGATAAATTATAAAATATATAATTATTTTAATATCATATTGGGCAATTTGCCTAACAATGTGGTCAATCAATATTTTTATTTATTTAATTATGACAGTTTGTCTTTTTATGTTTTATTCCTTTATGACACAAGGTCTGACTACGTAACATAGAGAAGTTTTACACTAGCAGACACCTGTCTTAGTCTCTTGAGTACAGAATTATAGATACTCGACACCTGGCTACTTCACTGTATGGTACCCACCACAATACCACCCAAAGCAACACATTTTGGGAATGTTTTAGACTTATTCATTACTATTCATAAATTTAACAAACAGTCAGTCTTAAATAGTAATTGAATTTGCCTTTATTTTTTGTCCAATTTCATCCTTTCATTTCTTTGTTGGATTCCATACATATTATCTAAGTTAATTGAGTTCATTTACATTCTTATCCATTACCCTACCCACATGTTATTTGAGTAATTTGGGGTGCTACATTTTCTCTGCTAAAGCACACTTAAATGTTTATTTAGCTTTCACTATCAAGTAGTGTTTAAATTGAGCATAAAACATAATCAGCCTTCACCTCCAGTGGGTGAGTATATTTAGAAAAAGCTTATCTTCTCAGGGGCTCTATTTTACTTGAGAAATGGGTGTAATACTAGTATCTTTCTCATAAATATGCAGAAAATACTGTCATTATTTGACGTAATGACATTATTGTCTCAATAAAGTACTATTTCTAATAATTTCCATTTTTCACATTAATAGACTTTTTTTTCCCTTTCATGCAGACTTCATTGTATCAAATTTTACTTGAGCATTTCTTGATATGGACTTACTTTTTCTTAAAATGTCGTTCCAGACACAAAATGCAAATTTAAAATTCATATGTGCTTGTGTGTTTCACGCGAGCATAGGTGCCCATGTGCCACAATGCATGTATGGAGATCAGGAGACGCATTGCTGGAGCAGGCACTCTCTTAGCCTGGAGTGGTTCCTAGGGGCTGAACTCATGTTTTAATATTTGGAATCAAAAGCCTTTACCTCATGAGCCATTTTATTCCTCCTAAATGGAAATTTAAATTGTGAGTTCTGTCGCCCTTTAAGTCAAGGAAGACTGAGCAATTTTTTCACAATATTTGCCACTATTTGTGATATTTATTGTTTCTAAGTCCCCTATAATATTAATTATTATGTTTATTCTTCAATATTCCCTAAATATTCCATTGGGTTAGAAAAAATACTCTAGCCACTGAGTCATTACTTCCAAAAGTTAAGATACACAGGCATAATGAAAAACATGATTTCAAGAATTAGAGACTCATAGAGATCTTTTTAAGTTCAAGAAAAATAATCTATTTTTGCATTTTCCCTACATCATATACGTAATATGTAATATTATCTCTTGCATACCCCTAGTGCTTTTACTGACCTTTGGAGATCCCATTTTCTTTAGATGGATATCTTGCTCAGCCTAGATATAGTAGGGAGGGCCTTGGACCTTCCCCAAAGCAATATGCCTTACCTTCTCTGAGGAGTGGATGGGGCGGAGTGGGATGGGGGAAAAAGGTGAAGGGAATGGGAGGAGGGAAGAGATTGGGAACTGCAATTGTACGTAAAATGAAGAAAGATAGTTTGCTTTTTTTTAAAAAAAAAAAGTAAAGTAAAACAAAGAAAAAAAATTCTGTTCACAGAAACCATCCAAAGATTTTTTTAAAAAAATCTACCTTGATGGAATATATGCCAAAATTAAAGATACTATAATTTAATATTTCCAAAATAATTCCTATGTTATATTGTAATAAACTGTAGTCAAATAGGAAAAAAAGAGTGTGGAAAATAAACTGCGTATTTCTCTACATAAAAGAGTACCCGCAACATATACTGAAAGCTTGTATGTGCCAAGCAATGTTTTATGTTCTTAAAATTAATATATTTGATCTCCACAACCTTATTGTAAAATCCCATCACTATCATCATTTTAAAGATTACCTTTCAAAACAAAACAAGTGCTTTCTAGACATCACTCAGCCCGTGAATGACAGTGGATACTTGCACATGTGTGGGCTGGGGTTCTATATCTTAACCTCTTCAGCATTCTGCTTTTCAAAATTATAGCTAACCTAGCAATGCATCTGAAAGTAAACAGTTTTTTTAATCTTATACAATTCATTTGCATTAGAACCATGGCAATTTGATTCAAATCAATTGAATTTTAAAAAGATGATAACGATTCATTATAAGATTTTGAGCATACCAAATTGCCAGGCCTTTCTACTTCCCTCAAGCAAGCAATCATCTATGACATGAACTTGCCTATGATAAAACCATTATATTGGACAACCCACTGTAACAAAGCATCGTATATTAGGTGGCCTAAACATAAAACACTTATTGTTCATAATTTAGGGGATTAGTAAGTCCAAGATTTTGTAGCCAACAAGGGTGTTTTTCTCTGCTCTGTAGATGATGGTTATCTCATTGTGGCCTCACTTAGTGGATAATGCTACCATGCCTGTTCTAAAAAGGTCCTGATGTCACATACAGTGTCTAGACTCTCATAACTGAGTTGTGTCCAAAAAGCGGTAGCCTCAAACACCATGACTTTAGGGGTTAGCGTTTCAATAAAAAGATTCAATGAAGATAATGACAATCAGTCCCATGACAACCACATCTGAGGAGACAGTAGATAATTTAAAGGAGGTTGCAACTGCAAACAAGTGCAAGTCAGTGAGTTCTGCCAATAACCAAATTCACTTGCAAGAGAATGCTGAGCCTCCGTGAGATGTTAGCCCCAGCCCATACTGTGATTGCAGTCGGTGAAACCCTGAGCTGTGGAATCAAGTTCAGTTGTGCCCAGGCTTCTGGCTTGAAAAGCAATGCACTACAAAGTGCACAATATTTTAAATCATTGCTCGTTGTAGCTTATTATATAGAAACAGGAAACTAATACACTACAGTAAACAGAAAATCCCACTTAAAACTTTAATTTATCCATTTCATTTGTTTGTTTGTGACAGGGAATCACGTGGCAAAGGTTGTCCTCAAACTTGCTAAAACTAGCTATGTATCTGAGGATAACTGAATTTCCGATCTTCCAGCCTTCACATTGCAAGTGCTGGAATCACAGGTGTGTGCCAGTTTTATGTAATGTTGAGGAAGAAACACAGCTCTGTGCATGTTCAGTAAAGCCCTTTACTGGGTCACATCCCTAGCCCCACAATTTTATTTTTCAAAGCGACGGTTGCCCTCAAAACTTCCAAAGATTACATTGGATATTATAGCTTCTTAAGGCGGTTCTCTTGTTGCTATTATTGCACTATTATCATCATAATAATATTTATAACAGCAAAGCATCACACAGCTACAAAAGAACATACCATTTCAAGTGTTTGCCCTTCTCTTCACAGCAACACACTTCCCAGTAGAAGAACAATTCCTAGGAAGTCACACAAAAATAAGTCAAAATATAATTAATACAACTTTATGCTTCAAAACTTTCAATCCAGACTTACTTTGTTTAACAATACTTCAGCAGGTTAAACAAAAAACAAAACAAAAGTGTGTACTCTGAAAATAAGTTCTAGAACAGGGCCTCACTACCCACAATGTTTGTAAAAACGATAACCAAAGTAAACTAAAATTCACTTTATGCATGGAAATCTTCATCTGCTGTTACAATCGGCAAACCAACGACACATGTGCATTTCGTGGTGAGGGGAGATGTGGGATTTACCTACTAATGCCGCAGGAGTGAACACAATCAATTGCCTTGTCTCCAATGATAGTGCCACTTAATGACTGCAATCGTGGCATACAAGATCCTCAACTCACATAGGTGTATGCAATAATACTCATCCCTGGGCCCACAGCACAGTTGTGTTGGACACCTATTCACTAGCATTCCCAGGAACATGCGAAGCCATATTGGGGTGAAGTGTGTAACTGTATGCTTGAATATTATTGTCATTATCCCATTGCATTATTTATTTATAAATATATAAATATATTTGTGTTACATGCATTTCTTTTCCTTTTTATTTCATTCTTGATTTGGCGATTGTTTAAAAATAAATCTGCATATTAGTATGTACAGGTATGTTGACACAAATAATTTCAATGTTTAATTAAGCTCAACTGTCAACAATGGACGCCATCTTTCAACAGCCACATATCAGAAGCTCTGTCGGAAATTAACTGTAAGATTGGCTTGACTTTTAAAGGCAGTGTGCGAGTTTCTCATTAGCCTTATTATCATTTTTGAATCATAAATATGTAAATGATGAGTTTCACACAGGAGATTTAATTCTGCACTCTTATTTCTGATTAGCTGAAGATACACTCTGGTTCTGTCAGATAATTGGTAACACTGCACACCAATAAGGCATTTCCCTACGCTTCATCAGAGGCAGGCAGAATTAGAGAAGGCAGGGCTGTTACATTTTTGACAGTTTTGTAAAACCAACTTGTTAAAGTTTTAACTCAGCCATTAATATAGTCCATGAATTATTAATATAATTTTTATGTCAAGGTTCTTTTTAAAGTTGAGATCTGAGACTACACTAAAATGCTCTGAGAATAAGTGTGCTTTCATTTTTTATTCATATTTTTAAAAAATGCTAAACAACAAACGTCAATGTTGTTCCAGTAAGAGTCAAAAACAAACAAACACAAAAAGCACAAACCATTTTGACCAGTTTCTGAGAATCATTGCTCCCTAGCTCATAATGCCAAAATATTTGCAAACCTTTAGATGTTTGGCAATGGGTAAGTCTTCATTATATTAAATTAATGTGTGTTTTATACTGAACAAGTAAAGTTTAGTTTCTCCGATAATGGGAAATACACATGAGGAAACTACTATACCAGTTTCTTTTCCAAGTTTTCTCATTTTGGATATGAATTGAGTAAACTTTGATGTAGAACAGTCTTAGCACTTCTCGTTCTTCCCTTCATAAATTGATGCGTAGATTCTCTCTCTCTCTCTCTCTCTCTCTCTCTCTCTCTCTCTCTCTCTCTCTCTCTCTCTCTCTCTCTCTCTCTCTCTGTCTCTCTCTGTCTGTCTCTCTCTGTCTCTCTCTCTGTCTCTCTCTCTCTCTCTTTTTCTCTCTCTCTCTTCCTTGCTCCCCCTCTTTCTCTTTTGCTAAAGGCCAAACCAAGGGCCTTGTGCTTTCTAGGCAAGCACTCTAACGTTGAACTAAGTCCTCAACACTGATGCTTCCATTTTCAATCAGCTAATACATAGCTCTCTATCTGGAATATATCGTCTGCCTTAGTATATTGATGATCACTGGAAATTTACTTAGTAAATAGACTACCACTTAAAGGACAGTAATATTTCCAAGCATAATAGCCATATTTAGTCATTGATTTTCAGTCTCTTTATGTGATTCTCTAAATCATATTTTGATTTTTAAAATGACGTTTATGTATAGTAACAGATGACATGTAAGTCTATCAAAATTATTAAATTTGGAGGTGGTTAATATTTCTTATTTCTGCTTCTAAAACTTTGTTAGTGTCAGAACAGTCACATGCTGAAATATGAAAGCATCTTTCAAAAATGATTTTATTTTCTTTAAAGGTGCCTACAGGATGGATGGGATTCTTTATTACTGCCTTAACTTCATAGTAAAAGAAATCTGGTACAGACTAACTAAACAATAATGTCTCCGGGTAGAACAGAAAGGCCTCTCTAGCATCCTCCACCCCCAGCCATCCTTCCCTCATCGTTGCAGCCTTTTATTCCTTCACCCTCATTCATACTCACCAGGCTTTTGGTATCCACACTCTCAAAAATATTCACTTCTCAATGTCTTCTCAGGGCAACGTCAATGTCCTAAATCAACTCCCAAGTAAAAAGTGACCTTACACTGACTGAAATGCTTTTTAAACCAAAGATTTCTAAAAACCAGAGCCTGTTTTCCTGTAGTGGCTCTTATTTTTCAAAAATGTATTTATTTTTAAAACTAAGGGCACTAAGGCTTATTGAAGAATGTTTGTTGTATGGTAAAAATTCACATGTTCTTTCCATGGGTTTTTGTTCTTTCCCTCCCTAGGATTGATTCATTCATAATTTCTTATTTTCGACCAACATAATTTTTCTGTGAAAGAGAAATAAGTTATTATATGGAAAACATATTTTGTACAAAATTTAATTCTAAGTGTCCCCATAGAGTTGAATAGAGAGCACTACCCTTAATAAATCTTGCACTTATATACTTCCACACATTTATTTGAGTCTACAGTAAGTTATGAAAGAAAATAAAAACAGCAGAAAATGTGCTGAGTTTTACAAAAGGGATAGATGCTGAAACATGCAGAATGCGGTACATAAGACATTTAAATCAATCATATAAAGACCGTGTAAAAGGAGAGAAAGCCAAACTCAGTGATAGCATTTCCAGTGAGAAGGATGCATAGCTGTTAGACGTGAGGAAATAGTTCTACGGCCGTGAAATATGATAGCAGAAATTCTTGCTAATTAGAAATGAATGCACACTGCTGATCCGAAAACTGAGCTCAGGTGCACTTATCTTCACACGTGAACCAGTCATATTACATAGAGGAAAATGAGAAATGAGCCATCAATTCCCAACTTAATTATCAGCCTCTGTGAGCAGAAGATGAAGGCAGCATAGTACCACATTAACCATATGGACGATGGACCCAAATATGCCCAAGTTCAAACACTGGCTTTACCTTTTCAGGGCCATAATATTTTTGGTCCTGTAGTCTCATTAATAGAATAGAACTAATAAAGGTCACTTAATATAATGTTAATAGGATTAAATGAGATGATGAAAGAATATTATTAAAAAGCACACTTGGTAGACAGTTTTATTTTTTAATTTTTTTGATTACAAAAGATACAGTCAAATATTCAAATACAAGCTCTTTCCCTTACATATGCATATAAACATATATATATATGTATAAATATTGTATATGTATAAGTATATTTTAATTAGCTTAAAAATCATACCCTTTGAAAAAAGTAATATTGACAATTTTGTGTATAATCTCTCAGATATGTTTTTTACACTGACTAAAATAGATGATCTATTTTATGACTATATTGATTTGAAAAGCTACATGACTGCAAGAAATTACCAGTGTTAGAGTCTGAAATGGTCCAAAAATAACACAGCTTTTTATATGAAAAAGACTGAGTCAGATGAGCAAAAAAGCCAAAAGAGCAAATCACAAAGAATCCAATATATAACTGTGTTAAATCTAGGATTATGTTGTTTCATTTCCAGATATTGTTGTAATTTGGGGTTGCTAGATTAATAATTAGCCCTTCTTCATTCTGCTTATTACCCTTTTTCATTCTGAAAATCTCCCAGCATGGGCAACAAAATGTTAAAGTTTGTATTGAAGACTGTCACTTAGCATTGGGGCCACTTTCCCATTCTAATTAAAGATCATATCATTAGATAGACATAGTTGTTTCTGACAGGCCAGCTGTATCACCCAAGGACTTCCTAAGGAGTGACCTTACCCCAAGGAGGTTACAAGAACCAGAAGCTGAGCAAAGCAATCCTATTGTCCTAGTTCTGAAGGGCAGAGGGTCTATGTGACAAATGCCTCAGATATTTCCCAGGTAACTAATTTGATAATCCCTCCACACCTATAGGGAGAGAATAAGAGCTAGCACAGGGCAACAGGGCAAAAGAATTTATTACTGAATGGCAACTAGTGTTGAGTCACCAATCATGGAACAGATTATCTGTCCTCCTGAAGGGAATCTGGCTTTCAGTCTTGGACATTAGCCAATAAAATTTGTAAATCCGAAGTATTAACTCCTATCATATTATCAAATAGGTTTTCATTATAGTATTTGCTAAGTAAAGTGAAAACGTATATAAATATAAGTCAAATGAAACTTATCAACAAATATATGTTTTAATAGATCTTAACAATCTTTTATCAATGTGACTGTAGATGAAACAAAGCACAAAGGTCCATATCCCTTTCTCATCTGTTTGTGGAATTCCTTGGGCAACTCAAGAAACTTGCTGCATTACAACAAAATCACAGAAACGAATAGGTCAAAGTACCATAAAGAGTGACATGTTCTTCAACACTGTTGAGTTATGGTATCTAAGAGGTCTGCTTAAACAGAAAAATGGACATCCGTCATATCACATTCAAGAAGCTAAAAACTATCATTTTGATGGAGAAGGGTCACCTGTATATCTGTTGTTTCATTGGTTAATTAATAAAGAAAACTGCTTGGCCTGATAGGTCAGAACATAGGTAGGCGGAATAGACAGAACAGAATTGTGGGAGAAAGAAAACAGAGTCAGGCAGACACTTCAGGCAGTCGCCATAGGCAGTCGCCATAAGCAGTCGCCATGCCTCTTCTCTCTGAGTTGGATGCAGGTTAAGATCTCTCCTGGTAAACCACCACCTCATGGTGCTACACAGATTACTAAATATGGGTTAGTCAAGATGTGAAAACTATCCAACAAGAAGCTGAAACTATTGGGCCAGGCAGTGTTTAAATGAATACAGTTTCCATGTAATTATTTTGGGTGTAAAGCTAGCCGAGTGGCAGGACGCAGCCCTGCCATGATCTCTACAAGAGCAACAAGTACATGAGCCATCTATCCAGACATCAACCTTCTGCTTTGTAAAGACTTGGTGATGTGTATTAGAACACAATATGCATTTTTGGAAACAAGCAGCTTATCTATTGCAGTCTGTTCCAGCAGGGGGCTGCCTTTTTTTAAACTTCAACTGTAAATCACCCCTCCTCAAAACTCAGCCATATTAAACCTTCCTTAATGTCCTCTGTCAAGAAACTGAACTATCTCTGTCTGTGAGGATCTGAATAAAAATGTCCCCCATACGTTCCAGTGTTTGAACACTCAGTTCTTGGTTGGCGATGCTGCTCAGGGAGATTTTGGAGATGCAGTTTTGACTTTGAGAATGTAAAACTTCCTAGTAGTTCCAGTTCCATCTCTCTGCTTCCGCTTGCATTTGAAATTGTAACCAACCTTTTGGCTTTTCGCTTGTGCTGCTGTGCCTGCTGCTTGCAACCATTGTTTCTCTGTCACGATAGACTCGTATCCTCTGAACCATAAGCTCAAATAAATTATTTCTTCTATAAATGGCTTTGGTCATACTGTTTTATCACAGCAATTGCCCTTATCCTATGTCATGAATTTTATCAGAAGGTTTTCTCACATATACCTACATTTTTTCTCTTATCAGACTGATATTGCTCATTACATGAGCAAAGTTCAGTAGCCAATTTGTACGACAACAGTATGTTAACTACTTAGGAAACAAACAAAATAATGTATTGTCTTTTGTTTATGGACAAATATACATTTTCTTATATCTCTCATAGTACAAATGTATTTGACTTACGATTACTCGAATCTTAATCTTTTTAGTCTATGCAATATGCATTCAATAGAAACTTTCCTTCAAATTTTGTATTTTGTTCTTTTCACAGTCTAGCTATCTTTGAGCCATAATCTCTTAAGATGTTACTAAGCGTCAGTCAGTCCCATCTCCCAAACAGCCATGTGATCACAAAGGGTTAACAACTGAAACTCCACAGCTCTGGTTACAAGGCTATTGCAATCTGTTTTATAGTTACTATTGATGCAGAAAACTTACTTTATTGGTTTTCAGTAGTAACAACCAACTTTACGTCAGAAGTGGTTATGCCACACCATTTCAATTTTTAATCTTTTCTTCATTCTTGTTTGGTATGAGATAATTTTTCTTACTTTACTCATTTCTGTATCGGTTTGTTTCTTTTATTTCATATTTTTCCTTTGTTAATTTTATTTTACATACCAGCCACAGTTCCCCTCCCTGTACTCTTCCTACTCCCTCCTACCTCTCCCCAACCCTACTCCCACTCATTCTTCGGAAAGGGTAAGGCCTCCTATGGAAGGCAACAAAATCTGGTATATCAAGTTGAGGTAGGACTAAGCTCTTCTCCCCTGCTCAAGGCTGATCAATGCATCCCACTATAGGAAATGGGCTCCAAAGAGCCAGCTCATACTTCAGGGATAGATCCTTGTCCCACTGCCAGGGTCCCCACAAACAGACCAAACTTCACAAATGTCACCTACATGCAAAGGGTCTAATTTGGTCCCATGCATGCTTCTAGATGTAGGTCCAAGGAAATCCCCAGGTAACCACAAGGATGATCCTGGGTATTGCATTCTGAACATTGTATGTAGTAGATACATTCTCAGTTTACTATGGGCTTTTCAGGATATAACATTATCGTAAGCAGAAATGCATCTGCATCTTCCTTGAATGTCACAAAGCACTGTAAAATCTTGGTCAATACCAAATTAACGAACTGGCAGGAAACAAATAACCAACTCACAAATTAGTTTCAGAAGATGGAAGAGGGAACTTTTTCTAAAAGAAATCATTTGAAGAAGTGTTTCCAATCCTGCACTGACATGACAAAACCCACATAATATTTAAAGTTTCCTCCAACGGGTATTTTTATCTCCTCAAGCATAATTATTAGACAACACAAACATGACAAAGTGAAGATTTGCTTTCATCTTCTATTATTTTCATTTTGGAATCACAAAATATCCAGGGGACCTTTCTTTCTGTGTTCTTGGTTGGATGCTTCTATCCCCTGCTGCTATTAGTCCAAGGGAGAGAAATGTGAAGTTTCTATAAATGTCTTTGTCAATTTTATTTAGAAATCCAAAGTTTCAAACTGACACCAAATGAGGCAAACTCCAAATTCTATTGAACTTCACCCTCAAATGTTTACCTGCAGGGGGATTTTCCTACACAAAGAAAAGAAAGCAGGCACACAGAATTATCTTCTGAAACATAAAATGATTTCCCTTGCTTCGGGTGTCACCTGTGTAATGACAACAATTTCAAAATAGATATTTGAGCTTCTCCATTTTGTTTTTGTTATATCGGTCCTCAGAAGAGAAAAATAGTTTTCCAATCCGTGAGAAAAAACAATCTCTTTTTCTGATTATACCTATTGAGCTGTATTACTTAATAAATGAATAAGGTCTGTCACATTGCCCTGAAACATTGGGACAATTAAAATGCTAGTAGAATATATATAATGGATAGCATCATAAAAATGAATAATTTGTGTCTAGGTTAAATAAGTTTACTTAATTTCACAATAGTATAAGTGAGAACAGGGAAAAAATTTTAAAAGGCAGCAATTTGTAGAAAGAGTAACAGGAAGGGAAACAATTAGGTAGCAGGAAGGGATTACAGGGAGCCTTCAAGTCCAACAAAATGCTAAATAGAAATGAGAACCTGAGGAGCACACAGGGCTTCGGAAAGAGTGGTACCTCTCAGAGCTGTGTGGAAAGTGTGGAGAATGAAACAAGTTATCCAAAGAAGCTTAACAGCAGAGAGCTTTCAAATTGCCTTCTGGAACATTTAATGTGCTCATGTCCGTTGGTAATATTCATCATTTGCATCTGCTGAGATTTTAAATTTGTTTGAAGAGAAAAGCAGAACAGGTAATCCCATAATATCTCACAGTTTCATGACACCACTTTTGGAACAAGCAACCCCCAACCCTCGTCATGTTTGTTCTAGCCTTATGTCTTTGTAACTGGAATGGATTTGATAGATCTTCCCCATAATGTTGGGAAGCCACATGCAGACCACCTGACTTCTGAACTTGTCCTTTCAGATCTATAACTGGAGTTAGGTTATGTGCCCCAGACAGCAACTTTGCATACAAAGTTCTATCTTCTTTTTCTAGATTTTTAAAAAAGATTTCTAAAACTCTCTCCATTTTAAGATGGTGCTTTCCTTTGTTAAAGGCAGTCCCTCTATCATGGGGAGGCAAGTTGGCCTATGTTTTCAGCCAAGTGAACCAACACTGGTACTTGCTGGGAGTTTGAACTCCACATGTTTGACTGCCACATTGCCCTGGCGTGTTTTGTCTACTTTCCCATCATGCTGCACAGCTAGGTCATGAGGAGGATACTGAGAGAAGCTTTCCTGAGCCAAGAAACAGGAACCATACCGCTTTCTCTAAAATCCATTATTTTTCGTTGATGGTGTGTTTAGCTTTAGAGAGTATCCCACACATAGGAAATCCTGCTAGTCTCTCTTTTCAGCTTATTGCTTTACCTAATGTTATCACAAAGGCACAGGGATATCTTTACAAATTTTGAATGTCTCCCCAAACTTTTATCAGAAAGGTTTTATGAAGGAAACACAGCTAAGGTAAGCTATTATTGTTTTTATACAATCAGTTACTTTACATGTAGTTGGTATTAACTGATGTCATCCTTAATGGATGGAATTATTGTTCTGCCTTCCTTGAAAATGTCAAAATGAGGAACAGAGATGTTGTTGATTTGGGAAATTGTTTGTTTCGTAGGCTCATGGAGCCAAAAGTTAAAACTTCAGACATGTGGCCACAGCAATATGTGAGTTATATTCCCTCTAAACTCTAACACCTCTACAAGTGGCCAAATATCCTCACTCTTTCCCAATACCTGTTTTATATCTAACATCCGTTGTTTTTATGTAATCTTATTTAAATGGTATTTAACACCACATATTTGATACAAAGTGGAATATTTGTATCTAATGAATTCACAATAAATATAGAAATATCTTTTTAACATGACACTATGTTAGCATTAGACATTTGTGGGCTCACTTAGATTCTGGTCTTAACAATTGTGTGTGTATGTCTGTGTTTGTTTGTTTGGGGACAAAAGTCAAAGTCAAAGCAATTTCTAATTCTGTGTCTGAATTCATGGACTACCAGCAAATCTACAATACCTGTACCTCACAGAGCAAGAATGTCACACAGTTTTAGACATAGCTGTTCACCAACATCATTTTTGATGAGCAGCTGTCGCTATGCTGTATCCTTTATGCTGAGACAGCGAATGTCATCCTCTCAGCAATCATACCTTATTTCACAATTTTAATCATTCTTCCCATTATGGTAAAAATGACCCAGGTATAGAAAAAAGTTTATTTAACAAGTGAAAAGGTGAACGCATGGACAACTCACGCAACTGGCCTAAGTTAGTGTTGAGACAGACTCAAATCGTCTATAAGCCAAATATGTCTGATGGCATGAGTTCTTTATACCTAGAAAAAACTTTTGGGACTGTACTTAATTATTTGAAAACATGCCAAGTTTTTAAGATTTTTTTTTGTTACTTTGTGTTAGTTTACTACCATACTTTTAAACCCCTTACTGAGCCAAGTTTACAAAACCTAAATAAAATGAAGTACAGCCTCTTGACCACCAGGGGGTGGAAGCCCCAGCATTGTCCTAAATTGCTTCCTGGACTTTGAAGGTCTTCATGTTTATTACTCTTGTAGTCTATGAAGGGGGCAGGGAGTCGGATCTCTCTGGAAAAGTGTGGAGTAATCCAGAGGGCTTTGTATATCAAAGGTCAACATCCCTTTGAACCCCACCTGATGGTAAATGTGCATCTCTGAGTTATGAAACTTGATTGAGGACTGACAGAATGTGATAAAAAGAAATCAAAGAAATGGAGCGTCTACTTTCCCCACACTATTTTCAGCATTATAAAATTTGAAAGAGTCTGTCAGAACAGTTAGCCACAAGGGCTCTTAAGGTATTGATTCGGAGAGAAAATTCCTCTTGATAGACAAGCTGGATGTTAATGATGAGCACGTGTGAAGGCAATCTGGTAGGCTATCATGTCAAGTCATGCAAATTGCAAGTAGAGTCCACACACAGGACAAGGCACAAGGCGGTTTCCCTTGCATAACTTTGCTTCTGAGAGCCCTGTTTGTATATCTAGAAATTATCTGAAAGCGTGTTTCCTCAAAGGCATAATGCAGCTATTGTCCTGTCCCTCTGTCAGCCTTGTTTGAATCCTTCCGTTGTCACGCAGATTGTCAGCATGCTCCACAATTATGAAGAGTCTCTGATTGTAAAATAAAATTATAAAAAGAAAAATCAGTAGGAGAGTGCCTGGGGTGGATTTATAATGCATTTAAAGTGTGAAGCTGTCCATTTAACCCTTAACAATATTCATTTTCTTCACAGTGTGCAAACCTTGTCAGTAGTTTGAAAAGCTATGAATTTAAATAACCTTAAGCAGCCTGAAAAATGAATAATTTGATAGGTATATCTGGCAGATGGTTGAAATGTCTAAGTTTTTTTTTCCTTTTTTCCTTTTCCTGAGAATATGCTACAGGGTTTCTGCCAAAGTTAGGTTGTAAGGGAGGAAAATTCAAACAATAAATGCTTTATATTTGCAAAATATGAACACTAAGGTAGCAGCTAAGAAGAACAGTTGCCAGTCTCTCTTCCCTGGGCTTTACCAGAATGGCCTGAGCAGCAAGCACTTTGCTTGCTGTTGTGTTTTGTGATTTGTTTCATTTTGTCAGAGATAATATTGAATCTGAGATCAAAATCAACGATTGTCTTGTGCCTCTCCATTGTGTCCTTTTGTTTTGTACAGCTTAATATTTATTTTAATATTAATATGGATTCGAACAAGTAGACTAAATTTGATTGGCATCTCAATGAAGGGACAATAGTGAGAAGCAGCACATTTCTTTTTCCCTCAGGCTACTGTTATGTGTACAGATGCACACCTTATCTTTTGCAAATTGCTGGAGAAAATAGCTAAAAATAATATTATCGAGCCAGGCCAATACAAACCTTTAACTAAATCCCAAATCCATTTATTACAGAGCAGTATCATGACCAAAGGTATAGGTTGAATGTCAAATAGATTCCTCAGTAACATCTGCTGCTCTAATAGATAACCTTGACATAAGGATGCCAAGGGATGAACAGGTTACATTGAAAACCCAGGGCTCCTAAAATACCAACTAAACAAAAATGTCAGGATGGAAGAAGATATTTTAACTAAGAATCAAGAATATACTAAGGATGTCAAGACATTTCAGTGGATAAAATGTAAGCTTCTCCTGTCTCTGCCTCCTATTCACTGGAGGATTGTTGGATAACAGACGTGCACAACTGCATTTGGCAAGTATTTTTAGCTTCTATTCTCCCAATGGAAAGACACCAGAAGGAAAGCTGCTTAATCAAAGCTTGTCTTTGCTGTCTGCCTGTAAATTCCCACAACAGGTAGTCTACACTTTTGGTATTTCTGACCTTCTGGGATCTCTTTTGAAACTTCAACATCATTCTTATAGCTTTAATGTTATTGATGTGCCAGATAAGTTGTTTTGTTTTTGTTTTTGGTTTGTGAACTTGACTCAAACTAGAGTCGTTGGGAAGCAGGAACTTCAATGAAAGAATTGTCTCTATCAGATTTTCCTGTAGGTGTGTGTGTGGAGCATTTTCTTGATTAATGATTGGTATGTAGGTAAGGACTCAGGGCACATTTGATGATACTACCCCTGGACAATGGTACTGGGCTATAAAAAAACAAGTTTAGACCACCATGAAGTGAGCCAGTAAGCAGCATTTTTCCATAGTTTGTGCTTTGACTCCTGCCTCCAAGTTTCTACTTGATTTCCTGTTCTGACTTCCCTTGACGATGGGTGGTAATATTAACATAAAAAACAAATAAACCCTTTTTTCCTCCAAGTTGTTTTGGTCCATATTTTATAACAATAACTGAAAGTCATAGAGAACAACATCCTAGGACAACATCCTTTCAGGATCTCCCTTTAGGAACCTGGACTCTTTCACACATTGTGTGGCCTCCCAAGCAGTCCTTTGAAATCTTTGAAAGGTAGGACCCTCTAGGACATTAAAACTCTTGTATTCTGCATTCCTGTAAACCCAACAATATTTTAAAGATGACAACGACTGCTGCCTACTTAAGAAGTGGCTGGGCCTCCTAGTTCTCAGATGCATGGCCTCTAGATGACTGGATAGCTCAGAAGAACAAAGCCTATTTTGAGAACAAACTGCTTTGGCATACCTGTGAAAACAGAGTACTTCAGTGGAAAGCGTTTGCTTCTCTAAAGAAAAACGTTTCAAATGAATTGCGCTTACATACCTTTAAACAGATAATAGGTGAAACTGTATTGATTCCTGATTTGCCTTCAAGGTATGTTCCCTGATGTCTTGGTGCAAACAACTACTTGACTTACTTTTAAAACATCTGTCTATCTATCTATCTGTCTGTCTGTCTCTCTGTCTGTCTGTCTATCTATCTATTATGGATGTGCATGTGTAAAAGTGTATGCATCAAAGTCAGAGAATAACTTCCAAAAATAAGTTCTTTATTTTCTGGGTTTCAAATCAGACAACCATGTTGGTGACAAGCACCATTATCTACTGAACCTTCTTACCCTACCTTGACTTTTGTTTCATGGCACTAGTGACTTTAGACGTCAAGCTTTCCTTGACCTCATGTTTATTTCCTGGGAAAAAATATATTTTCAAGTCTTTCCATTTTTTTCCTCATCATACTCAATCAGCAGTTGGCTAAAAACACTCAGTGATATCCATGCCACGATCTCACTGTGCTTTGCAAATTTGTCCACAAAATAAACCAAAGCATCATCTTTAAAGACTACCTCACACAAATTCTCATATCATGAACAAAATATAGACAATTTATTTTCATGAAGACAATGTAAATGATCTCTAGTTCAATTTACAGTATAGCCTCTAGAACTTCATGAGTATGGCCTTTACTCTCAAGATTGTGCTTGATGATTTGGTTCAACATTAGGCAGTCAAAATCTCAGAGGGGGAAATTGAGGTTGGATAGAAAGAAGGAAATCACTGGGACATGGGGACAGAAGAGAGAGAAGTCCCTCATCCTGGAAACCTCTATCCAGCTGAGAAGTATGAGTTCTCAAAGAATCAGCATTTGCTGAAAAGGTTATGGGCAGATGAATGTTCCTTTCATACATAAATATTTAATGGTAAAGTAGAGATTTCAGACTTAGATGTATATGACTTTGGGTTGGGCTTCATTACATTTTCTTAGACATTGCCTAAAGATATTAAACAATGGCTGGAGAGATGTGAGAAAGCATGGGTATATGAGTTTATTCAGTAGGTATTGTAAGTGCTTAAGAGTAAGGGATTATGAAGGAGGGGGAGAGAAAGAGAGAAGGGCAGAGAAAGAGAGAAAAGAGGGAAGGGGGATGAGGAAAAGGAAAAGCTGCCTCTTCAGACAACCAGGCAGAAAAAGAGAAGAGGCATGAAATTCACTTGCCTAGGTGGGAAGGGGGAAGATTGTGAGTGGGTGAGATTTGTCTCTTAAAAGGACAAAGTACCCAGGTGACAGAGCAGGCCAGCAAAATTTTAATTATAACACTTTTGACGTAGTTAAAAATCCAGAACTATAAACTCTGAATTTTAACTTTTTCAGCTAATAAATTATGATGATCTTCTATGCACAGTCATAATAAAAATAGCTGTGTAACCAGGTTACTTTCAATACTGAAATTAATTCAAACTAAATAACTGAAAGCATGTAAGAGTATTAAACCATTATATTAATTAATTAACTCTGCATTTCTCCAGCAAATTACACACATAGTGGAAAGAGGAAAGAAAAGGAAAGGGAAAGGAAAAATGTAGAGCCTAGGGAAGCAGAGCCTATGGAAGGGTAGGAAAAAGGGAGTCAGGGAAGAACATCACTTATGTTAGAAAGGTGCCATTTTATGTACAATTATGTTTTAATAATCAATATCAAAAAGTCAAAATACATTATTTTAGATGAAAAGCACTTCTCTAGCTCACTTCACAACTGAAGAACTGAAGTTTTTCTGCCCAAATAATGTGACTTTAAAAGCATTCTGTTGGCTGTAGCTATCAGGATAAAGTGACAGGATGTTTCCAGTGCCTGCTTGGAAGCCTTACACATGAATTGAGCCTCAGTTTAAAAGATAATAATATATATTCTGCATCATTTAACAAGCAACATTAGCAAGAAAAAAGAAAAAGGCTATAGAAAATAATATTGACTTTCCTTCTTTCCTACACACACACACACACACACACACACACACACACACATACATACACATACACACACATAAGGAGTTCTTGTAACATAGGAGTGGTTATGGAGAAAGGAGAATTATGTTGGACACCAGCTTCATTTTTCTCTATTGCTTGCTTATTTTTCTCCGGCTGTGGGTGTTGGAAGATTTAAGTTGCATTTCCAAACACAAGAAGAACTATTCTTTTGTGCTAGTTTAATACTTGAGAACAAAATGTGTCGTATGGAGACCTTATAAAGTAGTGTGACATGTGAAACTTTGATCTCGAAAAAATATCAAGATCAAAGATTTCTATGCTTTGGACATAAATATCAGCTAAAGTGAAGTGATAATAGTCTAGTCAAGAAAAAAAATAACCTGTTACAAATGCTTTTGAATTGGTGTTACTGTATGTGGTTAGTGCACTCTTGAATTAATTAATCGTTTCTTTGAACTTCGATATTATGCTGTCACTAGGTTAGGAGTAAATGCCAATCACTATTAATGCATTGAAAATTCATTTCAAGTACTAAAATTTTGTAAATGAAAAGAAAAAGTATAAAACTTTGTAACTATAGGAAACATGTGGAGAAAGTCCATCAGAGAGCAAAATAGACAGAATTGACATCTCTACTCTACTGAACTGAGATGTGCTCACCTGAAATAGAACTCTGAATTTGTGGCCAATAGTTTGTGTTAATTTGGGTGTCTTCTTCTCTAATTAATGCCATTATTTATGTGAAGCCAGGAAGACTGAGCTTGAACCACAGATCCTCAAATTACCATATGCGTGAACTTCAGCCTGTTAGGTGGCCTTCATACAACAGATGTTCCATGCACAAAATGGGACTGTTAATGGCAGCCATGATCTGAATTTGTCATAAGTATAGATAACAGTTATAAAGTAATTCCTAGAGTGATCAATTGTTCAATACTCCTTATTCATAATTTACTAGTATGATGGAGGAGAGTCATCTGTCTATGTGTTACTTTCATTGGTTAATAAAGAAACTGCCTTGGCCCTTTAATAGGACAGAAAATTAGGTAGGCTGAGTAGACAGAACAGAATTCTGGGAGAAAGAAAGCAGAGTCAGGCAGATGCCTCAGGCAGTCGCCATGCCTTTCCTCTCCAAGACGGATGCAGGTTAAGATCTCTTCTGGTAAGGGACCACCTCGTGGTGCTACACAGATTACTAAATATGGGTTAAAGCAAGATGTGAGAATTAGCCAATAAGAGGCTAAAACTGATGGGCCAGACCGTGTTTAAATGAATACAGTTTCCGTGTAATTATTTTGGGTAAAGCTAGCTGGGTGGAGGAAAGTGGCCCTCTGTTGCTCCTTCAACACTAGTGCATTGCTTAGATTTTAAAACTACCTATTAAGGGCTCAGGTTTTAAAACTTATTTTAAGTAATTATGGTAAATCTATAAAAGTGCTAATGATATGTAGCGATGGGCCTGAGATTGCCAATTTTCTGCACCATTCCAAAAAGGGCTAAAGGCTAATCCTTTCTTTTCTTCCTTCTTTCTTTCCTTTCTTTCTCTCTCTTTTTCTTTTTCCTTCCTTCCTTCCTTCTTTCCTTCCTTCCTTTCTTTCTTTCTTTCTTTCTTTCTTTTTTTCTGTGTGTCTCTGTCACGCTCATTCCTTCCTTATTTCTTTCTTTTCCTTCTTATTCTATAGTCTAGGTTGGCCTGAACTTTCCATCCTCCTGCCTCTGTCTCCCTATGGATTCAGTTGTGGACATCCTCCCACAAATGCCTTATACACTTATACACTGATTTACTGGAGAATTTTAATATACTCAGAATCATTAAGAACATTGTACTGTACCTCCATATATCCATTGTTTAATTTCATGTGACTACATAATCAATGTTTTACATTGTGTTTTTCTTCATAAGATTTGACTTGCAAAAGACTGCTTTGATTAAGCGAATTAGAAAATTATTGCCTAACAAGTTATGAACAGAAACATATATTTCTTTTGTATCAGTTTAACTTTAAACACATGAATGGATGCTATCTATAAAAGTGGCATGTCAGGGTAATATTCACCTGTGCTCAGTCATAACTCCATGTTCACTATCTTTATATCATCTGAGTCATGGTAATAAATCAATAGTTACAAACTCTGGGTTTTCTGTGTTATCACCAATTTCTCAAGGCATAGAGGATATCCAGAAGAACATAGAATAGTGATAACCTGTGGTCACAACCCTCAGGTCGAAGGACCCTTTCATAGGGATTGTTTATAACAATTAGAAAACATAGATAGTTATATTATGATTCATAAAAGTAGCAAAATAAAAATTGCAAGGTAGCAGCTAAAATACATCTTTGGTTGGGGATTGCCACAAAATTAACAACTGTATGAAAAGGTTGCAGCATTAGGAAGGTTGAAAACTGCTGCTATAGAAAAAGCAGATGAAAACAAAATGTACAAATTGACTTTGACATTTTCGCATCCAAAACTTTTGTAAGCTTCCACATCTCAAAAATTAACCCTGACATCTACTTAAGTAGGCAAAAGCTACAATGATTATTTTCACTCCTCTGATTACTAATGTCAGAATATTTAACTAAAACCATGCCTCAAATCTACCATATACATTGTTATGACTCTACATCTCTTACCCATTTCACTCTTTATCTACAATTGGAGATACATATTTAAAATAAGGATAACATTCTTCAAAATCCACCAGAGAAGTTATATTGTTCTCTGAATACAGTCTAAATTCTTCACAAATCCTATGCGGCCTATACTCCATTCCCTTTCTCCCTTTTTTCTTACTGACTGTACTCATAAACTCTGATTTTGCCATTATCAGTGCACATAATTCCACCATCTCACTTCTGTGTAGTGGAATTTCATCTGTATTTTAATAAATAAAGCTTGCCCAAAGTTCAGAGAATAAAACAGTCTCCCTGGTCAGCCTTACAGATTAGGGAATGCTAACACACACCTTTAATTCCAGTAGCCATACTAGTTGCCATAGAAACCAGGCAGCGCATGCCTTTAGTCCCAGTAGTCTGCGCCTTTAATCTCAGAACTAGAGAGAAATATGAAACAGGAAGGGAGATCTCACATAGTCTCATTCTGAGATTCCTAGAGGTGGGATCACCATTTTCTGAATAAGATTGAGGTAAGAGCTAGTGACTGGCTGCTTTGCTTTTCAGAGCTTCAGATTGAACCCCAATTTCTCTCTCTCTCTGAGATTTGTTTTTTTTTTTTTAGCTTAACATGAAGTTATTTCACAGCAGATGAAAATTGCTGTAAGAACATTTTTGGTGGGGCATTCACTCTTATAAACAATGTGTTGTCAGATTTAGATGTATTATAGGCAAGAGGTAGATATGATGCGGTTCATTCCCATCTTCAGATCTTGGTTTCTTAAACGTTGTCTCTCTAAACAGAACTACCTGTGCTATTGTTCTAACTGGCTTGCCCTTCCCAGGTCCTTCTACTGACCCTGAAGTTGTTTTTCTGTAACACAACTGAACAGGCATCCCTTAAAATTCTTTAGCCTTTGCCTGTTCTTTTTTTTTTTGATTTTTGATTTTAATTTATTTAAAAATAAAAACTATCTTTTCTCATTTTACATGCCAAATCCAGTTCCCACTCCCTCCCCTCCTCCAGACCTCTCCACCTCTCCCTTCCCTGTACCCTACCATCCACTCCTCAGAGAGGGTAGGGGTTCCCATGGAGAGTCAACAAAGTCTAGCACATTGCTTTGAGGCAGGACCAAGACCATCCCCACTATATCTAGGCTGAGCAAGGTATCCATCTGGAGAGAATGGCTAGCTCAATGAAGATATCTTTTTCCTTGTTTTTGGGTCTTTGTTCTTCCCTGTCTCAACCATCCAGTTCCCTCCCATTCTCCTCCCCCTCCCATTCTCTCCTCTTCCTCCCCTTCTGTCTCAACCCTTCAGGTGGCTCACCTCTCTTCTGGAACACCTGTCAATAATACTTACCCTCATTATAATCTCTTTATACTTTCCCTACATATTACTTTCTCTGAGAGTTACTTTTGATCTTCCAGTCTCAGGTAGTAGGGCTCCCCTCAGGGTCTTTCTCGAGTGGATGGCCATGTTGTGATGTCTTCACTGTGACCATCACTCTCTGAAATGGTCTTCTCTCTTTATCACTTTTATTATTTGCCTTCCGACCTTTGGTCCTGTGATTTTAATGACAATGGAATCTAACAGTCTGGTTAAGTAAACTCTTCCACCACTAACAAATATTGGCTGGAAAAATAAAAGTTTATTCTGATAATAAAATGAACCCCATAAATATTTTTTAATTTAATCAAATAGGGTTTGATTCGCTGTATTTTTATAGGCAGAAGACTGCACCCTAATCAAACCTGTTACTCCCGTTTTTCATCCCATCTATTTATTTTTTAGGAACTGGTAATGCAACTCCTTTTTGCTTTGTCAAGGGTCAATTTATCTTCCCACAAGTGTTAATGCCTGCACACCTCATTTTTCATACATTTATCACCATTTTTAATAATTTTTATTAAAACTTGTCAGATGATTATTTGTTTCCCATCAGAATATGGCTGATACACACACACACACACACACACACACACACTCATGTTTATGACTACATAACAATATTTTATTTCAACCAATCTTAATGCCTATCAGGCACTAAATAGTTGGACCTCAAATTATTTTAAATTTACCTGGAAATGCAACCTTTTAAACTAAGTAGAAATGCTTTAGACATAATTGAATTTCAAAATAAAAGATTGCCACATTGTAGTACTGACTAAAATAGTGTATAGACATATTTAAGTTGTAATATATATAGTTATGTACATAATATTTGTAATATATGAAATTTTCTATGTTCCTAATGTCTTTGTTGAGCTTAATTACATACAATGAATACAGAAAACACATATAGACACATAAACAGACTAGGTAGTAGACTTCCTCATGGTTGATTTGTATATGTTTCTTTAGCTGATCCAACTTCAGGGATGAATTAATAAACAGGCAGATATATTTTTGCTGTACTTAATCAAATGAGAAAAATCTAGCAAATGTTATTTACTTTTACTTTATCATGTAGAAAGCACTGGTGATTTTTTTTTAGGTCTGTACTGTAGGTCTGTACTATAGTAAGCGTTCTAAACATCCATGGGAGTTAAGCATCCAACTTTGCTTCTTAAATGTTCTCAGTCCCAGAAAGAATTCTGGGGTTTAAAACCTAAATTAATGTTTTACAAGTTCTTTCACCTTGAACAAAGACTTCAAGCTTTACTTAGAATGTTCATACTTCAATGCCTCTAACAAATAGGTACAAGTCAAGAGCAATGTCAATTTCATGGAAACAAACTAAAATAACACTTAGAAATGTTCACCACAAAATATGGTGATTACTTGGGACTTGATGTGGTTATTAGTAATGAGCCTGAGCCTGGGTAATGTCCTGAGAAATATTTAGATAAATAAAATGGGTAGAGGTAGTCTCTATCCTCATAACTTCTGATTTCCTTCCTCCCTCCCATTCTCCCTCCATCCATCCCTGACTCACTCACTAACTCCCTCCTTTCCTCCCTCCTTTTCTATTACTGTCTGTGTGTCTGTTGTCCTTCTCCCTGAAACAGGATCTCACTATGTATCACTATCTGATCTTGAACTTACTATGTATGCAAGACTGAGCTTAAGGTCACAGAGATCCAGATATCGACCAGTCTCTACCTCTTGAGTGAACTAAAACTGTGCACCACCATGTAATCATTTCCATAGCTTTTATTCATCAGATCTTATAAGAAGTGTTCTATGTGATGGCTTGGAATAGAGTTTGGTGATATAATGGCTTGTCTGGTATGGGTTAAGTCTTGGTTTTGGTCCCCTGCAATTTGTCAAAAAAATTAAAAATAAAGATACTTTTTAATTTTTAAACTATTTCTAAATATTAATTTTCTGAATTCTCAGGATAGGGCTTATACCCCAGAGTGTGTTTGTGTTGAGGCTAAGTTTGCTTTTCTACAAAATTTCCAGGAAATGTGAACAAATCTGTTTTGAGATCTCAGAACTTCCTCATTTTAAAACAAAAGAATTAAGCCAGACACTGTGCCCTTGGTATGCTGTCTATGAAACACTTGTTTAGGAGTTAACTGCTGTCTTGTTTTCTCTACCACACATATCTACTGAGTCTGAATCTTGAAGAAAAGAAAGAAGTAACTGGAGCTATCTCTTCTAAACAAGGATCTCATAATTTTTATCTGCGCTCACTCCTGAGGCTACTAGGACAGAAGACAAGTTAAACAGTATCATCCAATCTTGACGTTTTCTGATGTCAAACTGACGAGGGCCTATGTGGATAAGTGTGAAAACTGACACTGGTCTAAAATATACAGAGGTTTTTACATTAAAACTTGCCATTTGAAACCGCTGTTTTTATATCACCACAATTTTGACATCTACAAAAAGCATAGCCTTAATGGACTGTGAATTGGTGAGCCAATCACAAAAGCAACAGAAAATTCAATCACAGACACCTGCAACTCATTACAAATTTAGCAGTCCAAATGCCAGCGGCTGTAATGGGTCTCCGATAGTCTCTACAGCTCTGCCAATATTCACCTATAATTTGAGCTTGACATTTACAAAAAAGACAACATTTACAAAAAAGTAAAGGGCAAAGAGTTTTACCAAATAGTCCCACTCTTTCAACTTCCCCCTCCCTGCCAAGATACTGCAGGGGGAAAAAAATCAATTCTAAACACAGGTGCTATTTGTATTCCTTATGGGGTTCTTATGAAACTAAATTAATTGATGAAGAATTTAAAGCAATGTTCACTAAGGTGTTTGAAGTAATTGTTTTGTCCCCAGAAGTTAACGTTCTCCCAAAGTGCTCCTTGTGTTAAAGATACAAGAGTAAAAGAGAGAAGGCAGAGCAAATGGAAATGCAAAATAATGTTAGTTTTATTTTTAGGTTACCATTCTATTTTTGTGTAAGGGATAGGTATATGGGTAAATGCAGACTTGAAATTTTCCAACGAAAACTGTCAGATTCGCAAATATGGAACATTATGGTTGTCACTAGGTTGAATGGAAAAGAAAAGAGGGGAGCAAAACCCAACACCTGAACTCAGACATCTAGAAAGCAGAGGTTCTGCTCTGGATAAATGTGACCTTGGAGAAGTTGTTCAGCACTCTGAACTCAATTTCCTTCATACAATTTTGAAGATGGCAACCCTTGGCTAGTGTCTCCCCTCAGTACTTTCACTTTCTGAAAAGGAGCTTCCAGAAGCTATGTGACCTGAACACTCATTAATTTTCTTCCCCATACTTCCTTCAAAATTTATTCTCTTCTTTAGTTTTTCCATAGCGTAAGTGGGATATTTGGTCAGAGTCATTTAGAACAGTGCCTCTTGCTAATGACCCACTATCTTGGGAAGTGTTCCTTTGTGGCTTGTCTAAGGTGTATTTTAAAATATTATGATTTTCCCTTTCTGTGCTCTTAGCACGTTTTGGAAATTGCTTCCTTTCAATGCTACTTCATATAAATTGAGAAAAGCAAATGCTTTGCAATATTTTAAATACAAATAGCAAGCGTTCTATTAATAAGCAAATGGAAAAGAAATAAAATATTTAATGTTATTCTTGGCTTGGTAGCTCATCATTTATGAGCATTATTTATAATTTTATAACCAACTTCCTCTTATTTCCTACAGATGTGCAATTTCCTATCTCCTTTCTGAATTTTTTGTTTTCTTTTTTGTCATTCATTCTTGCTTCAAGGAGAAAATTTCCTTAAAGTCAACAGAACCATTTCCATATAATCCTATCATTGATTGTCCTGGAAAAAGAAAAATAAGATGACCTCTTGTGACTTAGAAATCTCATTTTCATATTCTATGCATTTATTTATTCTTCTGTGTACGCTAGCATGTCTGTATGTGCATATATACATGTGAGTGCAGATACTCTCAGAGAAATTAGCTCTTCTTGTACTAGAGTTGCTGCCATTTGTTTGCAACCTGATGTGGGTACTGGGAACAAAATTCAGGTCTTCTGGAAGAGTAATGACTGCTCTTAACCACTGAGTTATCTCTGCCCTTTATACTCATATTTTAAATGGCATGTCAAATTTCTAACCATACAGAATAGGATTTCTTTAACTTTTTATTTGAGAATCATTTTTACTATGCAGTGGTCTGAACGAAAATGCCCCCCACCCCGACACATAGGTAGTGGTCCTTTTAGGACACGGGGCCTTGTTGGAGAAGATATATAACTGGGAACAGGCTTGAGGTTCCAGATGCTCAAGGCAGGCCCAGAGTCTCTCTTCTCTTGTCTTTCTACTGTCTGCCTATTTGGTTGTAGAACCCTCAGCTATTTCCCCATTCTCACGTCTTCCTGCATGCCACTATGCTTCCTCCCATGACGATAATGGACTAAACCTCTGAACTGTAAGCCAGTACCAGTTAAATGTTTTCCTTTATAAGAGTTTTTATGGTAATAACACCTATTCAGAGCAACAAAACCCTAACATCTAAGTTAATTTTATGTGCTCCTAAGTATATAAGTATATAAAACAGCTATACCATCTAATATCTTGCCTTGAGCCAAGAGACAATATAAGAAAAAGTTTCTCCATTCAACTGCAGGTTAAAGTAAGATCTGAGGAAGAAATACAGTTAATATACTCTTCATAGACATTAGGATAAGAATTTTAGATCCTCTACAACCTAGCTAGTCAAGGCTGTATATCAAACTTTTCTTAATGTGATGATTAATTTTCTTTGTCAACTTAACTACATATGAAATAAATTAAAATCTTTGTAAGAGATTTTCTTGCTTGGATGATTTAAGGTGGGAAAACCAATGATGAATCTAGATTACATGCAGTTCAAAGACACACTCTAAATCCAAGTAATGCATTTTGGTCACAGGCCATATAAAAGGATGCTGTGGGAACTCCTTCAGCCAGTAATAGCCTTTAAGATACCAGCCCACTTGGTCATGGCCTCTTATACCATAAATGCCAACATAAAATGTGTGCTCACTCTCTTTCCTGACTTCTGGATTTGGTTCCTCTTCCCGGTTCCTGAAGAGGATTGTGATCTGTGAGTCTACCCCTAAATAAATAACCCTTTATTACAATTAATTCTGAGCTAGGGTGGGATTATTTTATAGCATCCATAATCATCTGGTGCCCACGTGAATCCCAAGTCCATGCCTACTGGGACAGACCTAAAAGGCCCAAAAGTTTCGCAACCCATTTTGTCTCCCACCCCCAGCCCATCTCGCTTGATTTCACCTACTAAGTGTTTTTTTTTTTCTTTTCTTTTTTTTCCAAAACCCCGCCAGAGTGGAGCTACCATGCAGCACATTCACAATTCCCCCCCCTACCCCTAGCCACTTTCAGTGTCACAATGAGACTTGAGCAACTTCTGGTTTGTGTTCCCCGCTTATGAGCTCTGGGCTCCTGGATATTCTGGCCACCAAAAAACTCTCTTTGTGTACGGAATTGACTTAATTGCTCTAAATTCAGGCACCAACATGCAGAACCCAAGCCGTGCAAATAGTATCTTGCTTCTAGTTGCATCTCCCCACCATGCACTGCAACTGCGACACCTACTGGTCAATAAAAATTATTACACCTACAACAATTTGCTGAAATCTGACAGCGGTTAGATTTGAATGTTATGCAATGACTGACAATATTATCATACAGGAATTTAATAATATTTTTGGTTATTCTATGGATGGCATTTTGCAAGGCTTATATGGTTTCTCAGATACATCCATTTATTGGATATTGGGACTAGGCTTTATTTTTTATATTGTATTCTTTTTTTTTTTTTTTTTTTTTTTGGTTTTTCGAGACAGGGTTTCCCTGTAGTTTCTAGAGCCTGTCCTGGAACTAGCTCTTGTAGACCAGGCTGGCCTCGAACTCACAGAGATCCGCCTGCCTCTGCCTCCCGAGTGCTGGGATTAAAGGCGTGCGCCACCACTGCCCGGCTCTTTTATATTGTATTCTTAAGAAAATGGTTTGATAATAGAGCCAAGAATGAGGCACTTTTAGAAATGATACAGTCTTTACTGACTAATAATGAACAGCTAACAGAAAAAATTAATACAATTAAAATGGATGACATTAATTTAACAGACAAAATTTAATCCATGACAAAGGGTACTGAGAAATTATCTGAAATAATTCATACTGCTGAATTTGACAATCAAAGTCTGTCAAAAGTTATAATAGGTTAGCAGATAGAGTATCTCTCCAGGAAGGCAACCTGCACACTGTCCAAATAATGTCCAAGATGAGATGTTATCTTTAAAGGAAAAACTCCATACCTTGGAATCACATGTGCAGAATGAGGAACCATTGGTTCCTTGGTGCCTCAGTGAAATCACAAGAAAGATATACAGTCCAAGATATTTAGTCTGAGGCAGTAGTAAAAAGATTGAGGAAATTATTAGAGCCAATGAGCAGAGAAAGAGAAACAAGGACAGGATTTAACATCACCAGTATGTGTCAGAGCTAGAGATGATTTATCCAGGGTTTTAGCTTTCTACCCGTAATCACCTCTGAAAAAGGGATCCAATGAATGTAGATGGATACCTGTAGGTATAAATGGTCTAAAAGAAATTAAACAAGCTGTAATATTTTATGGCTTGCATACATCCTTTGTTAGGGAGATGGTAATGACATGGGCTTCCAGAAAAAAAGGCTATTCCACACGATTGGCTTCAGTTAGTTTCAGCAGTCCTAGAAGATGGGCTGCCACTACTGTGAAATGCTATTGGCAAGAACAGGCAAAAATTTTAGAATATCAGAGAAAAGCAAAATAATTTGAGGCTTCCCAAGATCAAATTCTTGGCAAGAGCACTTATTCTGACCCACAGGATCAAGCTATTTAAAATGAATATATCTTGTCCCTATGCCATAAAGCAGTCTTAAATACTTTAGACAGAATTCAAGAACTAGGAAAATGAATTGAATCATATACCAGTGTTAAACAGGATCTTAAAGAATCCTTTAATAACTTTTTACAAAGATTAACTAAGGCTGTACAAACAGGAGTACAGACTCAGATGCTAGATGAGTACTTATTAAATCTCTGGCTTTTAAAAATGCCAACTTCAAATGCAAAAAGATACTTGGGCCTTTAAAGGTTAGATTGGCACCAATGGATGAATGGATCCTGCATACAGTGAATGTTGAGACATTTGATGATAATACTGAATCTTGGGTAGGATAAGCAATTTCTAAAAGAATGAGGAGACATCAAAATGCCAAATGTTTTAATTGTGGTAGAATAGGATATCTGAGAAGGGACCATAAGCTAGGAATTTACAAATAATGTCTCTTCTGGGAATGGTAAGAAAAGATGGTCTCAACTGTCTGGAATATGTAGCAGATGTGGCAAAGTCTAACATTGGACCAATGAATGTAGATCAACAAAAAAGAGACAAGGTAATCTGATACCATAAGGTAACTCCTTGGGGGCCTCTCAAAGGTCACCATGTCAAACATGGCCCAGTTATTCCCAGTCACTGTGGAGAACATGGCTCAATACAAAAATTAAAGAAAATCCAGTGCCTACTGTAAAAAAAAAAAACCCTAGTGTTCTGGATGATGGAATAGACATGGAGGATGAATCAAAAACTTCAGTGGGAATTAGTAAACATATATTTTGGTAGACTTCTATAAATGATTAAAGACCAATGCTAAGAGTGTGTATAATACCTAATTGAAGGATTACTAGACACAGGTGCAGAAGTAACTATCATCACTCCAGAATCTACCATCTGAATTGACCTTTTCAAGAGGCAGATGTTCAATTCCTAGGAATTAGAACCCTCTCCCAAATGAAAAACAAAGCACGAGATGGGTTGAATGCATAGGGCCAAAGGACAGAGAAGAAGGCTGAGGCCATATGTGGCTAATATCACAGTAATTTTATGGGTTTGTGACCTACTGCAGCAATAGAACCAATATTAATATCCCTGAAGTCCAAAACATTCAGGTTTCTGGGGAGGATATTGTAAGGTATTATAAGTAAAGGTCACCAGCCATTCAGGCTGTACAAGAACACAAAGCAACTAGCAAACCTACAGAGGTACTAGTGGGCTTACCTTTAAAATGGTTAACTGAGAAACTAATATGAAGAATGGTGACAAATCTAAGAGCTAGCAACAAGGTTGTTCAACCTATAAGCCCTCTACAATGTTGTTGTGAAGAGGCTGCTTATTGGTTCCTGGCTGCTCAGTCCTGAAATAATCACACAGAAACTATATTATTTAGATCACTGTTTGGACCATTAGCTCTAGCTTCTTATTTGCTAACTTTTACATCTTAATATAACCCATCTCCATTAATCTGTGCATTGCTATGAGGTTGTGGCTTACGTGATAAAGTTCTGGCATCTGTCTCCAGTGTGGCTATATGGCTTCTCTTTGACTCTGCCCTTCTTTCTCCCAGCATTTAGTTTAGTTTTTCCCACCTGAGTTCTGCCTTATCAACAGACTAAGTCAGTTTCTTTATTCACCAATGGTATTCACAGCATATGGATAGGAATCCCACATCACAGTCTAGAATTCCTCTGCCTTCTCTATTACCTAAAGGATGGCCTCTTATAGTTATTATTTTAAAGATTGTCTCTTCACTATAACTTTTAAAGAATAGGACAGAGAAAAATTTGCCTTCACAGTGTCTACTTATAATAACTCTCAGCCTACTAAGAGATATCAGTGGACTGTCCTCCAACAGAGAATGCTCAATAGTTCCACCTTGTGCCAGTATTGTGTGAGTTAGCTATTGGAAATAATATGTAACAATTTCATAAAACTATAAATACCAATACTTGGATAATATTTTGCTATCTGATTTAAATGTAGATTTTTAGATGAATGTTTGAAGAAGTAAAGAAAGTTTTTTATAAATAGGGACTACAAATTGCTCCTAGATAAAACGAGAAACAGGAGATTCAGTCAGTTACCTAGGTTATAAAATAGGTTTACAGAAAAGTAAAATACAAAAGGCACAAATAAGAGAGGCCAATTGTGGACTCTTAATAACTTTCAAAGATTGTTAGGGGATATTTCCAGTCTACAACCAACTGTTGGGATAACACCTGATCTAATAATTCATTTAAACAAAACCTTAGATGGTTGATAAAGTCTTAAATAGTCCCAAGGAATTAACAGCTGAAGCTGAGAAACAAATAACAATGGTTGAAGAGAAATTACAGGAGGCACATGTGGATTGGGTGAATCCAGATCTTAATTGCATTCTAGATATATTGCCTTCCAGAATTTCCCCTATAGGAATTTTAATGCAGAGGGAAGATATTATCTTAGAATGAATCTTTTTTTTTCCTCATTTTTTTATTAAACATTTCCATCTCCTCCCCTCCTCCTCCCCCTTCCCTCCCCTCCCTTGCACCCATACCCCCTCTCTGCCCCTCTCCAAGCCAAAGAGCCATCAGAGTTCCCTTCACTATGTTAAGTCCAAGGTCCTCCCAACTCCCCCTAAGTCCAGGAAGGTGAGCAACCAAACTGATAAGGCTCACAGTGAGCCCATCCATGCTGTAGAGTTCAAGCCCATCGCCGTTGTCCTTGGTTTCTCAGTCCTCCTCCACCATCAGCCACATTCAGAGAGTCTGGTTTGGTCCCCTGTTCCATCAGTACCATTCCAACTGGACTTGGTGGTCTCCTGTTAGATCTGTCCCACCGTCTCAATGGGTGAACGAATGAATCTTTTTACCATGTAAACCAAGTAAAACATTAAAAACTTACGTGTAATAGGTCTCTGAATTAATTATGAAAGGAGAATTGAGACTTTGTCAACTAGCAGGAGTAGATCCACCAGAGACTGTAGTGCCTTTTACTACTGATGAAATTTAAAACACTATCAGAAGACAATGAACCCTGGCAAAAAGCTTGTGCTAATTTTTTAGGAGAGAGTAACAGCAATTATCCCAAAAGTAATAGAAATAACCTTACAAAAAGAACTACTTGGATTCTTCCCTGCAGTTTATATGACACACCAACAACTGGAACCTGAACATTCTATACTGATATAACTAAATCAGGAAAGGTAGGTTACAAATCAGAAGATTTAAGTAAGGTGGAAAAAAGCCTTTATAATTCTGTCCAAAAGGCAGAATTGTGTGCTATTCTCATGGTACTAAGGGATTTTAAAGAACCTCTTAATATAGTTACTGATTCACAATCTGCAGACAGAGTTGTTTTATATATTGAAACCACTAAATTTATACCAGATGATACAGAATTGACTTCATTATTCATACATGTTCAAGATATAATCAGGAGTAGGCTTTGTCCCATATACATAACACACATTCAATCTTATATGGGTCTGCCAGTTCCTCTAGCACAAGGTAACACAGAAATTGATCAATTATTCATTGGAATTGTGCTGAAGGCCTCAGATTTTCATAGAAAACATGCTGTCAATAACAGTGGTTTAAAGAAAGAGTTTCCTATTATGTGGCAAAAAGATAAGGACATTGTGAAGAAATGTCCTACTTGCTCTTTATATAATCAAAAGTCATTACCTGTAGGAAGTAACCCAAAGGGTACTCAAAGGAATGAAATCTGGAACATGGATGTGTTCCACTTTGCAGATTTTGGAAAATTATAATAATACGTACACTACACCTAACACTTATTCAGGTTTTCAATGGCCAACTGATTTGAGCTCTGAAAACATTGATTCAGTAATCACACATTTATTAGAAATTATGGTCATCAAATAAAAATGAATAATGGTACAGCATATTTAATGTTACAGCATATTTGTCTAAGAAAATGAAACAGTTTTTTGCATATTATAATACAAAGCATATTACAGGTATACTAAACAATCCTACAGGTCAGGAAGTTATAGAAAGGTCAAGCTGACCTATAAAGAATATGTTAAACAAACACAAAAGGATGGAAAATACTCCCAGAACTAGATTGCAAAATGCTTTATTAATCTTGAATTTTCTTAACACTAATAAGAAAGGAACAACAGCAGCAGAGAGATGTTGGATAAAAGAAAAACTTCTGAATTAAATCAGCTGGCATAGTTCAAGGATGTTTTGACCTTAGAATGGAAAGCATGAGATGTGCTATGTTGGGGAAGGGTTTTTGCTCTTGTTTCCAAAGGAGAAAAAATGCTTTGGATACCATCAAATTAATAAAGATTCAAGTTGAAAAGGAGAAATCTCTTAGGAAAGAGAAATGACACCTCATACACAGAGGTGACAATCATACAGTGCTAAGAAAATCTAATAAGCGTTGGGGCAGGGTTCTGTTCTTGTCTTTTTAGGAAAATATACACCTTCAGAAAGTCAAGAGACTCTGGATGTTTGAATGCCTAAAGAAGGAAAAATAACTACTCAGAAAGGATCACAAAGCAAAAAAGAATATGACTTATGAGGACAGGTCATCTGAGGGCAAAAATTCATTATATACATACATACATACACATATATATATACACATGCATACATACATACATACATACATACATACATGAATCTGTAAAGCTGGCTTTGGAATTGGACAATGGTTATCCTTCTCTACATCCAAGCATTTTGTTAAAAGAAAAGCTCAGAGTTTCTGCTTCACGTCAGGAGCCATCTGGTATGGGACAAAAGAAGAAAGATTTTAGAAAAAACTTTACCTCTTTCTTTTTTCATAACTATTTTGTCTATATTGTATCTTTCACTGAATATGTCTATGTAAATATTGTTTACATTTTCATTAAGAACTTTTCCTGTAGTAATCTTTGAAGTTTCCAGGAAGAAGATGGGGTCTCACAACAACAACTCATTTGGTTAATATGATACCATGATGCTGATAGTGCAAGACTTGTTTGTGATACCAGCTGCTCAAGTTGGTTCCAACTTGGTTAGTTGAAATGGTGCAACATCTTACAACATTCTAGCAAGAACTCCAAATAAGAACTGCAGAAAATACCTGATCAACTACTCAGAGACAATTTGCAATATACCAGACAGTAATCTTGAAACTTAATCATCATTTTAGTTTTACAGAATCTCATAGAAAGAACATTGTGCCATGACAGCTGTAAGTAATTTTAAAAGATGATGGCCCTTCTCCCAACAAAGTTTGTCCTCAGAGTTAGGGACATCATTAGTGGATGATTATTATTGGTATAGGGTTGGGGGTTGGTGGTGTGAACAATTGTCTGTATTCTATCAATTATGTTTTAGGCTAGTAGCTAGGCAGAAAGTATAGGTGGGTCAAGGAGAACAGGAGAATTTTGGGAAGAGGATGCAGTCCTTGCCCAGCCACAGAAGGAACAAGATGTGACTGTTTCACTGAAAAAGGCACTGAGCCATGTTGCTAACATAGACAAGAATAATGGGCTAATATAAGTTTTAAGAGTTAATAAGAAGCCTGAGCTAATGGGCCAATAAGGTTATAATTAATGTAGAACACTGTGTAATTTCTTTGGGACTTAACTACTGCAGGAACTGGGCAGGACAGAAAATGCAACAGCAGGTTGGGGTGGAAATTATGTAGGCTCAGAGATATCTTTGAAGAAAATGGAAAATTGAATAGGATATTAGGTAGATTAGTGTGAGCTTACTTACACTAATAATAATAATAATAGTGAGTAACAGAGTGAACATTTGTGAGCTATTGTTTATAGAAAATTTGCATTGGTATAGATTTGTAGTTTCTTGTCTATTGATACAAATTTAAATTATGTTTGTTATATTGAATATGCTCCTATTTCTGATTGCATTATTTGTATACTTATGCAAAGTTATTTTATCAGATTATATGCAAGCATGTTTCTAACTTTGTTTAAGACATTTTGTATATTGACACAATTTCAGGATATATTTATCACATTGCATCATACTTCTGATCAAGATACTTGTACATTGTTTACATTTTAAAGTCTTGTCCTCATTTGCTGCACAGTTGTTTAAAGATTATTTAATATTCTAATATGAAATCTTAATCTTTAAGTTATGCAGATATTAAATATTATAAGTCAATAGTCATTCATGTTTGTCATACTTATGGTTTGACTAATGAGGTTCTTTAGATACATAGAGATTTTGTTCTGCATAGAACTGTAGAACATGGCATTTAAATAATTTAGGGTTCTGTTGACATAAGAGATGATTGTTCCTTGCAGCATCTATCTATTTCTGAAAGAGTGTTGAGCACTGAAGACATTCCACTTGGAGTTTGCATTCTTCTTTGCAAAAATGGCCATTGGACAAGGAACTGCACATGCCTCAACCACTGAAAAAATGTGTGGTGTCCAGATTAGACAAGCAGGATACAAGAAAAAGGAATGCCAAACCTGGCCAAGGCAGAGTAAGACAGTTTTAAAAATTTTTCCTGCCTCTGAAAATGGTCAGTCAGTTACTGTAGGCCTTAGCCAAAGCTGGTTGCTTCGACATTGCAAATGAGACTTTGGGTGATTGCCCAGGTAGCCAGTTGTCTTTATTACCTACTGCACATGTTGGAAGTTGCTTAATTGCACTTCCTGCCTACTCAAGTAATATTATCTCCCTTTTCAGGCCTTCCATGTGGTTGAGATTAGATAGTGGATGTTACCTCCCTCTTATGATCTAGCTAAGCCATTTCTAATACAAGACTTAGATTCCTTAGATTAGAATAATTATTGAACCATTAGCATGTGTTTCTTGCTTGACATTGTTTATGCTGGATGTAATTCTAAATTTTAGAGTTGATAATTGTTCTTATTGTATGTAGTTTGTATTAGGATTAGAACTCTTTTATTTAAACAAAAGGGGGAGGTGCTGTTGGGACTCCTTCAGCCAGTAGCCTTTAAGATACCAGCCCACTTGGATGTGGCCTTTGCTACTATAAATGCCAATGTAAAGCAGTGCTCGCTCTCTCTCCTGGCTTCTGGATTCAGTTCCTGTTCCGTATTCATGCAGAGGACTGTAATCTCTGAGTCTACACCTAAATGAATAACTATTTATTACAGTCAATTCCGAACTAATTTGGGATTTTTCTATAGCACCCATCATCAAAAGGAAGTTTTGCTTTTTCAATACCTTACTTTATAATCACTGAAAAGTTCATCTAACCTGCTACTGAGGTACTCCTTCACTGATATTAGAACCTACTTCATCTGGATTTCAACTGAGACTGATGACCAGTAGTTTTTAAGGAATTCCCTGGGATTCAAGGACCAAATTGAGACTGGTGAGACATCCAATCTTGTGGACTGAACAACTCAGGGATTCTTGGCCTATTTGTCACAAGACAACAATTGTTGAACTATCTGGATCATAGTCTGTAAACCACTTGAATAAATCCCCCTTTTTAAAATATAAATTATATATATATATATATATATATATATTCACTTTTCAGTTCTGTTCCTTTAGAAAACCCAGACTAAATTACTTAATAAAGCTGTTCTTTAATTTTTAATATATTAAACACTGCAGATAACAAATCATAAATGTATTTTAAAATAATTATTTGGTGTACATGCAATTTTACCACTTATTGAAGGTAAAAGAAAATTTGTATACTAATGAGATGCATATAATTATTTTTGCACAGTGAATTAAATCTTAGCTGGATATTTGATATAAGAAGACATACAGCATCTTCAGTATCATTTGTAGTTGATCAATAGTTTGATTTTGTATTAAAAAATGCTGAGAACATTTCTTCACATAATTGCATGGAATTAAAATGACAGAAATTATGGAAAATCTGTCCTAATCACAAGCCAAAATTCCTTTAGCTGTTTTGAAATCAGGTCAGCAACTCAAACAATGCTTCTTAAAATCAAATATACTAACACAGTACAATTCAAGGCATACTAATTTGGTACTTACTATCTAAGGAATAATAATAGAAAAACATTAAGCTTTTGTTTTCCATAATTAAGTCATTAAATTTCCATAAGAGCATAAAAATTAGATACATGTATAATAAAAATACTGTGACTCATAACATACAAGAGACTCAGCTGTGATCCAAAGCATTTCCAGCAAATTTGTGACCTTGTTTGGCATTGCTAGCTTTGCATTACATATTGCATAAGTTGTACTTTATGAAGGTGGGGTGTAGGTGATCGACAAACACACTTCATTTTCACAGAAGTTATGAGAGTGTCCCCCTTTAACTTCAAACAGTTAGAGAGTCCTCTTTCTGAGAAGAGAAGGCATCTATTATCTGAGCATCCAGAAGAGGATGACAGTCAGGTGTGGGTGGAAATGAAAACAAGCAAGGTTGGAAGTGAGCAAAGGAGGGCTAGAGGAGGGATATGGTCAACAAACACTTATTTGCTCAGAGTCCTCAAGGGGAAAAAATGTCCACGGGTGACTTCTCTTGAAGATTCTCTTCTTAGCTCACAGTTGGCTGCTTTCCCCCGTATTCTTAAGCAATAGAAGGCTACTTTGTCCCCAATGTAACTTTTCATGGGGAGATTTCAACAAAAGTCTTTGAACCTCAGATACAGCATAGAAGACAGAACAAAAAGAAAAATAAATTATTCCATCTAAGCATGGTTTGGCGAACCAGTGAGTTTCCTGGAGTTAGTTATAGGATTATGAGTTACCCGAAGGCAACTGTGAACAGAAAGCTCTGTCCAGCATAGGTAGCAGCATAAAAGTTCGATTTCTGTAATTCTCTGCTGAACTCCCATACTAGGGTCTTATCCACAGCAACTGCTTGCTGCTTGCCCTATTTCTTTGAGGGGCCTTATGAATCCTGTAGTTTTTCTAATCTTTCTAAGCTTCATAAGGTACCTGGTCCTTGAGTTTTACGAATCTCCTTCTTCCCTACCCAGAGGAAAATGTTCCAATTATTAAAAAAAGAAAAATGAAAAGGCTACACAACACACTTTTCTTATAGGGTTATAGTCATATTTAGGTCTACTTTTCTAACCTCATTTAAGTTTAATTAACACCAAAAGAACTCATTTCCACATATACTCACGTTGGGAGTTACGGCTCCAACATGTGACTTTATAGAGGTCACAATTCCATAAGTGATACAAAGATAATAAGGAAGAGGAATAATAAAAACATGTCTCAGAGTGAGGAATGATGGTGTATATCTTTAGTCCTAGTTCTTGGGAAACAGAAGCAGACTGACCCTGTCTCAAAGAGAAAGAAAGAAAGAAAGGAAGGAAGAAAGAAAGAGAGAGAGAGAGAGAGAGAGAGAGAGAGAGAGAGAGAGAGAGAGAGAGAGAGAGAGAGGGAGGGAGGGAGGGAGGGAGGGAGGGAGGGAGGGAGCGAGGGAGGGAGGGAGGGAGCGAGGGAGGGAGGGAGGGAGGGAGGGAGGAAGGAAGGAAATATCTTTGATATAAAATTTTTCAAACATGCATAGTGATGTAGTAATGTTAAGTACAGAAAGTGTTTAGAGATACATTTTTGATACATTTAAGATAATTGCTTCTATGTGATTTAATTCCATGTGAGAGTTAATTCACTTCCATTTTTATTCAAATGATTCCTCTACCTAGGAAAACAACCTGTCACCTTTTGCTGTGATTTATAATCCCCTAGCTCAGGCCATTCTAAGTGAAGCCATTCCTCTGTTCCAATGAACTCTCAACCTCAGAATGTTTCTTCAAGTTCTCCTGGAGTGTAAATTATGAGATTATTCCTAACCTTGTCAGGCTCTGCTGACATACTGCCTACTATAATATAATAGGAGCAATTCATAAAATACTTTCACCTCAACCAGTGCCAATTTCTGTGGCTCCACACCTACCATTGTTCTGGATCCCCATTGAACATTTAGTACAAAAGGTGCCTTAGAGTAAAAAACAGACTTGTGAAAGTTCATTTTACTTGCTAATTCTCTGTTGTTGCTCCCGCATTAAGGTGGTATTAGGATGTAGAAATGTTTGATGAGAGTCATCTGTGTTCCTCTTGGTTCTCAATGAATGCTTCGAAGGTGATGTGGTCACTAAGCTTATTGATTAAGGTTGGGCCTGGAGCAGATATAAAACCATAGGTGTTTCCAAGAGCCTTGTCAACTATGTCCAGGGAGTGGAACAAAGAAATACCTTACAATCATCACAGAAAGTGCGAAGCTTAACCCAAGGTCAGCACTTGTTGGATCTCAGAGACGAACACAGCAAAACCCTAACCTCAGCATTTCCATCAAACAAAGCAATAAAGGTAAGGGAAATGTATTCCAGCCCTGAAGAATCATCATTTGGGTTTGGGTACAGAAGACAGAAACAAAACATGGACACTCTCAGACACACTCTTCATATCTTTGTGAGTTTCAAAACTGATTAACTATTTCAATGACATGCAAAGTTGCTTTGATCGTGATTTCTGGAGCCTCTGCTGTTTAAAAAAAAAAAACTTGATATCTGTGTTTGCAATTACATTAAAAATTGAGAAGCAATAAATTAATCTAATAGCATTTTTTGTCATCTAAATTCAATCCAGTTATGAGAACTTAAAGCAAAGGAAGGAGATTTAGGTGTTCGATAGTAAAATATAAATCATTAACTATGCAGAGTCCCTCTTAGCTGCCTATTTGACTAACAGTCTTATCTACAGACAGTTTAAAATTCAATTTATTTAGCACTTCCTTTGCTGCTGAGCAAAATCTGCTGCACATTTCTCTAAGATGCTGATTGGTTATTTGCTCAGCTGCATGCTGCTCTGGCTGACAGCTTATCCCATCATCCAACCAAGAGACCTTGAAGACTGTTTACTTCCCATTCTACTAATTAGGAATGCATATTTGACCTTACTAATCTCTTTGGAGGAACCTGAAGAAAGGTAAAGTGTTTTCTAAAGTGATGCTCTCTCAGTGAGAATTAGTATAAGAGAAAAAAGTGAGCACTTCACTCAATGTTCAGGGGTACAAATATCAGTGTCTTAGGACCTCTGATTTTCTTGTTCCAAAAACTAGATGACATATGTTGTACCAAATGGGTGCAGAGGCCAGAAAGGAAAAAAATGTCTAAATGGTACGATCAGCTTCAGCTTAAAGCTTCATAAAATATAAATAGGGTCAGCATTAGAAGAGTCCACTGAGAGAATCTTTTAGTGGTTTGGCTGATGTTCCCCAGAAAAAAATTAAAACATTCATCAGCAATAGAGTCATATCATCAATATTGTTTTTTTCATGAAATAAACACTCGTTTTATTTCCCCCTCCTTGATCTACTGTTTTCCATATATAACATGCTTCTGTTGTAATCAAGATTCAGTGACTTACATAGCTATGAGGGCATTGGATAAAATGTTCTATTGACATTTGAGATTTCTTAGGAATTTGCAAATTATGATCTCATTTCTTCTACCTTTTCTTAGACTTAAAAGAAGATCGCAGAAATATGTAAAACTCTGAAATCTTCCTTATTCAGTTTTCTCCCTTCTTTCATATCTGCAGTGTCTCTTCATTTTAAATCTTACAGAAATGAGAAGGCTGACATCAAAGTTCCCAAAGCTTTATTTTCATTCTCTACACAATCACAAACAGAGGTTAACAAAGTAGAATTTAAACTCCATACTGTACAACCCTAAATGTTGTTTTGTTTGTTTTTGTTTTGTTGTTGTTAATTATGTAAGGGCATGAATATGAGGGCAGGAGTATGTGCTGTGTGCATTCATGTTGAAGCCAGAAGAAAAAACATTAATCCCAAAGATGGGAGGAGAAAAACCATTGACCCAAATCATTATGCCCAATTAATTATAACAAAATTAATTAAAGCAAGCTTTCTTTTTCTCATTCCTTAGGGCTGCTTCCCACTAAGGCAGAGTTTGAGAGGTCAGCATTGGATGTGAAGAAGACAAGTTTATAGCTCAGAGACAGTGGGTTTCCAAATGGGAGATTTGGTGGGCAAAATAGGCAGAGTTACAGGAATAGAATATAGGCATAACAAGTTAGTCCTAAAGACCTCCTGGAAAACAGACATGGTTACAAGGTAAGCATAGCAAGGTGGTCTTAACAACAGGTAGTCAAACAACATAGTCATATGTGGTCATATAACCTTTTGAAACAAATGTAGGGTTACAAGATTTTTAAATAACCATTGAAACAAAGACCTGATTGCCATTCCTGGAACAGGCAGAACAGAAATATTTGTAGTTAAGGCTACATGTGGGGCATAGCCCAGTCCTTGAGAAACAGAGGTTTAGTCATAAGTAGAAATGAATCTGGTTTGTTTTTACTATAAGATGGCTTTTAAGCCTAAATTGGAGTCAGGTTAGTTGTTCAGAAGTTGTAGATATTTCTCTGTCATTCCAAACTAAATCCTCTTAAGGTAGGGCCTCTCACTGAGCCTGAAGCCCACCATGTTTGCCAGATAGCTTCTAGGGTCTACCTGTCTCCATTTCCTACAGATGGTCACAGGCACACAGTCATGCCTGGCTTTTGAAGTGTTCGATGGGGATTGAAGCTCAGGTCCTCATGCTTACACTACAAGAGCTCTTACCCATAGTGCCATCTTCCCAGCCCATCTTATATAATGTTTAATCTTGAGTTTTCTTTTTCTCTATAAAACAACAGGGCAAACCTCAGGGGCCTATTTGATGATGATAAGTGAAGTACAAGGTATATAGTTCTCTTTCTGTCTCTCTCTGTCTCTGTTTTTCCCTGTGTCTCTGGCTCTCTTACACAGACACTCACAGACACACAGGGCTATTATTTTCAGAAGTTTGTTCAGCATGACATAGCCAGTACTATTCACTAATTAACACAGAAAAATAAACACTTCAAGTACTAAATGCTGTATAATAATTCACTTGATTAAAGGGTAACAACCCATGACTGTTAAACACTCCTAGTCATATTTCTCTTCCAAATCCATAAACATTGGGTTTTTGTTTTCATATTGCCACAATTTAAGTCATTGATGAAAGACAATGATGAGGGAACGGAATTAAAAGCATACCAAATGCCCAGCAGCCTCTCTTGGTTCTTTGTGCAACACATATTAGTAGCTACTAAAATCCAGGCAGGACGGCTGGTTTCAGCCTGTCACCAAATCTAGTCTTGGCTGCAATGCACAAAGAGGAAATATTGAAGATACTTCTCTGCCAACACAATTTGTCTGTCTTTTTCTCCCCTACTAGGTCTGCATTAACATTTTCTTTCTTTTACAGGAAAAAAAATTCAAATGCAAAGAGGAAGCAAACACTTAATCCACTTTTTGTAGGTCTGTGAGACATATGGCCTGTGGAGTAATTTAATCCAGCCCACCATGGAATCTGAAAATTGCTTCTTCCATCCCCTGCTGAAGCTGAATCTGAATGCAGGAAGAACAGTCTCAAAAACAAGAGCTCCTGAGTGCTGCTTCTAAGGGGCAGCACTACAGAGGTGTGGAACAGTGGGAGTTTATGAATTCAATTTACCCATATTCAGAACAGTGGAAGAGAAATGAGGGTAGGTCCGCTCTGGTACAGGGCTCTGGGTGGAATAAAAAAGGAAATGAATTCAATGCTTCTGACTCATTTAGAGGGATCACAAAGCAAGCCTGTGTTTGGAACAGAAGAGAAATTTCCA